>NC_047666.1:60109952-60409952 GCF_011762505.2 Arvicanthis niloticus
TGCACGTATGTCAAAGGGTGTGGCACACTCATAGATTAACCAATGAACCATTTAATCTTTCCCTCTTCCTCTCACCTGAGTCTATTTCAGAGTGACTGCACCATTTGCATCCCCACCAACAGTGAATGAAGGCTCCCTTTCCCTGTATCTTCTCCAGCACTTGTTGTCAGTTATTTTGTTGACTTTAGCCATCCTGACTGGGATGAGATGGAAACTGAGTTGTTTTAATTTATATTTTCCTAATTACCTGCATAACAAACACTGTTAGAAGATATGTCTTAACCTTTTAAAATTTCTTTTGAAACCACTGTTCAGATCCACAGCCCATTTTTTTAAGTTGAGCTTTTTGTTTTCTCGACTCTTTGGTGTTTGAGTTCTTTATATAGGCAGGGTGTCTATCCTCTATCAGATGTAGAGCTAGCAAAGATTTTCTCTCACTCCCTGGGCGTCCACTTCACTCAACTGATTGTTCCCTGGTTGTACGAAAAGCATTTCAGTTTTGTGAGGTCCCATTTGTCAAGTATTTACCTTGACTTCTAAGTGAATGGGTCTCATTCAGAGTCCTTGCCTACACATGTATTTTGTAGGGTTGCTGCCTATAGTTCTTCCCCTATCAGTTTCAGGTTTTATGTTGAGGTTCTTGGTGCATTTGGAGTTGATTTTTGTGCAGCGTCATAGTATAGGCGTACATTAATTCTTCTATGTGTGTACATTCAGTTTTTCCAACATTATTTGTGGAAGATGCTGTCTCCCTTCTTGTGGAAGTTTTGGCATCTATGTCCACTACCAGATGCCTGTGATTACATGAGTGTGTTTGGGTCTTGTATTTTGTTCAATTGACCTACATGTCTATTTTTGTGCCTTTACCATGACGGTTTTATTACTATACCTCTGTAATATAACTTGAAATTATGAAACACTATCTTTATTATTATTATTTATATTCTAAATACTAAAATTTTATATCTGAGTTAACATAAAATAAAACATTATTCTGACTGGACTACTTTAATTTCCCTCATACTGATTTGAAATGGAATTGAAATATCTTCAAAAGTTTCTAAATGCAACAGGGCCTGAGTGAGGCACTGTGACTACTCTAGACAATAGAATAATTGGACAACTATCCCTGTAGCTGTTAAGGTAATGGGAGATGAACTTAAAACACTAGAAAATACTTAATTCTTGAAGGCAAATAGAAAGACTGAGGTCAGGTTAAAGGTTGTGGCTATCACAGGGAAGGACCTGTAGAAATGAAACCCTGTGTGTGTCTATGAATTAAAAAATTGGGAGACATTTTCTATGTTTAGTAGTCAGTTTGGAAATACTTAGGTGAAGCACTAAATCTGGATGTATACTTGTTCTTGAAAAAAAAAAAAAAGCAGAGTACAGACCCTTCATGGCCACCTTTAAATCCTGCATTTCTTGCCAGGAAAAGGCAAGCCAATGCTATGATTCTTGGGTAATAAACTTCCTACTACTAACCAAGAGTTTGTACTTATACCTCTTTAAGTTTTTATACAAATTGAAAACCTATTATAATTCTGGCATAAACCTACAGAGCTAAGAAAGAAAAAATATTGCAAGAATATCTCTGCTGATAATGTAGACTTCATGCAGCTCTGGTCTGGAGTGATTCTCATTGTAGCCACAAGACCTGTTACCAAGGATTGTATTGTGGATCTTCATTCCCTCTAGGGGGTGCATTATATCTGTAAGCATTCACTAACTATCCAATATCCAACCCAAGGAAGTATACATCATGGTTCCTTCCAAATTGAACTACTCTAAGGGAAGAGTTTTCCTTTGACAAAGATGTTACCTAGTCTCTTCCAAAATGAGTGATTCAATATATTATTTCTAGTGTAACCTTAAGAGTGTTTAAAAGTCAAGAAGAAACTGAAAATTAAGCTACATTTCCATTGCACCACCATGTCCCATTGTATTCAAGTTCTATGTTCCTTTCTTCCTTTGTAATTTCATAGTACCGATTTTGAAATCGGATACAGCACTACATCACAGTGAAGTATCTGCAAATTCCCATATAGTAGCAAATAGAAATCCACCACCTGAAGAGCCACCACGTAAAGATCCACCACCTAAAGATCCACTTACTGAGACCATTCGGAAATATTTTCCTGAAACCTGGGTGTGGGACGTAGTCACAGTAAAGTAAGTGATTGCCATTTGTATGATTTGGGCTGGGTAAAAAAAAATTCTTTGTTTTCTTGGATTTCTCTAATATGTATCATAAACAAAGGAAACTGGTCATATAGAAAACCATAGCATATCAACCCATCAATTATACAGGACGCCTATTACCATCACCCCCAGAAAATGCACATAAAAACTATCACATACCTTTCTGGTAGTTAAAACTATTCAGGGTCACCATATTGACTAATAGATGAGACAGTCTTACATGGAGCAGACTATGGGATGACTAAATGGAGTAGACCATATAAGTCATAAAACTGTTCTATGATATTTTGAAGATGGGAATTCAAAGAAAACTTCAACTCTATGTTCAGATTTCTACTAACTTATGAACTTTCAGATTCAGTAGGGTTGTGACTTGACTTGGTAAAACAAGATTAGAGAATGACATTTATTTTGCCATCTGGAGTCCCGTTTACTCTGTTCCCTTCCTATCATTCCTTTGAAGGATTCAAAAAATGGTGTCTTGTCACACTCAGAGTTACCATCTCAGAGATAACAAATTCATGTGCTCACTTTTTGTGCATTACACACCCACTCTCCAAGTTCCTCAGGAGTGGCTGAAGTGGAGATGACAGTCCCTGACACCATCACTGAATGGAAGGCCGGAGCCTACTGCCTGTCCAATGATACTGGCCTTGGTCTCTCCTCTGTGGCACCTCTCCAAGCCTTCCAACCCTTCTTTGTGGAGCTCTCGTTGCCCTACTCTGTCATTCGTGGAGAAACCTTCATGCTCAAAGCCACTGTGATGAACTACCTCCCTACAAGCATGCGGGTAAACACCTTTCTGAATTAAGCATGACCAGAGGGGAAGAGGACAACTAATGTGTGTAAATTATAGCTAAGACTTAAAAGGAAAAGAAGAAAGTGGGGAAGAGATTGAATTGGACCGCTCAGCAAGCAATTCCAAATGCTTAAACAATTCCCAGAATCTAGCTACATATATACAGCAAAGAGTTGTTTAACAATAAGGATACTACATAAAATTAGGTGATGTTGACAGTATTTAAACAGCACAAACTGTACTGACAGAAATAGGATGTAGCTTCTGTATACAATCAAAGGATATGGTCTACATAGATATAGGAGGTTGATGTCCAGATAAAATGGCATAATGTTTTACAATGGATTTTGCTGTTGTTAGAGGTAGGTGTATACTTCAAAATAGTAGTTAAAAATCTAGTACAGTAAATGTTCTTCTGCCATCAAAATAAAGCAAATATAAGTAGACACATATATAATCATCTCCTTAATGGTTTGTGTAGATAACAAATAAATGATAGCTAAATAAAGTTTAGGACATATATATGTGGATGAAATCTATGCAAACCTTCACTGTCAACTTACATGACATTTTAGACATGTTTTCCAAACACATCCTCTCCTATTCCTGTCCTAACACAAACCCCCTCAGACTCTTTTGCCTATCTACTCCCATGTATAACACCTTGTTCTTCCACAGAAACATCCTTTTTTTTTTTTTGCTCTTTCTTTTTCCCTGTGGGGCCACAGATGGTTGTGCAGCTGGAAGCCTCTCCTGATTTCACAGCTGTTCCAGTAGGAAAAGTCCAAGATTCTTACTGCCTTGGTGCCAATGGGAGACACACCTCATCCTGGTTGGTAACTCCCAAAACTTTAGGTGAGTGAAAATTTTGTAAGGGGGTTGGTTCTACAGAGTAAAGGTGAGTGTAGCAAGTTTCTTCGGTTACTTCCTTCTCATTGGGTCCCCAAGAGGAAGCTCACAGTCATTGCAGCTGCTGGAGTGTGCTTACACCTTCTTAAATACAAGACAGGCTCCTGAACCACTCCTAGAACAGAGGATACCCTGCAGATCTTGGGGCTTGGTGGATGCCAGATTCCTGGCAGATCTGGGCTCAGCTCTCTGGACCCTTTGTTTCAGGGAATGTGAATTTCTCTGTGTCTGCCGAAGCACAACAGTCCCCGGAGCTCTGTGGTTCTGAGGTGGCCACAGTTCCTGAAACTGGGAGAAAGGACACAGTAGTCAAAGTCCTGATAGTTGAGGTGAGTAACCCTCCTCAGTTGGCAGTGTGCTGAGTCCAGAAAATGAAGCAATGTTGACTATATTTAGATGAAAAGTAAAAGATTTAGATGAAAAGTAAAATCTTGCATAGATTTCATCCACACATATATGTCCTAAAAGACAACTTTGAGATAGATCACAGTTGGCAAGCCCATGCTTTATATGTGTTCTGTTCTCTTTTCCCTTCCTAGTCTTTAAACTGAAGCTTTGAGGGCAGTAAGAATAATCTAAGACAGTTTACCTTCTCAAAGCTATACCTCTTTCTTTTAATTATGCCCTGCCCCTTTTTCTTTATTACCTTTCTCTATGGGTTTCTTTTTTACCTAGTATGCCCAAATTCTCACATGCTAAAGCCATTCCAGCCCATGGACTCACAAGTAAAGCTGTCTCTCAAAAGACAAAACAAAACAAAAAACTGCCTCCAAAAATTCTGTATTTGGTGTTTGATTTCTCATGTCTGAATTTCCTGTCTTTTTTGTCCAAGCATGAAGGAATCAAGAAAGAGCATACCTTCAGCTCACTGCTCTGTACATCAGGTGAGACCCTGTCAAAACACAATGAGATAGTGACTTAAGTGGCTTAATAAGAGATCTTGCAGTATTCCTATAAGAAAATCAGAATGCAGTATACCTCATAACCCTAAAACACTAACAAAACCAAGTCTCATAAATTAAGATCATCATTTACCCAATGGAGCTGTCAAGAGTATTGTTCACCGAGGGCTTCACAGTTCACTGTAACTCCTTGTGGTTTTAGAATTCAGAAGCCTCTTCATCCATCTCAATACTTAGAAAGTTATAGAAAAGGAATGACTAAGAAGAGGTCACAATTGAGATTTTCTCTAAAACGAGAAGGTGGGAAGATAGAGAATATCTTGGGAAGTACCATATTTGTTTTGTGTTAGATCATAAATAGAAAACAAAGATTTACATGGCTGAAAAGCTTCATACATGAGCCAAGCTAAATCATGGTATGTAGTTAGCATAACATTTTTCTCTAGTGGTTGTTTTCATGCCTTGCTCTTCTATCCCTGCTACTCACCAGAAGCTAACTATTGCAATGGAAATATAGCAACATATCACACAAAAGGAAGCTCACTGTCCCCTATGAGGGACAAGCATTAGGTCAGGGAATGTCCACTCACAATAATGACTGCATTGCTGACCCCTCTTTTAGCCAATACTTATAGTGTCTATTCAAACCATATTTTTCAAAACACTAAAGAAATTAGAATGATAACTTTAATTTAATATAAAATTAAAGTGATAAAAGGGAAAGCGGTGAAGCTTGACAAACCTGTGGTACCAGGAAATGTGGATTTGTGATACTTACCTCAAGATCATTTTTCCAGGGAGGCAAGAACTCAAAGCTTAAGACACAGTTCTGAAGCCACTGATCTTAGGACACTTTAGATGTGCAGAGAACAGAGATGATCACCTACCTGTTTGTTTTGCTTATTAAGATGCTGAGGTATCGGAAAAATTGTCCCTGGTGCTCCCACCAACGGTAGTGAAAGATTCAGCCAGAGCCCATTTCTCTGTGATGGGTGAGTCAATCCATCCCTGGGAGACTTGGAACAATAGTCGCTAACCCTGCCCTGTCCCCTCCATGGTTCCAAATGTAGCGTCTCAACTACTACACTTGATCTCTGTAACATCCTCAATACCCACTGGGTTCCAGCACACATCACTCATAAAACTCCTTCACATCAGTGAGAAGTGGTTTTAGTAAAAACCTTATTTTGTTTTTGAAGATAATGGCTGATGTCATGATTCTCACTTCCAGGTGATATCTTGAGTTCAGCCATAAAAAACACACAAAATCTTCTCCATATGCCCTATGGCTGTGGGGAGCAGAACATGGTCCTTTTTGTTCCCAACATCTACGTACTGAAATATCTGAATGAAACACAACAACTGACTCAGAAGATCAAATCCAAGGCCCTGGGCTTCCTCAGAACTGGTCAGTAAGGCTCAGTAACTACACCTTGTTCTTGTAAATACTCTCTCTTGAAGTGTCTAGAAATGGGCTTAGCATTGAAGGGGAGAGCCAAGCAATGTTCTCAGTCAGTCATATAAGCCAAGGTACATAAAAGTGTCTCTGACTGCAGATTTACTGCCTGCTATTCTGTGATGTATCAGAGTCTTCAGAACACACCCAAAGCCTTCTATTCCAGGTTATCAGACAGAGCTGAACTACAAACACAAGGATGGCTCCTACAGTGCCTTTGGGGATCTGGGTGACCACAGTCAAGGAAACACTTGGTAAGAAGAGTCCACTGTGTGCCAATCCTTGTTCCAATCTTGTTCCTCACAACAACTCTATATGCATCTTATTTCATGGGAGTCTAGCAGATGCCTGGACCTGGGAGGGACATGTTTGAAGTAATGCAAGTCATAGATTGCATGAGTAAGATTCCCTTGAGGCTCATCTGCTTTGACTCTGTACCATGTCTTTACTGGCTTCTGTAAGCTGGCTCTTTCATTTCTCTCCAAGATCATTCATCAGTAAATGTCTGGCTACACTTGGCTGAGCATCTAAAGATGCTAATAACTGAGACTTCAAAAGCTGTTGCCATTCTTCACGTGACCTTGCATTGCATACTTATGTTTTACTGACAGCTGGAAAGATGGCAGAGCTGTTAAGAGAACTGACTGCTCTTCCAAAGGTCCTGAGTTCAATTCCCAGAAATCACATGGTGGCTCACAACCATATATAATGGGATCTGGTGCTCTCTTCTGGTTTGTCTGAAATAAGCAACAGTGTGCTCACATATGTAAAATGAATAAATAAATCTTTTTTTAAAATTACGCACTCACTTAAAAGCATAAAACAGAACAGAACAAAAAGGCTGGGTTATTGAGATTAAAAACACGAAAAATGACCAAGAGGTGACAGAAGAAAAACAGACTAGCATAAACCAAAGATAAACCAAGAAAAGGACTCTAATATTTTGAGGCAGAAAATATATAGCTGGGGTTTTTAGGAAAGGAAATTATTCTTATCTACAAAAGGAAATAACAGGAGGTAGGGAATGCCAAGGATAAGCATGTAGGTGTAAACCTACATAAACACCAGAGGACTCAGGATAGAAGCAACGAGAAAGGAAAGCAGGAAGCACCTGAAACCACACCTAGTGAGTGCCCATCCAAGTGGACCAAGAAAAGGAAGACTTCTTTGGAGTAGCCAGAGTCACCATCCAGCTATTCTTCTCAGGAACCCTTAGACTGATTGCTCATGGGTGTAGACCGGGCCCCTGCAAACCCCTGTGTGGAGGAGCTACCTCAGAACTAAAGCTTCATCCCCCACTCTCCCTCTCTCTCCCATCAGGCTCACAGCCTTTGTGCTGAAGTCTTTTGCCCAAGCTCGAGCCTTCATCTTCATTGATGAGTCACACATCACCCAAGCCTTCACCTGGCTCTCTCAGCAGCAGAAGGACAATGGCTGCTTCCGGAGCTCTGGGTCACTCTTCAACAATAACATGAAGGTGATCTTTTTGGAACTGCTTATAAGCATGGTGACCTAATAACACCTGAAAGTCAGGTCATACTACCTACCATGGGGAAGAATAAGCCTCTAGGTTGGGAATGTACTTTTCATAATGGGGATATGAATGGGAACTTCCATTGAATACATGGGTTGGCCTTGAGCAGGGAAGGCAACCTTGATAAATTGCTTCCTGTATATTCTGATGATTTCACTCCTTGTTTGCAGGGGGGAGTAGATGATGAAATGACCCTCTCTGCATACATAACCATAGCCCTTCTGGAAAGTTCACTTCCAGCCATGGTAGGTGTCATGCTGTTTTTCCAGCATCCAAAAGTGATGTAAAGCCTGTGGCTTTTTAACATCTCTAAAGCCAAGTGGCAGCTTTCTTGTTTTTTGTTTTTTTTTTTTTTTTCAATGCTTTGCATTTGACTAATTCCATTAATGAGCATCCACTTGCTCCATGGAATCCTGGATATGTTACAAAGACCAACAGGAAAACACAGCCTCTGATACTGTCCCTGTTAGTCTGTATCTTAAATGGAACACAATTTATAAAAAGGAATGGCTCCCAAAAGATAGAGGAGAGAGTAGACAGACAATCAACAGGAATAAGATAGGAAAGAAAGAAGGAAGAGAAGGAGGAAAAGGGGGAAGGGAGAACAGGAAGAAAAGGAGGAAGAGAGAAAGCAAGGGATGGAGAGAAAGGGAGGGAAAGTGGAGGGAGGGAGAAGGAAGGAGAGAGGAGAAAGTATGGGGAGTAGGAAAGAATGGAGGAGAGGGGAGAGAGAAGATGTAGGGGAGGATATAGAAAATAAGGTAGGGAAGGAGAAAGGGAGGGAAGGAGAGAAACAGAGGGAAAAGGGAAGGGGGAATGGAGAAAGTATAGGGAGGGAGGAGAAAGAAATGGAAGGAAAGAAGAGGGGAGGGAGGATTGATTTGAAAAGCATAAACACTGTAGCCTCCATGTTTCTCCTGGGACCTGCTAGAACCCTTTTTTCACATAGCTCAGTTTTCCTTGTTCTGCCAACAGCATCCCGTTGTCTCCAAAGCCCTGAGCTGCCTGGAGTCATCTTGGAAGGCCATAAAGCAAGGAGGAAATGGCAGCTTTGTGTACACCAAGGCATTGATGGCCTATGCTTTTGCTCTGGCGGGGAACCAGGATAAGAGAAATGAAATCCTGAAGTCACTTGATAAGGAAGCTATAAAGGAAGGTAGGAATGTGTGTTCTCATGTTTGTCTCCATCCAGCTCCAGTGAAGGAAAACAGAAGAGCATATGGAGTGTGGAAAGAGCTTTCCATGTCAGTCCCATCTCCATGGCACACTGAGGTTTCTCCTTGGGCTGCCCCATTAAGAGATGAGTCTTCCTTCTATACAAAAGCCTTCTGTTTGGTATTTTCTGATAGTATGACCAAAATCAACAAATACAATATCACAGTAGAACACACGCAGGTCTAATTTGGTTACAAAGGTGAATGTAGTTAAAGCCCAGCTTTTCTCTGCTATGTGTAAACCTACCAGGAGCAGCAAAAACTATGAAAAACACAAAGAGGAAAGATACATCGAGGTTTTGCTAATTCAATGGCAACTCTGACCCCATTGGGAAACTTTAGTAGTCATCTGGTTTGAAAGCTACACAAGTGACGTTTTGTTGGATATGAGGGAGATAATGAGTAAAAGAATCTGTCTGCTAATGTCCCTTCACCAGCTCTGCTAGAGCACCATTGAGGATGTAATTTAGTTAATAACTTACACATTTCTGTCCATGGTTTTTCTCAATCACGACCCATAACACCAAGTCAAGATTTTCACTGTGGATTAGTAAATGTGGGCATATTGTGAGTGAAAATTTTAAAACCTTCTAAAACCATTTATATCTTCTTCTTTCTACATATGGACATGCAGTCATTGCCCACTCAGACTTTTCATTATTTCTCTATTTTTACTCCAAGACAACTCCATCCATTGGGAAAGACCTCAGAAACCCAGTAAATCTGAGGACTCTTTGTATGAACCCCAGGCTGCCTCTGCTGAGGTAGAGATGAGCGCCTATGTCGTCCTGGCTCGCCTCACTGCCCAGCCAGCCCCAGCCCCTGAGGACCTGACTTTGTCAATGAACACCATCAAGTGGCTCACAAAGCAGCAGAATTCCCATGGTGGCTTCTCCTCCACACAGGTCAGTGGTTTTCCTTCAGAGTCCCCATTCAGTTAGAGGATTTGAACAAGAGATGCAGGGACCATAGAAAGAGGAAGAGGAGAGAAGAACAAGGACATGTTACTCGTGGATATTTTGTGTCTGTAGGAAGTGAGGGCTCCTGTATTCCATAATAAATTGCCCTAGCTCCTGAGCCCAGGCACAGGAGTTCTCTTCAGACAACAGTTATTGAAACAGGCCTATGTTGCTAGAACTTCTAACCCAGATCCAATCCTTAATATAAAACAATGGCAAAAATCCTGGAATATCCAGAATCCTAGACATAGTTTCCACACTCTAGAACAGCATGTGGAGACCTAAGACCAAACCGACATGTCTATTGCCCTACTGACCTTTGGTACAGCCGTTTCCCTTCTCCTGATAGACTCTCCTTAATCTTATGGAAGGGTAGATCACCCTCAGGTTTTCTCCAAGCTAGCCAGACGTCCTGCTGCCTCACTTTACCTCTTGATACTTGGGAACAGCCAGGACTGTAAACTATTCACTTTATCTTTTAGATAGTATAACTCTCAAGAGGTAATAATATCTCCCACCCCAAAAATATACATCTACTATAGTAACTATAATTTCTGCTCCAGGTATTCTGGGCATATAGGGTAGAAATAATCACCAAGAAGTATTGTAACATGGCAGGGTCCTCTAAAGCAGAAATGCAATGTATGAAAAGAAAACTGCTTTGCAGTTCAGTTCTTTCCCTCTCTCCATTCTATTAAGAATGTTGTGTGTGTAAAATCCTCAATGCATGTTTCTGCTCTCTTGTTGGGCTCTGTTCTCAGGACAGCATCTGGAGCTCCCTGGATAAGGAAGGATCATGTGACAGAGATCCTTCCTGGAGCATGAAGTACACTTGCACAGAGCATGCCACTGAGGAGCAAGGCAGTGAAGGACAATACTAGATCATAGATTTTTTTTCTATTTAGTAAGACTGAATCAGGACAGGCACTTGGCCATGCTGTTTGTATGTCTTGATGACTCAGCAAGGGCAAAAGCAAATTTGTTGAGGAGAGCATGGGTGTGATTTTATGGGACGATGGAGGGTCTAGCCATGGGAACCTGGGACAAAGAAAAAAAAACAATAAATGCTGGGAGAAAAATCATATTTATATTTTCTGCTGGCTATTGAGGGGGATTGCATATGCTAGGATACTCTACAGAGGAAAAACCATGTGAATTTGACTCTTACGTGTATTCTATATTAAAGACTGAAATAAAGTCTACAACTCAAATAATTTGAGACAAAATCTCATGACAGTTTGTCACAGCTAGAATGAACTTTGGGAAGAGCACCAGACCTTCCAAATGGATGCTATCCTAAAAGTTTTTATTCATTCCTGTCAGGATACTGTGGTGGCCCTCGATGCTCTGTCCAAATATGGAGCAATTACTTTTTCCAGAAGCCAGAAAAATGCTTTGGTGACCATCCAGTCTTCAGGGTCATTTTCCCAAAAGTTCCAAGTAGACAACAGTAATCGCCTGTTACTGCAGCAGGTCCCATTACCAGACATTCCTGGGGACTACACCATCAGTGTGTCAGGTGAAGGATGTGCTTATGCTCAGGTAAGATGCTGGGAAGTTGTGAGTATGCAGCTGTGAGCCTCCTTCCCCAAAATGGAAAGTCTGGCTTTGCCTAACAGCTCATATTGTGCTCAAATTTGGAAAAAATGACCCAAGGACACAGTGCAATGGACGTGAAGTATTTCTGTTCACTGATTATCAGACTACTCTGAGATACAACATGCACGTGGAAAAGCAGCAGGCTGCATTTGCTCTACGGGTACAGACAACACCTTTGACTTGTAATAACCCCAAAGGCCAAAACAGCTTTCAGATCTCACTAGAAATCAGGTATGACATAGGCATGTGTCTGTCTCTGTATGAGCATCTGACTCTGTCTCTCAGCTACTATAGTACTGTCTTCCTAGAACTCTTCATGGAACAGGTTAGAAGATATCTAAAATGGGTTTCTTTATTAACATTTTGCTTTGTCTGTAAAAATAAAAAAATAAAAATACTGGACTTCAACAAAATGAACAATGAAGAATAGTAGAATTATAATTTTTATTGGATATTTTATTTCCATTTCAGATGCCATCCCCTTTCCCCATTTCCCCTCCCTAGAAAGCGCCTATCCCATGCCCCCTTTTCCTTTTTGCTTTTATACAATTTTTTTAAATATTAATCAAAGGCTTTATAAGTTTGGTAATGCACAATCAGCAGTGTAACCCAATACCCAACCTAGATATATAAACTATCTTTGACTGGTGGAGATACGTGAGCATCTGCCTTCATGCCCCCCCCTTCTCACTCTTTCTCTCTCATCACCTAGCTTCTCCTCTCCTTCTACTTCTCCTCTCCTTACTCCTTCTCTTCCTCTTGGTACTCCTTCCCCTTAGCTCCTCCTACATATCACCCTTCCTGTTTAAATAAAACTTTTCTCTCAAAATACAATTGGCTAAGTTTTAGAAGCTATGCTTAGTGCTTCCTATCATTTCAGTTAACTCAGTCATTCTGGATTTCTGACGGGCATTAAAACCTATAGTCTCATAGCCATTCCTGGCTATTTACTTTGAGAGAAAAGATCTGAGTGGATGGTTTTTAGCTGACATTCGTTCTAAAGCCAAGAAAAAAAGCCAGGTTCAAAACTAAGTGTTTTAGTTAGGAGAGATGACAGAGGTTCTGTTTAGTCAACAAAATGATGGTTTGGGTATTAGAACTATCTTGTACCCCACTAGTACAAACAGGCATAATTAGGCTTTAATTGTATTTTGAGATTTATAATTTCTAATTAGTCTAGTTTTAGGGTTCCTTTTATGACCAATATCATAATAAAATAATACATTATTTTTTTCTATGAGAATTTAACATGGGTTATTCTTCTTCACCAACAAAGAATAGACTTCCTGGTCTTTTAAAATTCCATTTTTTCTAGAAGAAAAAAAGATATTCAGTTCTTCTGACACTCGTCAAAACTTTGTACAAAATACAACCAGCAACAGGGTCCAACTGCAAAAACTGAAGGGATCTTGGATGGAAAGAATACATCCATAGGCTGACTTATAATCGTGTGTGTGTGTGTGTGTGTGTGTGTGTGTGTGTGTGTGTGTGTGTGCCAGCATGTGTGTATGACAAAGAACAATGTCAGCCATCAGCCCTCAGGTTCCACACATACTTGTTTTTGATATTAGGTCTCTTACCAGCTAAGCAGACTGTTGTCTCACCAGCATGCTTGGCAGATCTAGCCATTTTAATGCACTCTCCAGATGATATTGTTATGCAGTCTATTTATATTGACAATAAAGGTCATATATTTTAAGATATGGACAAATCACACAGGCTATATCAGGAATTACTGCTGGACTTCAAAGGAGGCAAGATTCAAACTATTAAAATGACTCCTCCTGTCCACTTCTCTGGTCTGTAGTTACACGGGGAGGCGTCCATCCTCCAACATGGTGATTGCTGATGTGAAGATGGTATCTGGTTTCATCCCATTGAAACCAACAGTGAAAAAGGTAAGCAGAGAGGAGATGTTTGGATTCTCTGTATCCTCAGACTAGGAGCCTACCAACACAATCATAATTATGTCAGACCATGTCAAAGCAATGTTAGCACTCATTTAGCACACTTGAGGTTGCTAAAATACTAATTGATATTCATATGGATTGTGATAGCAGCCAGCACAAGAAACATAAGAAAGGAGTCTGAGTTCGTTGAGTCCACATTCTAGCTCACAGTAACTTTTAAAGTGTAATGACCCTGGTCAATAATGACTCAAGGGAAAATATTTTTAAATGCAAAAACTGAAGGTGTAGTTTCAGATGTTTTTTAAGAACTATGAAAATTATCAAGGTAAGGTTGATAGCAGAGCTTAGAGAATATGCGGTAAGTACTGCCAAATGGGTGACTATTTTTATTTTCAAACAAAAGTCAAAATTATCAATTACTACATCAGATTATATTCAGTCAGGCCTTTAGTAGCGAAACCTTCACAATTTTCTAAATATATGTTCATTCTTACTGGAAAGACTTCTTCTCATTCTTTTAAGTGAATTCAATAACACCCCCTTTTTATCACTTGCAGTCCCACAGTTCATTTATCTCTCTCACCCCCAAGGCCTTTGCTTTTTCAGTAACGTGGAGGTTTCCTCTCATTTTCAGCTTGAAAAATTAGAGCACGTGAGCAGAACGGAAGTGAGCAAAGACAATGTCTTATTCTATCTGGATCAGGTACAGTTCCTTCTGCCTCCTTAGACACACCGAGGTGGACAGTCCTTGCTTGGTCTATGTAGGTCAGGTGAGGGCCCTTCCTGCTTCCAATAAATGCCGAGGTGGACAGTCTTTCTTGGTGAAGCCATGTGGGAATCCCATAGCAGAACAGAAGCAATTCTAACAGAAGCTTTTACAATTAGAGGCACAACATTCCCTCATTCTACATGATACTTTGAGGTCTATTTTCTCTAGCCTAAAGACATGACTCAACAGTTAAGGGAACTTACTGCTCTTGCAGAAGACCAGAATTCAGTTCCCAGGAGCCATACCAACCCAAAACTGTCTATAACCAGTTCTAAGGGATCTGATTCCCTCTTCTGGGCTCCATCAGTACACACACACACACACACACAGAGAGAGAGAGAGAGAGAGAGAGAGAGAGAGAGAGAGAGAGAGAGAGAGAGAGAGAGAAAGAGAAAGAGAGAGAGAGTATATATAATAAAACAAATCTTTAAATCATTTCTGGCTTTCCTGGGACTTAGCATTAGAGTCCCAAGTCAAAAAGTCAAAAGATTTAACTCTCACAATGGACAAAGTTAAATATCATACATTAAGGAGGAATATGGATTTTTGGAATGGTTTAATAGACTGGAAAATTTCATATACACCCAGAAGCCTTTAGTTCAAGTCCCCAGTCTACCATCCATATCACCATATCACCATCCACATAGATGGGCAGTTGTGGAAGACAGTGACTGTGGGGTTAAATGCTATCCAACTCATAACTGAGTCATGCTGAAGAAAAACACTGGCCCCTTTCCAGAGTCTGTATCATTTTTCTTCTCTCTTTCCCAGGTGACCAATCAGACTCTGGCCTTCTCCTTCATCATTCAACAAGATATCCCAGTAAGAAACCTGCAGCCTGCCATCGTGAAAGTCTATGACTACTATGAGACAGGTGAGCAAGAGATGGTAGTGGACTCTAAAGAAACTTGTTCTTTTTGTTGTTTTGATTTTTTTTTTTTTTTTTTTTTTTTTTTTTTTTACAGTTTCTCACTATACAACCTGGGCTGGCACATATTCTCAGTCCTCCTGACTCAGCCTCCCAAATGGTGGTATTACAGGCATATGCCATCATATTCATTAAAAAACAATTGTTGTTCAGACACTGACCCATTGTGTAGGCCAAACAACCATTTATACATTTTTAGTTCACTCATCTATTCATGCCTTGTTTGTCCAAGTAATCATGTGCCATGTCCAAATAGCCCAAGGAATAAACATTATGCAAAGTAGAGTCTATAGGTTGAAAGACAGGAAAACCTTCTTATGAATACAGCAATGGGAAAATGAAAAGTTGTACAAATAATCACAGAAGGAATAAAAAGATGAGAGAATTATAGCCTGTGTGTTCAGTGGTGAACACAGAAAGAAAGAAAGCAAAGCCAGAACTGGGAAATTAAGTTGTGGGTTTTCTGTCAAGTGAAGAGATATAATAAATGTTTCAGACAAGAATAATTCAAGAAATATTGAAGGAAAAACAGAAACATAGAACAAAATCTGATAGGATATATTGTTGCAGACCGCACTACCCCACATTTGGGGGCCAATGTCACGGACTGCTCTGTCAATTTTGGAACCCACACTGCCAAAAGCCTTGGGGGCTAAGTTGTCACTGCCCCAAGTTACTCCAGTCCATCCACGGGTCGGGGTTCAGCAAGATAGAAAGTGAGGATGGACGCAAAAAATGGAGACCAGACAGAGTGTGATTCAATCCCAATTATTCTTCAGTCTCTCTTCTTCTCTCCAAGTCCCTAGTTCCAAGTACCAAGTCTCAGGTCCTGGGCTTCATCACCAAGTCTCAAGTCCTAATCCTAGTTCTAAGTTGCTAGTCTCTTTCCCAGTTACAAGTTACAAGTTACCTTCCAAGTGTCAGTGCCTAATAATTTCTTCTGTCTGCCTCTCACCTTTTATATGTCTCACTTCTAAGCCACACCTTTAAGTCATGCCTTTAAGTCATGCCCTTAGGTCTTATCTCTAAATTACACCTTTAAGTTACACCATTAACTCTCACACCTTTAAGTCTCACACACCCAAGGGAAAATCCTGGGTATCTAAAAGAAGATGTTATCAGAGTGTGCTCAGCTGTTGTAGGCTGTTGTAATCAAGTTTCTTGTCAGGGTATATGGCTCAAGATGGCTGCTGCAAGGATGATAGCCGCCTTCTGTCAGCTCCCCACAATATATGTCTACAAGGATCTTGGCTAGTACTCTGCTCAAACACTGTAGGAGATGCACACTTTGATTTTTCTCTACAGGGTAAATGATTCCAGTGTTGTTATACATTTGTTTCTTTATTGTGTGAGAGGCTGACACTTCATGCTGCCTGTGGAGGTCAGCCGGCCATTTGGGGAAATGTGTTCTCTTCTTCTGCCATGAGGATCCTGAAGAATGAAATCAGTGAGGTCTTCAGGCATGGCAGCAAGCACCTTTCAACACTGAGCCATCTTACTGGCCCAGGGTAAATGTGTCATCCAGTGGCCTCAAGCGTTGAAATTCCCTCCTTTTGTTGGTCTGATGTCCCCAGAGAGGTGACTTTTCAGCAATCATCCAGGTCCTGACTGAGGAAAGTGGTCAGTCCTAAGACATCACCTACCCTCCAAAATTCTCTCAAAACTCCCATTCTCAAGTTTGACTCCCATGTCTTTCAGATGACGTGGCTTTTGCTGAATACAGCAGCCCCTGCAGCTCAGGTGAGCACCTAGCATTCCTACCACAAGCCTTCCTCTGACCTCCTTCCCCTCAAAATGACCCACAACTTCTGTGAGATGAGCTCAGACAATTGCCGCTGAGTGACAGAAACACAGAAATGTGCACCTTTGGATTGGTGTGCTAACCCTGGAAGACTCCTCTGACTCTCTTACCAAAGTGTATGGTAGCTCATGGTAGAAAATCTGAAGGATCCCATTCTCCACCAAGGCCAGTTTGCTTTCCTGCTGAGAACCCTGCTGCCTGTGCCCAGTTAGATTATACTCACCACATGTGCTGTTTTCTTCTCTTCCCATACACAGAAAATCAAAATGTTTGAGACTCCTATCTGCAGACAACGCATTGCTGGAATCCCCAGACCCAGGAACCTTCAAGACTGTG
This sequence comes from Arvicanthis niloticus, assembly GCF_011762505.2. Taxonomy (NCBI): domain Eukaryota; kingdom Metazoa; phylum Chordata; class Mammalia; order Rodentia; family Muridae; genus Arvicanthis; species Arvicanthis niloticus. The sequence continues at coordinate 60,127,271 of NC_047666.1, forward strand.
ATTTGTGTTTGTCTCTGCAATACAAATACTGAACATGCGTGGAAAATAAATGCATAGTTCTTGAGAGTCTCTAGCTGTGATTATTTTTCACTTAATCCAAATTTTCTCCTTGTTTAGTTAGTGTTTTTCCCTATACCCTACATTTGAGATGAACAGAAACGGGGAACACTTTACAACTGCTTCAATAAAACAGTGCTCCAAACATGAGGCATAACACGGTGGCAACCTTACCTCCACAAGTAAATCATGATTGTGTATTAGTGAAACAAGACTATATTACAAGCAAGAAATGGTGATTCAGGCTTGTATTCAGAGGATTTCTGGAAAATGAGGCAGGAGAGTCACAAATTCAAGAGTGACCCAGGATACTTTGCAAGTGGAAAGTGAGCCTGGGCTTCATAACAAGACTGTCTCTCAAAAAATCAAAATTCAGGGATTATTGCTTCATGGCAAAACACTTGATGATTTTCAAATCTATGGACTCAGTTTCTAACAAAGGGAAAAGCAAGGTATATAATACATCCAGGTAAAAATAATTTTAACAAAGGAAAAAATAAACATTTAGTGCCAGAAAAATAGCTATGCTTACCTTACTGATCAGCAGGGTGCCATGTTGAAGATTGTAATGATAAATCTATTAAATTATGTAATGTAAGGAATAGTGATTAAATGCAAAATGTCCATGATGGTTTGGGTGTTTAAGCACTCGTTTGGTGCCAGGCTGGTGCTGGTCTGCAAGGGTATAAAATCTTTGGAGTATTGGTCCTAGCTAGAAGTAGGGGAGAAGCTTAAGAATTCTAGCCCAGCCATGTTCTCTTTGATTCTTGGCCTATGAAGTATGAGGAATCCATTTCACAAGTTTTCCATCCTTGGACTTAAACATTCCTAGCCACTATGCTTCCCTACCATAACAGGCTGGTGTCCCCTGGACCTGGGAACCATCAGCTGATGACCAGATATTTACACACATGAGCCTATGGAGATATTTGAGATTCAAACCCTAACAGTGAGTCAGCCTGTTATTCTGGAGCCTGTGGCAAGGCAGCATTCACAGGGGGATCCACTCACTTAAGTGTCAGAATTCAAGAGAGAGAAAGGAGAGAGCAGAGTCCCATAATCCCCTCTGTGAATTATCTTTTGTCCATTGGCCAGACCCTTTTCAAAGTTCCACTACCTCCCAATGGCACCACAGGCTGAGGGCCAAACCTTGAACACAAGTATCCAGCTGTAAAGGCCATAGTTGTTAATGTGACCTTTTCAGAGGTGATGGAGATTTAAGAGCTGGATGATGTCCTCACAGGGTAGTGGGAGCTGGCTCCTCCTCACTGGCTTACTGTTTTTCTTTGGTGACCATGAGGTAAAAACTTGACTTACTTTTGCTTTGGTTTGCTGTGTCCAGTGGCCTCTGTGCTCCCTCATCACAAACCCTAAAAGAGCAGGGACCATCAATCGATCAAAATGAAACTTTTCCTTTCTAAGTCTATGTGGCAGATACATGCTCCAGTAAACAAAAGGCTGTCCTAGCAGAAGGAAGAGGGCAGTGTTTATTCATGCCACTGTGAAACTAGGTAATGAGTTGAGGGTAATGTATCAAGGGTCTTTATCACAGCTGTGTAATCACCTGTGGTTTTGGAGGGCAACAAATGGCAAACAGAGGTGAAGTGGGAAGGTAACAACAAATCTGTCTCATAGAAACTTTGAAAGACTGGTTGTAAATGCATTCAGCATCTTTAGAACATTTGTTATTTAGTTTTTAGGAAAAGCCAAAATGGTTTCAGCCAATACAAGTTCAATTTTTGTCTCTTAGGAGACAAAATCAAAGCCTCCTAAGAGATTTTAACACTGGATCTTTTCTAAAGCCTAGCCCAGCTTCCTGTGCAATTTTTTTTAGACTCCATTTAGGTAAGAAAACAGGATGGAAAACGTGTTTCCAGAGTCATTGCATATCTTTGTATTATTCTTATTAATCATCTTATTCATTTACATTTCAAATGATATTCCACTTCTCAGTTACCCCTGTCCCATGGCCTTGGCCCTCTCCCCTTTACCTCTATGAGGTTACTCCTTCACCCACTGACCCACTTTCACCTCACTCCTCTACCATCCCACTATGCTGGGGCATCAAGCCTCCCTCCCCTCTCACTGATGTAAGATATGCCAATTCTCTGCTACATATGTATCTGAAGTCTTGGATCCCTCCATGTACACTCTTTGGTTGGTGGTTTAGTCCCTGAGAAATCTGAGTGATCCAGTTAGTTGATATTGTTCTTCGAATGGGGTTTCAATCCCCTTCAGCTCCTTCAGTCCTTCCAAGGGCTCTTTCTTTGGGGTTCCCGGGCTCAGTCAGATGGTTGGCTGTGAGCATCTGCATCTGTTGGTCAGGTGTTCATAGAACCTCTTAAGGAACAGCCTTATCAGCCTCCTGTCAACAAGCAATTCTTGATATCAGCAATAGTGTAGGGGTTAGTGTTTGCAGATGGGATGGATCCCTAGGTGGGTGAATCTCATTTTGAAGTGGAATTAGGAATGGGAGACTATTCAAATTAATTAGGTTAGGTGCAGATTAGTGCAGATTAAAGCATAAACACTATTATGAGAGACACATGGCATGTGCTGGACCCGTGTCTCATATTCTGTGTGCTGTTGTTTGTTATTTAATCTGTGTTCCCTATGTTTGCTCCTGTTCTGCTCAGTAGCTGACACCTCCCACCCCCATCCCCCAGCACAGTAAGGATTCATGTTTTACAATGGATTTTGCTTGTGTTAGAGATAGGTGTATACCTCAAAATACTAGTTAAAATTCTACTACAGTAAATGTATTTCTGTCATCAAAATATAACAAATATAAATAGAAACATATATAATCATCTCCTTAATGGTTTGTGTAGATAATATATAGATGACAGCTGAACAAAGTTCTAGACGTGTATGTGTCTAGATTACCACATGGTGGCAGCAAGCACTAAAAATATAAGTACTGACATTTTATTAAAACCATGCAAAAAATAAGAAATTGGGAAAATATCCAGTGGTGACCCTAGACCACATGCAGACAGACAGCTCTGACTGGACTCAGTGCATGACAAAAAAGGAAGAAGAGAGAGAAGATGAAGTTGGAGAGGAACATGAGGTGGACAAGATGATCAAAGAATAAATTAAATAAAATGGCCAAAAGGAAAAGAGATGGGGGAAAGGAAAATAACCATAAAATGTAATAATGGTAAAATGAAAAAAAACGTATAAAGCATAATGTTTTGTTCTCTTTAACCAACCAAAGCCACAGTCCCAGCTTCCAGGGCAGATTTTAAAAGATTAAACTCCAGTAACCAGAAAGTCTAGAGAAAAGACTGAATTTCTAATCATGTATGTGACTGATAAACTATAGATGTTTCTTGGCATACATATGACCACACCATATACATTTCTAGACATATGTATGATATAGACCAAGGCAACATCAACAGGGAAAACAGAACTAATAAACGACAGAAGATAGTTATTGGCAACCATGCTGATTAAGCCAATTAAAAAATATTTGAATCCTTTTATTAACAAGTGACCAAGGGCAGATTTCATGCTTCAAAGTCTCTTGGTGCCACAGCTCAGGGGAACAACATTTTTTAAAGACAAAAACCACAATTACATCAGTGTTTGATGGGGTCAGAGCAAGAAAAGTCTTTTTGTAGAGCTTAGTGATTTTTCCAGACACCACATGACAATTATTTTTGGCTTACACTTCCTCTTAGTTATTTTGGTTTTATGTTTTAACCAGCACAAACATTAATAATATTAGTTAACAGGTATGGACCATGGTCAGGGTCATAGACAGTCTCAAAAGCATTGACAAGGAGGTGGTGGCTTCTCAGGGAAGGGGGAATGGAAGGCTGAGGAGGGTTGAGGCAGGAACAAAATAGAGCCAGGGCAAGATGGTGACACCTTAGCGATTTTGCTGCAATGAGCAATGAAACCAAACCAAGGCCATAGCAATCCCCTCAGAAGAACTGAAGATGTAATAGATCCACTTCTGAATTTTATAGAACCTTTAGAAAAAGACTAACATAAATATCTCTCACATTGTGTCATAACTAGGGAGGGGAGGAATGCCTCCTCACAGAACAGGAGGAAATGCTCAAATTAAACATTTCTACAAGTGGCATTATCCTGATACCAAAACCGGATAAGGACACACACACAAAGTAAAATGCAAAACCACTTTATTTGATGAACATCACATATTCATCTATGATGAACATAGACTCAAAAGTCCTAAAAAAAAAAATCACAAACTTAATTTCACTTTAAAAAGGTCACACGCCAAGAACAAACTGCCTGTTGTTCTGGAATGCAAAAATGGCTGACCAATTAGTAAGTGTGCTGAAGCACGTGATCATTGCAATTCACATAAAAGCCTTTCACCAAATCGGGTGTTCCTCCATTATAAAAGACGTAAAGAAACTAGGAACAGGAAGAACACACCTCAACACCATAAAGACTACATACGTCAGACAGATAGGCAACATTCTGCTAGATAGAGAGACATAAAGCATTTCCTCTGACATCAAGAATGAGACAAAGATGTCCATTCTGGCCACTCTTATTGAATATAATACTTGAACCACATCAGGCATGATGGTGCATGCCTTGAATCCCAACACTTGTAGGCTGAGGCAGGGATCTCTGTATTTTAAGGCCACCCTGATCTACACTGTGAGACCCTATCTCAAAAGAAAAAAGAAAGAAAGAAAGAAAGAAAGAAAGAAAGAAAGAAAGAAAGAAAGAAAGAAAGAAAGGGAGAAAGAAAAAGAAACAAAAGAAAAGACACTTAAAATTTTAGTCAGAGCAAATAAAAGAAATACAAATAAGAAGTGTGGACATCAATTTACCTTTGCAGATGACAATGGTCTATAGATGTAATAAATTCCTCCCACTTACCCTCTTCTCAGAAATAGTTTTTTTAAAAAGTTAAACATTATAAAGAAACACACATATGCACACACAAACAGAAAGAAAGAGATGTCAAAACACACTACTGAGCCATGGAAATAAAGCCAGGCAGCTGCAATCAACAGATTCTCCATAAAGGCACCAAAAGCATACGCTGAAGAATATGTGTTAGCAAGTGGTGCTGGAAAAACTGGAAACCCACACCTAGAAGACTGAAAATCAATTCCTATCCCTCACCCTATTAAAAAAAATCAATCATAATAGCTCAAGGTCCTTAATGTAAGACTTCAACTTTTAAACATCTAGAAGAAAATACAGGGAAGTAGAGATTTTAATAGGACTCTACTTTCTAGGGAAATAATATCAGAAATTAGTAAACAGGATTTCCTGAAGTGAGAAAGCTAAAGACTAGCAAAGAAACTACTCCTAACAGAGTGAAGAAACAGGATAAGGAATGAGAGACAATCTTATCCAGTTATTCATCTGACAGAAAATTAATATTCAAGGAAAAGTACCGAGAGAATGTCTGTGTGTGTCTATGTGTATGTGTGTATACATTGACTATATATGTAATAGAGAAAGAAAATATTTAAATCTGAAACATATGAAATCTATGACCCTGTGGCATATGCTCCTAATTCCAGCTCTCAGGAGGATGAGACAGAACAGCACATGTTGGGGCTATCCTGGGCTTCATAGTAATTTCATGACCCACTTAAGCTATATATCAGGCCTATTTTATTTTTATTTCTTTAAGAAAGAAAGGGAAAGAACTCAAAAAATAAATATCTAAGTACGAATCATTGCCATTAATAAACACAGAAGTTGACAGAACATTTTTCAGGTGATATGAAAAATGTTCACCATTTTTAATGGAAATAAAAAAGTAAACTGAGATATTAACTCTCCCAGGCTAAATGGCTACTGTTTAAAAAATAAAGGCAACAGATGTTGGTGACAATGCACAGAAATGTGACTCTCCATGCTGTTGTTAAGAATGTAACTAGTCTGGTCACTATGGCAATCAGTATTGAAAACAGAATATGGTCCATCCAGACACATCACTTGTCTCAGGTAGGGTTTCTGTTGCTGTGATGAAAACCATGACCAAAACCAAGTTGCAGAGGAAAGGGTTTGTTCAGCTTACACTTCCAAATCTTCCACATTGCTGTTCATAAACAAAGAAATTCAGGACAGAAACTCAAGCAGGGCTGGAATCTGGAGACAGGAGCTGATGCAGAGAGAGACTATGGAGAGCTGCTGCTTACTGACTTGCTCCACATGGCTTACTCACCCTGCTTTCTTATACACTCCAGGACCACAAGCCTAGGAATAGCACCACCCACAATAGGCTGAGCTCTCCCCCATCAATCACCACTTTAAAAAATGCTCTACAGACAGATCTTATGGGGGCATTTCCTCCATTGAGGTTCCCTCCTTTCATTTGACTCTAGTTAGTGTCAAGTTGACATAAAACTACCCAGCACATCTCTTCTTTAACCCAGAAGAATCAAAGTCCACCAGCCATGCAGGAATAACTACATCCTCATTCATCACAGCACAGTTGCTAGCAGCCAAGCACAGAATCACCCAAGCACACATCAGTAGATGGAGGGGTCTCACAAGTGTGGTGTATGTGCTCACTGGAGCTTTATTCAGCCATTATAAAATTTAATTACACATTGGCCTGCAGTTTGGTGGAATTCTATCATCATATAAGCAAAAGAAACCAGGCTTGGGAAGACAAACATCGCATGTTTTCTCTCATATGTGGACTTTAGGGGAATGAGTGTGTATGAAAATAAAAGAGGACCAGACCATGAGTGGAAAGGGAAGAGAAGGATGTGGATTTGAGAGAGGATAACAGAAGGCAAATATGATAAGAGACTGAATGCATTAAGGAAATCTCTGACTAAAACACTCCTGGAGGGACTCGAGAGATGGCTCAGTGGTTTAGAGCACAGACTACTCTTCTGGAGGTCCTGGATTCAATTCCCAGCAACCACAACCATCTGCAATGGGATCTCATGCCCTCTTCTGGTGTGTCTGAAGACAACGACAATGTACTCCTATACATAAAATAAATAATTTTTAAAAACACTACTGAAAACCACAAAAGGTGCCAATCATGTAAACAAAAGAAATAGCAAGTCAGTAAGAATAATCAAGTCTATCAATATGATTCTAATGCACACAGAGAAAAATTAGCAAAGAAGAAGCAGGAAACTTCTAGGGAAAAAATGTGTTGGACAGTTTTATTGCATCTCAAACTATATCATGATGCAATCACTTGCCCTGTGGACTAGGTAACTGAAGAAGCACACTGCTCAGCGTAACAAATAGAAAGTGATAAACAGTTCTACTTGAGGGGAACTTGATATATGACATAGGTAAGGTTTCAAATAGTTCTAGAAAGCAAGTGTAAGTTCATCAGTGTGGTAGGGACAGTTCTACAGCCTTGACAGAAATAGTCAAGTTACGGCTTATATCATATTTTGCACCAAGAGTAATTCCAAGCATTTTAAATATTTAAAATATAGAGCAGGAAAAATTAAAATGCACTATGAGAAAATGTGGGAAACATGTTTTCTGTATTCTTTAATGTAAAAGGAATGGTTTGGATTATAAAATCTCAGAACTCACAAAGGAAATGACGTGAAGTTGACATGTAAAAATCAAAATTCCTTACAGGTAAGGAAAATTCTAGTAGTAAAGCAAACCACGATAAGATATGTTCAGCTACCATCAGGCGCAAATGACTTACGTACATAGATATGTAGATAGATATGTAGATAGATAGATAGATAGATAGATAGATAGATAGATAGATAGTTTAGCCATGTGTAGTGTAGTGACAGAAGGGCATCACAAGTTCAAGACCAGCCTGTACTATGCATGACAAGAACCTGTGTACCTCGATTATGTCAATGTTTTGAAACCAGGCCTCACTGTCTCCCAGAGTGGCCCTTGATGCAAGAGCTCAAGTAACTCTTAAGGCTCAGATGGGAGAGCAAGCTCACACAATTTGACTGGACAGTCCATTAAGGAAAGTAGCATTCACACAGAGTTGTTTTTCTTGTTTTGTTTTATCTTTAAAGATAAAGGCTATGAACTTGATTCACAGAAATAGAAATACAAACAGCTCTTCAGTGTGTGAAAAGATGCTATCATTCTTAACAAGAGAGATGAAAATTAAAACCACATGAGAAAATAGGGGGTTATTTTTGTTTAAAAAAAAACTGTTAAAACATTCTCTGTGTTTAATTTCAACTTTATACTTCTTCCAAACAAAACAAGACAAACAAACAAACAAGAAAATCTGCTTCACAATTTGTTGCTGCAATAGAGAAAAGGTGTACAGACTTGATGGACTTCCAACAGTCAGTATAATTTAAGGAAAAATAGTCATAATAAGATGTATGGCTCTTAATGTTTAACAAGTAGAGCGTTGCTATTGGCTTGGTTCTTTGGACACTGCATGATTTAACAAATGGAAAACTTCATCCTAAAGCCTGGCTGTCCACCACCTGGGCGCTGGACATCGGAGGCAGGGTAGCACTTTGTCATTGTCACTGGTGTGGGCACAGTACAGTTTCCTCAGCAAACCCAGCAACAACTGTTGGGGGGCAAAATAAGCTTCAAACACAAAACAGAAAGAAGGAAAGGAAGAAAGAAAGAAAGAAAGAAAGAAAGAAAGAAAGAAAGAAAGAAAGAAAGAAAGAAAGAAAGAAAGAAAGGAAGGAAGGAAGGAAGGAAGGAAGGAAGGAAGGAAGGAAGGAAGGAAGGAAGGAAGGAAGGAAGGAAAAGAAAGAAAAGAGAAACCATAAAATCCTAAAAGGTAGATGCAGGCTCTGCATTCGAACGCTGGCTTCACAACATCTCCGCAGCTAGGCTCAAACTGCGGCACATTCCTTACTTGGAGCTGCACCTCTAACTCCAGAACTCACGGGTATCTTCTTGGGAGTAGGCCAAAAAGAACAGAAAGCCCCTACTTTAAGTTTCTTTTATCTATACATGTTTTTCCTGAAGATGATTTGAAGGAGGGAGGGGTCTACGGGTTGAGCGATCAATTCTCCTCATCGTTCTCATTAAAGTCATCGTACTCGTCATAATCCTCTCCAACGTAAGACACAGGGGTCTAGACCCTGGAGCCGCTGTACTGAGACCCATTGGAGCTCGTGGCCAGCATCCCATCTGCACCACTGCTCAAATCACTGGCAGAAAGCCTTGTGCCATTGGATGTAGAATCTGCTGTCCTAAAGAATACTCCGCCAATGGATCCCTGAGCCATTTCTGTCACAGATACTCAAACTTGTCATTGGAGATGCTGCAGTCAATGACTGTCTTCCTGCTGGTGCTGACAATGATGAAGGGCAAGCGGATGACAGAGTTGGGAGGAGGCGGCCTGCGGGCCTGCTGCTCGGCTTGGCGATTTCTCTGCACCAAGTTCTTGAAGGCAACTTGCTGCAGGATGAGATCCTGGAGCTGTGACTGCTTCTGTTTCATCCTCTCCAGCCTCTGCTGCCTCTCCACCTCTAAGTTCTGGCACTCCTGAGCTGAGTTGGTGGGCAGGCCGAGGCACTTGATCTCCTTCTTCTCCTTGGAGGTGATGTTCATGGCCATTAGCACATTTAGACACGTCGTCGGATGTTCTTCTGGGCATAAGCTGATTCGTTTGGTAGGATGTGATTGTCAGCAGCACTGAATTCTGAAACCAGCTCATCAACCACCTCATTGTAGGAGGTCGTCCCTTTCCTCCTGCACCTTCTCACACACCTTCACGGAGAAATGCCACAGGCCCTTGCTAATTATTCTCACCTTTCCTGTTCTGCTTCCCAGCAGACCAAGGTAAGAAGTCGGACGTCTGGTTCTGGGACACAAAGTGAGTGTTGGAAGTGTGTGGGCTTCCTACTACAATAGTGTTGGATGTTGCAGGTCTCTGAAGCATGCCAGTCACCACTTGCTGTGTGATATTGACATTAGAATGCCCGAAGGTTTTTGGCAAAAGCGGCTTTCCAAGTGTGTTCACTGTGAATGGGTGTATAGCCACAAGAGACACCACACCTTTCTCAGGACTAAGATTCTGGTCTATAAAGACCTTTACTTCTCCGTTGGCCTCAATTAGACTGGCACCTTTTGCCATGTTACCAAATCCAGGAAATCAAGGCTTTAACTGCATACCCTCCACAGAAGACACCGGACTTATCTGGCTGGCCGGTGGGGCAAGGACCGGAGGTCTGGCCCTGGCAGTCCCTGCCGAGAAAACAAAGTTAAACAAAGTTAAAAGTTAAAAGTTAAACAAAGTAAAGTTTTTACTTCTTTAGCTAAGATAATACAGTTGATTAAAAACTGCTGTTTTGACCTACAAGACCAGAAGGGGAAGGAACATGGAGACCTACTCCTTACCTCTGAGCTACAGCCTATTGATAGATTCTGAGAGAAGGGGTATCACTGTTTCTTTATGTGGGCTACCAGGCTCCAACAGATAGTTCCAAACACATAGTGGTACAGATGGCCCTACTCATTCTTTGTGTGTCACAAGGCAAAACTAACAAAATGAATGTACTGAGCACTGAGAAGAAGTCGGTTGACCAGGGGTCATGAGGAAAGGCAAACAGGGAATGGCCAGTAAGCATCATAAACATGTGGATTCATTTACAATGAAGTTTAATCAATAAAAATCCTAAAAACAAACAAAAACAACCTGCTGGAGGCCCTGAGAAATGACTCAACCATTCAGAGGTGGGACAATTCTTACAGAGAACATACATTCAGGTCAAAGTATTAGGCAGCTAATACTTTAGGCAGCTCACAACCCCAACTCAAGGAATCTGATACCCTCTTCTGCCTTCAGCAGACACTGCACACACACACAGAGAGAGAGAGAGAGAGAGAGAGAGAGAGAGAGAGAGAGAGAGAGAGAGAGAGAGAGAGAATATGTATGAAACTATCCTCCTGGTCAAATAGCCACCATCTTCAGGAGTTCAGCTGTGCCTACTTGCAAAAGATGATCTTAGAAAGCCTCTTGACTGTTACAGTTCACTCATAGAAAAAAAAAAAAAAAAAAAAAGACCAAGGACAGTCCTGGGCCCTCACTTGAATATCCAGCCACACCTTCAAAACAGTTGTATCCAATTCTGCCCTAACTGCACCCTTGACTTTAGGGTATTGGTGGCCAGGGAGAGTTAGAGTGTATAGTCTGGGAAGGACTAGGGGAAGGGACTTCATCTGCACAGCCTCCCTTTCAGGCTCTTAGACTCTGTCTCCTAATTTCAGCCCACCATGGATGTCTCTTCATCTTCCACATATGAGAAGAAAAGCACCACACTTTGGCTTACTGCACTCTCCACCTCCACCATGACCTTCAGTTTTACCCATCTTCCCGCAAGTCAGGGGATTTCTCATTCCTCTTTGTTGACAGAACAGCACTTAGGGTTGGGGTGCATGTGCATGTACGTGTGTTTTGTATTTTCTTTATTTATGTATGACGGTACCCAGACAGATTGCTTAACTTGGTTGTTATTAACAGTGAAACAATATGGACTGGGGGCATGGCTCAGCAATTAAGAGCACTTGTTCCTCTTGCAAAAGACTCAACTTCCAGCGCACACATGGAGGTTTACAACCATCTTTAACTCTAATTTGAGGGAATGCAACACCCTTTTCTGGCCTCTGTTAGCACCAGGCATACATAGTATACATACATATGATCAGGTAAAACACTCATGTTGCAGGATATTTATTCTGCTACATTGTATTCTCAGTGGAGCTCAGTGATCAGGCAGTAGAAGTGGAGGTGGAGCTGGGAGAGAAAGAGAGGAAGGGGAGGGGAGAAAAAGAGAAAAGGGAGGAGAAGAAAGAGGCTATCAGCCATGGAGAACCACGGATGGTTCAAAAGCTGTCCTGGGTACCAACTTCTATCAAAAGTTTAGATATTGGGTAACAACTCTAATTGTGTGGGCATCTTGTTGATTGAGCATTTCTAAATATATAAATCCTTTAGATAATCATTAAGCTTTAAGAGTCTCATTTCTACCTGGTACAGCCAGGATAGCAATATTGTCTGGGGTTTAGCCGAGCTTTGCAGATGCAGCATGGAGGTTTGGCAGAGCCATCCCCCACTCTGGTGTCTCGTGGATGCCAGGGCCTGTGCATCTAGCTAGCCGGAGCCCCAGTCAGAGGGGAGGAACATGTGGCTGCCCAGGAACAAGCTGGACCTGGCACCATTTTCTAAATAACACCCCTATACACTCATATACATGAAATAAATAAATCTTAAACAAAAAAAAAACAAGTGTGCAATAAACGTGGATGTGAAGTAGTCTGGTATGACAACCTCATTCTAGTCATGTGTGTGTGTGTGTGTGTGTGTGTGTGTGTGTGTGTGTGTGTGTATACAGGAGTGGGACAGCTAGACCATCTGTGGCCAGGAAGTGGCTATTCTGAACTCTGTGGTACCAGTCATACAGAACCTGAAGCAGACTCCAAGGAATACTTCACCAGGCTAAAAAAAAAAAAACTGAGAAAGACTTTTGGTAAGAGGTTCAAAGACATTGATAATGGAAGTCAGAACGTAATAGTTGGACAAACATTGACTGAAAGAAGCTAGAGGTGAAACAGAGACCATTATAAAAGAAATCGCTGTGCTGGGTCCACATAGTATAGCCAAATAGTGTGGATTCTATCTGAAGGATACTAGTTTGTACCAGTTAATGAAATAGATGGAGGGTCTGTCCTGGATCTCTAGATCATATCACTATCATATTAAGAGAAATACCTAAAGGACATGATTATCTATCTTTACAAAGGAAAATCCACAGTTATTAAACTGGCCAGTGTTCTGCTGTCTGAACACAGATGTGGATCTGGATAATTTGGGAATGACTGGCTAGTTGACAGATACCCAGATAGGAAGGAACAGTTTCTTGGGCACATTTTTCTGGATGATTCCCAAAGGTCCTTAAGACCAGGAAGCAGACACAACAACTAGTCCCTACAGAACTAGCAGTGGGGTAGGGTGCCTTATTCTGAGATGTGTGCCATGAAATTTTTATTTTCATTACCAACTGGATCCTTAAAATCTTGTAAAAGAATTCCAAAGAAATCTCAAGAATGGAATGGCGATGTCAGTCACAGATCTGAAAAAGAAAAGAAAAACATTCCAATAAGGCCTTTCTCTTGAGGTTTATTAGCAGTAATTTCTCCCATTATAAGTGAAGGAGAGGCAGGCATACGGACAGCATCCATGGAGAGCTGAGTGGAGCTAACTGTCTGGTGTAAGAGGCATGTCCCCTAAATCTGCTATACCATGGAAGTACCATAGAGGGCCCATCCCCCTCCCCTAGCCATTAGTGCCTATCCAGGGAAACACACAGTCTTAACTGTGACACAGTCAAATGAAGTCAGTCTATCAGATAGGGTGGGAATTGTGTCACGGCGCATGCATGTAGTGCCACCACGCAGGAGGGAAGCAGTATACTCATGAGTTCCACACTACCATGGGCTTCATCAGCAAGATATTCTCAAAAAAAAATTTTAAAGATAATATTGTATTTAAGGGGAGTGAGGTAAAGAAACTGTGACATGACTGATCCATCATTAGAAGAAGGTTTGCATTGTGAATACGAGAGAGAAAATATCCAGAGGCATCTGGAAGAATCCAGGCAGGCAGAATGCAAATCAGACTGGGCATGGGCAGGGCTGGGGAAGCAGCAGAGTAGGAGAGAGCACAGTGTGGAAGGAGAGTGGAGTTAGATAGCAAGAGGTAGAGAATAGAGCACAGTGAGAAAGTATGAGTGTGCAAGAGAGCAATAGAGATGCCAGCTAGAGAGTGAACAGTATCAAGGGCGAGTAACTGGGGAAGGAGAGCTTGTGAGATAGAGGGAGTTTTGTGGAAGAGCTGAGAAGGGTTAGGATGCTTGGATGTAGACTTTGAAAAGTATAACTGGTTGTTGAGATACCAAGAGAGCCCGGAGTCCAGCATGGGCTTTGATACGCTGACAGGCATCATGGGTAGATATGAATTGCAGAGCCATATGTCCGATCTGCCAGAGGTAAGGGAAAGGACTCCTCTGGGGGACAGAAAATCTGCTTCACAAGTTCCTGCAGGATGCTGGCTTTTATCTGTGCACCAGAAATCCTCCTGTAGTCCAGCTTGAGCACAGTTCTGGTTATATGAGCTGACAAATGTAGAGCAAACACAAATAAAATTTGAACGAATGAAAATTGTAAGAAATACAAGTAAATAAATAGGATTTTCTCCCAGCAAAGGTTCCTTAAAGAGCAGATGGAGGGTGGGTGATTTCGGGCTCTGCTAATCAAAAACTTTGCTCTGGGTAGCCTGGGTTATGTGCCGCCAAGGCAATGAGTTATTCACGAGCTTTGCACACCAAATTCTTCCGGCTGTGGCGCCCACTGGACACTACAGGAGTGACCAGGCAGCAGCTAGATGACATTTCCTTCAGCTAGGTTTCTGACCTGAACAAGAGAGCAGAGAGAGGGCCAATCCAGACACGTAATCCCTCCAGAGCTTCTTACCAAAGGGGTCAGGGCATGGGTCTTGCAGATCCCACTGAAAAAAGCAATTGAATCCCAAAGATCTTGGCCGGAGGAGAGCAGGATTCTCTTCAGTATTGCCCTATAAAACCACTGGCAAGTGCTCTCAAATCCTACCTCCACGTCATGCCTTCCACCTCCACCAGAGGGCATGCTCACTCTCCAGCAGTGTTCTCAGCTCCCGATGCCAACAAACCCTCTGAAGATTTTTGTCAAAGTCACCCCGCGGTTCAAGATTAAATCCTGAAGCCACAGAGGTTGTCACAGATACCCAAAGATGAAAACACACTGAGATCTGACACTAGAGTAGTGAAGACTCAGACAGGAAATCTCCTGGCTAAGGTGCTTTGAGGCCTCACTGGGGGATCCAGTAAGTTATTAGCCTCCTGTGGAGTCTATGTCCCTTTATTTACGCTGGATGTCTGTAATAACCAGGTTTCTGTGCCAATCTGGGATGCTCTCCCTTTCATCTTCATCCCTTCAGTGAAGATAATTCCCTCCTTTGGCCATGGCCATGGCTAGGTGACAGGTGGGGGGACTCTCACTACATCTCTGAGATTTGACCACATACCTGTCTCTCTGTGGTAAGGCTTCAGGGCTCATTCCCAGTGAATCACATCCACCGGCATCAACACACCTGCTCCATCCCTTGGAAAAGCCGACAAGCTTTCAGTGTTCCCTTCCGCCATCTTGCCCTATCGGTGTGTGACAGTTTGGTGTTTTCAAAGATGGTACACAGGTGTTTGAAGCTGCTGCTGGCAAGAAGAAGAAAAAGAAGAAGAAGAAAGAAGAAGAAGAAGAAGAAGAAGAAGAAGAAGAAGAAGAAGAAGAAGAAGAAGAAGAAGAAGAAGAAGAAGAAGAAGAAAAGACGAGGAGGAGGAGGAGGAAGAGGAAGAAGAAGGAGGAGGAGGAGGAAGAAAGAGGAAGAGGAAAGAAAGAAAGAAAGAAAGAAAGAAAGAAAGAAAGAAAGAAAGAAAAAGATATTTTACAATAAGCTTTTTTGAATAGGAGTACACTTTAACATGCTTTTATTCATAAGCCAGCAAGTTCTTTTTTTTTTGCAAAGTGGTCATTTAATGTATAAAAATAAGAATATGTTCAGGAATTCATCAGTATCCTTTCTGGACCCTGATAATTACAATATCTAACCATCATTTTTCTGTTGCACACTTTTCCATCTCATCTTAACTTTTAACGTTTTATTATTATGCATTAATGTTAAGTAATAATGGGTTTCATCAGGGTATTTTTATAAACATATATAATGTATTTCAGCCCTGTTACCCTTTCCTGTCCCCATCCCACTCCCACTAATCCCTTCTCCTTTCCTGTCAGTGTGTCCTTCCCCTACCCCACCATGGTGTGTGTGTCTGTCTGTCTGTCTGTCTCTCTGTGTGTATGTATGTGTATGTGTGTCTCTGTCTGTGTATCTGTCTGTCTGTGTCTGTCTGTGTGTGTATGTCCATGTGTGTCTGTCTGTCTGTTTCTGTGTGTGTATATGTGTGTCTGTCTGTCTGTCTTTGTCGCTTATTCTCAACACTGTGACCACTCTGTGTATCTGCACTAACCACTGTACACTACAGAAAGACCTTTCTCTGGCTAAGGTTGAGAGCAACACAGATATAAACAAATACTTAGAGGGCAGTGTGTAAACAAGACCATTTAACAAAACAACAGCATGTAAGAAGATTTTAAAGACCCTTCTAAATCTATGTGATCTGGCTGGAACACAGACATGCCTTTAATCTCAGGAGACAGAAGCAAGCAAATCTCTGAATTCAAGGCCAGCCTCTGGTATAAAGCAAGTTTCAGGGAAGAAAAAAAGAAAGAAAGAAAAACTTAAATTCAGGCCTTTAATCCCAGCACTCAGGAGAGAGAGGCATGCAGATCTTTGAGGTCTAGTCAGTTCTATTTGGTCAGTTCATGGAATTCAGAGGCAGTTTTACTAGAAGAGTTTTACGGAGAGAGGTTAAAGAGAGAACAAGCTAGACTCAAGTAAAGACAGAACAAGCCAGAGAGTGAGAAGGAGCCAGAAGATTAGAACAGTCTGAGACAGAACAGCTGAGTTGAGCCAGCCAACCAGAGCTCAGAAAGAACTAGAAAGCGTGAACTTATTCAGCCGTCAGTCTCAGCGGCTGAAAGCATTCTAGGGCTAGATAAGATTGTCAATAGGCTAGAAGCTCTCCGTAAGTGGTTTTATCATTTGTTTCACTGAGAAAATAAATTCACTAGACAGGAAGAGTGTGCCCTCTCTTTCCAATCATCCAGTCTTCTCCTTCAAGGAGAAAACGGATGCTTCCTCTATGCAGAACCTTTCCTCCGTTGTCTGTCTGTTGGGACTCACAAAGCAGGAAATGTCCTTCCTCTGGCATGCACTTTTAATCTCCTTTTAACTGAATTTTTCACCTCGAATCATAGTGTGTCTTGGTCTTTCTTATCCACATTTGACCTCACCTATGACTACGTAGATATCATCTCCTTCCTTCCTGTCACGACCTCTTTCATGAGTCCTTTCTGCTTCCTTACCTCCCTTTCATCTGACAGAGGCGCCAATAAAGTATCGAACAATGGCCTCCCAGTGTTAAATTCATTGAGTTCTCCTTCATTCATCTAGTTTACTCATTCATTTACTTTACTTTACTCATTAACATTTCGTGCTAATGGTTTCTCCCTGTGCTCTGAAAACCACTCCTCCCATGACTTCCTAGACTTGACTGAACATTCACCCTGTGTGTCAGAGCAAAAGTCTTCTCCATCCTCTTCACTTCTGTCTCTATCTCGATACTGACATGGAAACACAGTCTTCATCATCATCAAAGCTTTGCTTCAGAGAGATGACTGCCAGCATAGGACTTGTGTATTAGTCAGGGTTCTCTGGAGTCACAGAACCTATGAAGTGTGTGTGTGTGTGTGTGTGTGTGTGTGTGTGTGTGTTCCATTATATTCAGTCATATGCCATATATGTGTATATGTATATATATATATATATACACACATTTGTATGTGTGTATATATACACACAGAGATAGATAGATAGATGGATAGATAGATAGATAGATAGATAGATAGATAGATAGATAGATATAGAAACAGAGATAGAGATATATGCTGAAATCCTGAAGAAGTAGGCTCCAGCGTCAGTGAAGGAGTGGATGTGCTAGCAAGGTGAAGAAAAGCAGGAAAAGAGCAAAACCTTCCTTCTTCCATGTCCCCATATAAGGTTCCACCAGAGAGCGTGGCCAAGATTAAAAGTGTCATCCCACCTCAATATCCAGATCAGAGGTGTATCTTCCTATCTCAAAGGTCCAGACTAGAAGTGGATTCACCCACCTCAAACCAAGTAGAAAATCTCTCACAGGTGAGCCCTCCATCTCTGGGTCATAGTTCATTCCAGATGTAGTCAAACTGACAACCAAGTCACTGTGTCTGTGCAGGTTCTAATGCAAAAGACCTGAAGCATCTCCATCTAGTGAAAACTCACCACTGCCCCTCAAGAACAGAGCAAGGACTGAAAACCAGATGAGTGTGAGGAGTCTGTGGCTTTCATTACCCTTGCCTTGTGAGGGTATAAATAGGTGATTTGATTCATAGTGCTGAGAAGTTTAAGTTGGTAGGAACATTGGAAGAATCTAACCAAACTTCAAGTACATAGTCTCTGATACATTCCTATGGAAAAAAATTAAAGGCTATCTAACTAAAATCTACAGAAAAGAATATAGGGCCTAGAACAGCTAAGACTTTTCTTTTTAAAGAAAGTGATAAGGGACTTGATTTGCAGATTGCCAAAATTATTATAAATAATATACTAAAAACAATCATAAATAACTGAGACAAAAGAGAAATGTGGAAATTGACATTTTTTTTTTCACTGATTTTGAACAAAGGCACTAAGGGAAGTTACCAAAAAAAGTGGCTACTTCAACAAATAGTGCTGAGGGCTGAGGAGATGGCCATTGATAAAATGGCTGATGTACAAGCATGAGGACCTGAGTTTGTTCCTAGAGCCCATGGAAAAAAGCCAGCAAAGTAGTACATGCCTACAGCTCCAGCAATAGAAGGAGGTGGACAGAAACAGGAAGATCCTTGAATCTCATTGGCCAGGCCAGGCAAACTGATGACCCTCACATTCAAGAAAGACCCTGTCTTGAAAACAAAGCTGGAGGATGGTCAAGAAAAGAGCCCCGAAGCCTACCCCCAGCCTACACACACCAGCACACATATGTGCATATTCAACCACGTGCACACATGCACATACCTACTGTCTGAGTTACTTAGCTGCTGTGACAAAATACCATGACTAAGACAACTTATACAAGAAATCATTTGCCAGGCGAGGTACAGCAGGTCTTCAATCCCAGCATGTGGGGGACAAAGACAGACGAATTTCTGTGAGTATGAGACCAGCCTGGTTTTCATAGTGAGTTCCAGGACAGCCAGGGAACACACAGATAGACCCTGCCTCAAACTTTAATTTATTTATTTATAAAAAAAGAGAGTATTTAATTTGGGGCTTAGAGCTTTAAAGTGTTAGTGATCATAACGGTAATGGAGCAACAGCTGAGAGATCACCTCTTAAGACTCAACCACGAGGCAGAAAGAGCTAAATGGACCTGGCATGAGCTTTTGAAACCTCAAAGCCCACCCCCAGTGACATGCTTCCTCCAACAAGACCACGCCTCCTAATCCTTCCCAAACTGTTCTACAAACTATAGACTAACTATTAAAATAGATGAGCCTGTGGGGATTACTCTCATTTAAACAGCCATACCTACACTAACAAGTAGATATGTCATATGCACAGGACAACACGTGCAAAATATAATGGTGCTGACATAGTTGTCCATCTAAAAGAAAACAATTTAATTTCAACACATTCTTAAAGAATCTATTACCTGTATTTGTATACACTGAAGCTAAAACAGATCACAGACTTAAATAGAAAACCTAAAACTATTTTTAAAAGTTAGAAGAAAACATAAAAGTAATCTTTGTGATATTAGACAAGGCAACGACTATACACACTATAAAAAAAAAAAAAAAAGCACAAGCTACAATACAAAAGGCCGAATAAAAAAACAGAACAAAACGTGTCTCTCAGAAACAAACTTTCACACATAATGTTTCTGTGATTTAAATTCAGAAATCCCACGAACCATGCTCAGCAGTTAAGAGCACTTGCTACTTTTCCAGAGGACCCCAGTTTGATTGCCAGCACCCACATGGCAGCTCACAGTAGTCTGTATCTTAAGTTCAAGGAGATCTGACACCTTCTTCTGGCCTCCATGGGTCCTGCACACATGTGGTGCACAGACAGAGAGACATGAAGGAAAAATACCTGCACCTATAAAAAATAATTTTTTAATTTCTATATTTTGAAACAAAGTTAAGAGAATGATAAGACAAGACACAGCCTGAGAACACATTTACAAAGCCTATCTGAAAAGAACTGTCCAGAGAATTCATAAAGAATGTCAGCCGGGCATGGTTGAAGCATTTGGTAGGTAGGGCTAGGTGAATTAGGAATTCAAGGTCGTATTCTGCTGCACAGTGAGTTCAAGGCCAGCCTGAGCCAGCCCTATCTCAAAGGGAGAAAGAAAAAACAACAGCAACAAAAATGACTAAAAGTCAAATGTACAAATGATTTGAACTGAAATTTCTTCAGGGAAAATATTCAGGTGGCAAATGGTTGCATAACGAGATGTTCAGCCTCCTAAATTGTTGAAGAAATGGTAATTGAGCTGGTGATATATAGCACATGCCTACTAGCAGAGCTGAAATTTCAAGGACTACCACTAGGACAGAGGGAAAATACACCCAGCACAGTACTGAGTACTGATTGAATTATGAAATCTTGCACCACCCTGGGAAAAGCTTAACGCTTTTTTTTAAATTTAAACATAAACCTATACTTAATGTAATATCCTACCTTCTGGATATTTATTCAAAAGAAAAGAAATCTTATGTTCACTTGTAGACTTGTGCCCAAATGTTCAAAATAAATCTATCTATTTAAGGTATTTTGTGGTATCTTATAACCCAGGCTGGTCTCAAACAAACCATGTAGCTGAACCCTGACCTTCCCCAGTTCTGGGATAATGGATGTATCTCACCACACTTGGTTCCATAAAAGCTTTATTTTCAAATTGAAATAACCTAAATGACTGTAAACACATGAAGGAGTAAATAAACCATGGTAAATCCATATTAGGAAATATTGGTACACAAAAGTAAAGCATTAATATGTACAATATGGATGAGTGTCAAACAATTTAAGTGAAAGAAGACAAGAAAAATGCACATTGTATAATTCTTTAAAATTCTATATACTAGAGCTTTAAATGATGCAGTCTAGCCAGGCCCATAGTCTAAGCCCTCGGAAGGCTGAGACAGGAAGATTGAGAGTTCAAGGCAAGTCTGACCCACATAATGAGACCCTACCCCTAAAAAGATGCAACCTAAATTATAGTGCCAGGTAAAGCAAGCCCAGATTTAGTAGGGGAGGGGCTTTCATGTAGGAGATGGAGGGGACGGAAAAAGAACTCTAAAAAGTCAAGAGGTCTGTTTCTGAACATAGTAGGTTCCCATCTTGGGGAATGGAAAGACAAAGAAGCTCAGCTAAGGCGTGCAAGAGTGGAGACAACTGTCCTGCATGCAGCAGGCAAGGAGAGAGAGAGAGTGGATTTTATTGGGGACTGGGGGGGGGGGCGCGCATGGGAACTGCCCACACATGCACATTGTTGAGCATGCTCAGTTGCGAGGTTAAGAATTACATTCTTGAGCATGCTCAGGTTAAGGTCATAATTTTAGAGAGAAAAGTGCTGGGAGCCAAACCCAGGAAATTATCTGCTTTTCTAAGAGAACCTCAGGAAATTACCTGCTATTCAGGAAAGCCTGGTCAGTACAAGGTTAAGAAAGAACATTCATGAGTCTCAGGTCCCAGGAACTTAAAGAACGTCTGGTATTTCCTGGGAGCTGGTTACGACATTGTGATGGTCTTGGGCAATGAGGATATGACAGTGGGATGGTCTCAGACAAGGATTCAATAGTGGGATAGCCCTACACAATGACCCTTGCCTAAACTTTCCATTTTGCTGTGTCTTTATAACCTGCCCCTGAAATTAAAGTTGCAGAGCTTGATCAGAACCCCAGACTTGCTCTCATTCTTTGTGTCTCTTGTCCCTTCATCCTTTTGCCCCCTTCCCTAGGGTCTCATCGAATCGGGGCAGAAACGTAATAGGCATACTCTTTAGTGCACTAAGCTCAGGGTGATGAGAACGTATTAAATGATTAAACTGATGGACAGGAATCCCTATGGCATGCTCAAACATTCCCCCCACCACCCCCCTGCTACATTTCTTTAAAGACATGTGAAGGCACATCAAAACTTTGCTCCTCAGGATGTACTCTCAGAAAGTACTCTTGTAAGTGTTGGGGTCCAGGAGTCGCCTCACAAACCACATAAACACAGATCTTTGTCAGACAGGGATAGTTTATTGAGCAAATGCCCCAAGACCGATCTATCAGGGCCATGGTCCAGATTGGGGAACTGAACCGTGACCCTGAGTTAAGATCCTATATGATTTTTAAGCCTAAAATTCATAGATATCTATGACAAGAACATAGGGATAGAGGGTTTCCTTAGGAACATGTCTTTGTTGTACAGTTACCCTGCTTCTGTTGGTTGGGGTATTCAACTGTGGCAGGGGGTTAGCCTTATCTAACACTCATGTCTTAACTTTCCAAAGAGGGTGTCAGTTACCCACATACATTTCTCTTTCTGCCAAGTAGGATATCAGTTCCCAGGGAGATCATGGGAACTTAAACTTTACGAAACCACTACTCCAAATGGAAATCTTCTTATATTGGCACAAGTGTCTCTCTTATGTTGGGGTCCATACCAGGGGGAGCTTATACCATAAAAGCTTATATACAGGTGCAGTGAGTGCTGTTGGGTGGTTGGTTCAGGTCCAAGCTTATTGTGGGTAACTATACAAAGCAGTTCTATTGATTTCTATTGTGATTGGTTTCCAGGGGCACAGAACATAATAGAATATGTAGTCAGTTTAGGCAAAAGAACATTTTCTAGTGACACCAGAAACAACATATGAGAAAGTCTTTTTATAATATTAATAACAGAACAAAATGGCAGGCTAGCCAGGTTAACAGTTACCTAGGCTTAACAATTTACCTACACCTAAATATTTTACCTAGGCTTTAACAGTGAGTCATCCACATACTTGATACCTTGATGGTGGTTGTCGCGCCCCGCTTGTCCAGCAAGGAAGACACGACAAACCGGATTCTTCTCAACAGCCTTTATTGGAAGCGCTCTTTTAGGTTTCTGGGAGAGACTAACTGGAATGCTCAGAATGGGCTACTTATATACCCCCAGCCCTGGGCGTGGCAAAGCACATGGAGGTGTCCGATTGGTCAATTTGCAATGACTCATTAGCATACTCATTAGCATACCCCGCCCGGGCAGGGTGATTGGCCAGGTTCGTGGTACCCTAGTTGTACCTTATTTGCATGCCCCGTTTGGGAGGGGCTGGAGTCAAGTTCCTAAATGCACTGCGCATGCGCAGTGCACTGATGGTTTTCCCTGAAAGCCTTGAGTCAGCCGCCATCTTGGAGTCACCTCAGCGGCTGACGGGCGAATGTCAGCCCATCAGCCGCTTTTGAGGTTGCGGCGCTGCTTCTCTCGGCTGGCAGCCACAGCCGCTTTTAGTCTGTGGCGCCGAGAGAAAAAACGGGCAGCCGCCTTGAGTCGGCGGCTGCACCGTAAGAAAAAACAGGTAGCTGCTTTGAAGTGGCGGCAGTTCCGCCGCTTTTAGCAGCTTTGAATCGGCCCGCTTTTCAAGCTGACGTGACAGACCTGCGGTGCCTTCCAGCCGTCAGGTCTGTCAGGTCAGCTTCCTACATCTCCCCCTTTTTTGTTTTATTTGCAAACCCTGAGTCATAGAACGGGTACACGATAGTTGCCCTATGAGTATAGTTGTACAGTGAGGGAAAGCAGAGGCCTGATCCCCTGTGCAAGATGAGATATTGTAATGGGTTTCTTCTCTTGAATACTCCCCATACCCATCTCGATGCCTTTTGACGGGGAAAGGGAGCCTTCACCCTGGGGCGCCACCAGGAGAGGAGGTTTTTGGCATCAAACCTTTATGCAATCAGGCATACTTTCGGGAAATCTATCCATACTCGTGGAACATTCCCTGTCGAGTACCCACTCGCAAACACCTCAAACTGCCAGTAGAGTACTCCTTAAGGGCTCGTATCTATGAAACCCGCTCATATTTCCTTCAGGGTTGCTAGCCAAACATGGGGAGATTCACCATTCTCGAGGGCGGCTAAGGCTTGGTAGACTACGGTTTTGTGCCTGGCATGATCTCTCCTTAGTCTGCATAGAAGCCATATGCAAAAGACACAACCGGCCAACATCATGGCTCCCCAAACCAGGACTCCCGCCCACTCTTTAAAGAAGGAAAAGGCATTGGCCATCCAGGATGTGAGGTCACTGAGGGAGAGAGGCTGCAGTCTGGTCCCGTTCAGCTGGGCAACCTGGACAAACAATCTGGTCACCATCTCTTCTGCTTGCAATGACCAGTTGCCTCGCAGGTATTCTGACAGCATCCTAGATTGATTGATAGACTGAGAAAAGTTAGTTTGTAGGGGGGTGACACAGAGGCCTCTCATGGAGTACACACAGGAGGCCTGAATGACTTTGAATAGTTCCTCTACTTGGTTTTGGACTATATCAATGCGTTGGTTAGCCAGTAGTATTCCAGAGGTAAGATGGGCATTAATCTCTCTCTCGGTAGTCAGTGCAGTAGCTGTCTGCTCTACTATGGAATTGACTGTCTCTGCCGTCTGTACTTGAGAGGTCATAGCGACCGCAGCAGTTGTGGCCGCGGCAGCAGCTATTACAACAGCAGTTACTATTGCTGCTGTGATACCAAAATCACGCTTCTGGCGCAACAGGGTAAGTATTGGAAATTGTTCAGGATCAGCTTCGACAGGGACGGGTACAAAGGTTGGTAACTGCACCACCAGAGCTGTGGTACTTGTCCCATCCCAGCACTCAGATATCAAGCAGGCAACCCCAGAGGCATTGCAACTTAGCACTACCCCTGAGGAGTTAGTCAGAATGAAGAAAAAGGGGGGCTTCACACAAACGGGAGCCTCTGCATAAGAAAGATTCTGTAATTGCCCCTTAATCTTGATATCTGACAAACTCACATTGGGGTGCCTGATGGCAGTAATGTTAACCAATGAGAAATTGCCCCCTCTCAACCTAGAGAATGGGGTGAGAGAAGTAAAGGCTGACTTGTTATTAGAGAGTAGCCATTGATACCAGGGCCAGATGTTACCTAGCCTGGATGGAATCCTTAAGTTATTGGTATACTTTGCTTTAAACAACGGGGGGCTAAATTCAAACCCAGAAGATATCTGAGTGTGCCGGTGATCGGGACTCTGGCAAGGAGAGAAATCGGGGGGAAACTCTTGGTATGGTGGACAAATAGGCAGGATTTTACGCTTAGTGGACTTGGCTTGGGTGGAATTACCATTAGAGGGTATAACTAAATATTGCGACATAAGAAAGGTGGTGATATTGAGGGAGGCACTAGAATTAGTGCCTGTCTTTCCTGAACCCTGGCTAAGGCCGGAGCTCAGCTTTGATAGAGCTGCGTGTAATACTCCGGTGCTTGTTCCCCCTAAATCTATGGGATCTAGCCAATTCACCAAATACCGGGATGCTAGAAAAATGCATGGAGCCACATTCCTATTAAAG
This sequence comes from Arvicanthis niloticus, assembly GCF_011762505.2. Lineage (NCBI taxonomy): Eukaryota > Metazoa > Chordata > Mammalia > Rodentia > Muridae > Arvicanthis > Arvicanthis niloticus. Next base: position 60,152,559 of record NC_047666.1, read on the forward strand.
GTGAAACATAAGGTGCCTGCCAAGGTGTAATTAGTGGCTGTATATCTTGCAGGGGCCTCCTGAGTGGGAATAGTGCAGGGCATATCTTGGTCACAAGAGGTGGAGAAAAAGGTGGGCAGAACTGGGGAATTGCTATGAATGGGCATGGGAACCGGCCAGGTTTTGGCTATTGCCCATAGTTGAATGGCTAATCCCTGGGTTACCATCAGCAGTAGACTCATCATCTGGATCATCACGTATGTCTTCCGCATCGTTCTGGTCCTGGGGTGGTTCAATACGTCTAGTGAGGCGTTCAGGGACCCAAATCGGATCTTCCTGGTCCTGTGGAAAAACACAGACAGCTCCCCTGGATCTGGAAATAACCGGATCCGGACCATGCCATGAGCCTGTTAAGACATCCTTCCATTTTACTTCTTGCTTAACAGTTGGGGTGGACAGTGAATGCCTGTCGGCCGCTGAGCGTCCGTCCGAATCCAATGTCAAAAAATTTAGAGTGAAGAGGGCTAAAGAAAGTTGATCTTTTGGGGAGTGCCCATGAGCTACTCCCCCTTTTTGTTTTATTAGCAGTTCCTTTAGTGTGCGATGGGCACGTTCCACAATACCCTGACCTTGAGGGTTGTAGGGTAAACCAGTGATATGTTTCACCTTCATGTGTTGACAAAATGTGGCGAAAGGCCTAGATGCATAGGCCGGTCCATTGTCCGTTTTAATGACATCGGGCTTTCCCCATGCCGCCCAAGCCGCAAGGCAATGGCTTATCACATTGCGGACTTTTTCCCCACTTAGGGGAGAGGCATAGACGATGCCTGAACATGTATCTATGGAAAGGTGGACATACTTAAGAGTCCCAAACCGGGATATGTGGGTAACATCCATTTGCCACAGTTTGAGAGGCAACAAGCCTCTAGGGTTAATGCCGGTATGAGGCGGATGAAGAAACTGTGCACAATCTGGACAATTGGTTACAATATCTCTGGCTGCTGCTCGTGGCAAGCGAAACATATGGCGGAGTGTGGTGGATGGTACATGAAACTGCTTATGAAAAGCAGAGGCTTTAGTAATTGCATCCGTGTGGAAGACAAATTCCATGCGGGTGGCTGCATCCACCAGAGCATTGCGCTCTGTCATGGGACCTGGCAGCATAGTATGGGCTCTCATATGTTGGACGAAAAACTTATTTTCCCTTAGCCAAATAAGCTTCTGGATTTGTTGGAGAAGGTGGCAAACAGGACTATTTGACTTAATAGGTCCTGCAAGTTCCAAAGAAGCTACAGCATTAACTACGTACCTGGAGTCTGATACCAAATTAAATGGACCAGGGAAGGTTTGAAAGACTACCAACACAATTTGGCACTCCACGAGTTGTGGAGTTCCAGGGGTAAACTGAATTTGTACTGGGGGTTCAGAGCCAACAACGTAACTGCCAACTCCTGTTTTGGAGCCATCCGTGTATATATCCACTGCCTCAGGTATAGGTAATGAGGCTGTAACCTTTGGAAATATAATGGGGTGATTGGTAAAAAACTGCAGGATAGGGCTCTTGGGGAAATGATTATCAAAATCCCCATCAAAGCTACATCTGAGAATAGTCCAATCATCTATCACAGCACACAAAGTTTGTATCTGCTGACTAGTGTAAGGGGTAATAATCCTCATTGGAGGCACACCGAAGTGTGCCAAGCACGATTTAAGGCCCATTAAAGCTAACTGTGCGATGACCGTGGGATAGTGTTCCACAGTTTTACTAGGAGAAACATGAGGATGTATCCATAATAGGGGGCCCTCCTGCCATAGTACCGCAGTAGGTTGTCTTAGTGTCCGTAAAATACATAAAAGGATGGTATGCACATCGCGGATGCGAGTAACTTGTGCCTTACTTAGAGCAGTTTCTACCCTTTGCAGGGCTAACCTAGCATCTGGTGTGAGGCTCCTGGGGGAGGTCAGGTGAGGATCCCCTTTCAAGATGTCAAACAAGGGAACCAACTCATGATTGGGGATCTTTAAATAGGGTCTAATCCAATTGATATCTCCTAACAATTGTTGAAAATCATTTAGCGTACGTAAATGATCTTTTCTGATATTTATTTTTTGAGGTCTAATGTCCCTGGGAGATATTACTGCTCCCAGGAATCGTCCTACCGTTTCTGTCTGTACCTTCTCTGGAGCCACATATAATTGTGCTTTCTTCAGTCGTTTAATCAATGCTGCATAAGCAGAATCCAACTGGTCTCTGGTGGGAGCGGCCAGTAAAATGTCATCCATGTAATGACAAACTCTAATCTCTGGGAAGGTCTGCCTAATTGGCAGCAAAGCTCGCCCTACATACAGCTGACACATAGTAGGACTATTGGCCATTCCTTGTGGTAGTACCCGCCATTGGTAGCGGGCATCAGGTTCTTCATTGTTTATTGCGGGGACAGTAAAAGCAAACCGCTCGCAATCGGTGGGGGCCAATGGTATAGAAAAGAAACAATCCTTAATGTCAATTATAAAGATAGGCCATTCCTTTGGTAGACTAGAAAGTAAAGGAAGGCCTCGTTGAATGGGGCCCATAGGTTGCATCTGGGCGTTGATGGCCCGCAAATCATGTAACAATCTCCATTTACCCGATTTCTTTCTTATTACAAAGATTGGAGTGTTCCAGGGGGATTGGGATGGTTCTATATGTCCTGCCTCTAATTGTTCTTGCACTAAGGCTCTTGCCACCTGTAACTTTTCTATAGGCAATGGCCACTGAGGGACCCACACTGGGTTCCCCGTTTTCCAAGTGATAGGTGTACCTCCCTCAGTGGCCCCTAAGAAAAACCCAGCCCAGTCCTATCATGTTTGGGAAGTGTAGTTATCACATCTGGGCTGCCTTGCAGATTCTTTCCCAGTCCCTTGCCTGGCCTATAGCCCATGCCCTGCATCATATTTTGTGATTGAGCAGAGTAATCATTTGTGAGTTTCATGCCTAATTGTACTAGTACGTCTCTTCCCCACAAGGTGACCGGGAGGTCCAGAACATACGGAGTAAACCTTCCTGTTTTCCCTTCCTGGTTTTTCCACACTAGCTCCTTAGAGCTCATCATGGGGGAGGATTCATAGCCTAATCCCCGGATGTTTTGGGCAGACCTCTGGGTCGGCCATTTGGCAGGCCAGTCATGGGCAGATATGATGCTACGATCTGCCCCAGTGTCCAACAGTCCCAAAAAAGATCGACCTTCTACCCATAGTGTCATCATAGGACGATCTTGTAATTCTAAAGAAAGATAGGCAAAGCGAGACCCGGTAGACCCGAGCCCGCTATTACCTCTAGTCTTGTTATGGGATGGAAAATAGCTATGCAAACTGGGCAGTAGTAACAACTGAGCTATCCTATCTCCTGGGGAAATAGCCGTAATTCCTTTTGGAGAGGAGGCCAATATTTTGACCTTCCCCGTATAGTCTGCATCTACGACTCCTGGAACGATCTGTAATCCCCTCAGAGCTGAGGATGATCGTCCTAAAAGCAAGCCTACAGTGTCTTTGGGCAATGGTCCTGAAAAATCAGACTCTATAGGCTGCACTCCCATTTGCGGTGTCAGCACGATTCTAATGGTGGCACTGAGGTCCAGTCCTGCAGAACCCGGAGTGGCCCTCCTTGGTTCCGAGGGGCTTGCAGAGATGGACTCTGAATGGCCCCATATATTTGCGGGCCCTGGGGTCGTGGGCCCTTCTGCCCGTTTTTTGGACAAACAGCACCATAGTTGTTACGTAGGGGACGTCCGTTAATATCTCTGAAGGAGCGACATTCTTTTGCCCAATGATTCCCCTTCTTACATCTGGGACAAGGCCCAGGGCCCTGTCCGTGTTGTCCCGCACTGTTACTCCTCTGGGGGCACTGTCTTTTGAAGTGTCCAGACTTCCCACAAATAAAGCAGGTTTTGGCTCTCTCTATTCCTTTTGTAGCTTGTAGGACAGCAGCTGCTAATCCTGCATTGGACAAAGGGCCTCCTATTTCCCTGCATGCCTTCATCCATGCCTGCAATCCTTTAGCCTTCCATGGAGTGATAGCATTCCTACATTCCTTCGTACACTGCTCATAGACAAGCTGTTCTATCAATGGCATGGCTGTATCTGGGTCACCAAAAATCCTCTCTGCTGCCTCTATCATTCTTGCCACGAAGTCAGAAAATGGCTCTGTGGGCCCCTGGATGACCTTTGTTAGGTTTCCTGATACCTCTTCTCTGTTGGGCAGGGACCTCCATGCCTTTATGGCCATGGCGTTAATCTGGTTGTAAACTGGTATGGGATAACCTGTCTGATTTGCGGCCCATTGACCCTGACCCATTAACATGTCAAAGGACCATGCAGCCTGGCCATTGATTTGGTTGGCCTGAGCCTGGCTTTGAGCGTACTCGGTATACAGGGCCTTCCAGTTCAAATATTGACCCATGGTTAAACAGGCTTTAACTGTACTCATCCAATCGGATGGGGTCATGGCGCGCAAGGTTAATCTTTCTAACAATGCCTGAGTAAAAGATGCATTAATCCCATACACTTGGACGGACTCAGCCAAGGCCTTTAGTTGCTTAAACTCTAAAGGCTCATAAAATCTCTGCCGATTATCATCCTCAAAAATAGGAAAGGCCCCCGCTGCCTCCTTCCACGTCTGAGGGAAAAAGGAAGATCCCTTTTTCCCATCTTTTCTCCCCTCTTCCTGTCTCTTTCTTGAAAGAGTCATTGATCTCATTTCGGCTAGGAACTCCTTCAGCTCCTCGTCCCTTTTGTCTAACTTATCCTCTTCCTGTTTATCCTTGGCCTTACTGATGTTTCCCCGACCAAAATCACATCTTTTTTGTCTATACTTAGCGGCTCCCCTTTCCAGCTCTGCTTCTTCCTCAGAAGCTAACCCGGACTCATCTGAAGTTTCTAATTCTTTCAAAGAGGGGTAAATCCCTCTGGATCCCTCTACCCTTTTCTCCTTTTTATCCTTTTCAGGTCGTTTAGACCTGTCTTTGGCTATGCTAGCTTTTCCCTTTTCTTTATCTTTGTACCCCTTATCCTCTTTTTTCTCCTTAAAGGCCCTTTCCTCTTCTGACATGCTCTCCTGATGCTCTTGAAGCAATTTCTGTCCTGCTTTCACACCCTCAACACATCTTTTATCCTCCAAGCAGGCACGTATTATGCGCCAAAGAGGCCTCACCCCAGGTTTCACTGACCCTTCCTCAGCCTCCTTATCAAGCTCTCGACCCAATTTCTCCCATGAGCTAATGGTTAGAGACCCTGTGAGCGCAAACCATGGGGCTACTCGCTCTATCTCACGTAGAAATCCCTCTAGGATTCTTCTTTTTATATCAAGGTGTCGTTGCTCAAGGAGCTCTTGCAACGCACTCAAGAATTGGCTGGATTGAGTATTCCCCATGTTACTCACTTAGCTATGTGAGGTTTACACACGGGTGGACAGGTGGAGTGGCCTAACCCCGTCTGTCCTAATCAAAAATTGGGCTTATATTGTCCCGTTCCCTCAGGAACTTTCCCTTGGGCAAACTGCCACTAGAACTGCCTCTTTTCTGAGGTCTTCTGAGGTGCCTCTTTACCGAGGTCTTTCTGAATCTGCAGATTTTCGAATCCTCTCTTTCTGAGGACCTTTTATCCCATTTGATCAGGGAACTTACCGGTACCGCCGCTTCTCAGGGTGAAGAGTTCTGAATTCGCGAGAATTTCTCCTCGGGTCCCCCGTTCTCAGATGCCTTCTTTTTTCTTTCTTCTGTCCCGGATTTCTTCTTTCTTCTTTCTTCTTTCTTCTTTTCTTCTGTCTTCTTTTCTTCTTTTCTTCTTTTCTTCTTTTCTTCTTTTCTTCTTTTCTTCTTTTCTTCTACCCGGGTTTCGGCACCACTTTGTCGCGCCCCGCTTGTCCAGCAAGGAAGACGCGACAAACCGGATTCTTCTCAACAGCCTTTATTGGAAGCGCTCTTTTAGGTTTCTGGGAGAGACTAACTGGAATGCTCAGAATGGGCTACTTATATACCCCCAGCCCTGGGCGTGGCAAAGCACATGGAGGTGTCCGATTGGTCAATTTGCAATGACTCATTAGCATACTCATTAGCATACCCCGCCCGGGCAGGGTGATTGGCCAGGTTCGTGGTACCCTAGTTGTACCTTATTTGCATGCCCCGTTTGGGAGGGGCTGGAGTCAAGTTCCTAAATGCACTGCGCATGCGCAGTGCACTGATGGTTTTCCCTGAAAGCCTTGAGTCAGCCGCCATCTTGGAGTCACCTCAGCGGCTGACGGGCGAATGTCAGCCCATCAGCCGCTTTTGAGGTTGCGGCGCTGCTTCTCTCGGCTGGCAGCCACAGCCGCTTTTAGTCTGTGGCGCCGAGAGAAAAAACGGGCAGCCGCCTTGAGTCGGCGGCTGCACCGTAAGAAAAAACAGGTAGCTGCTTTGAAGTGGCGGCAGTTCCGCCGCTTTTAGCAGCTTTGAATCGGCCCGCTTTTCAAGCTGACGTGACAGACCTGCGGTGCCTTCCAGCCGTCAGGTCTGTCAGGTCAGCTTCCTACAGGTGGTCCCCATTCCATGCTACATATATGTAATTTGGTTCTACTTATAAACCAGATTTTGCCCTTTAAATGTGTTCCAATTATTGCATGTCAATGAGCCTCAGTCAAACTGGTTTTTGGCTTGGTTTGGGGTTTGGTTTTTTTTGTTGTTTTTTTGTTTTTTGTTTTGTTGTTGTTGTTGTTGTTGTTGTTTAGGTTTGAGTGTATGTTGTTTGGTTTGGTTTTAGTTCTGTATTTATTTTGTTTGTAGCATTCCCTGGAATTGAACCTCAGTCTTCTCTCATGTCAGACACTGCTGTACCACTGAGCTACAATCCCAGAATTCTTTTACTTTTATATTGAAACAAAGTCTAAGGCACACAGACTAGCCTGAAACTCACTTTGTAGCCCAAGATTCTTCTTGAACTTTCAATCCTCCTGCCTCAGCATCTCAAAGAGTTGAGATAACAGGTTCGCACCACCAGGCCTGGAGTTCAAACTGGTTTTAAAGGATGGGCGTGACTAGAAAGCCATCTTGGTAAATGATGCAATTAAACAGACAGCAGGTTGGTGCCACAGATAAGCATTCGGGGAGGGGCTCTGAGCGATAGCTCACTCCTGTGAGCACAGACAGGAAAACTGGCCGATGGAGTGAAGAAACCTGAACATAAGTTCTTCTGATACCAAAGGACTAAAGGAATGTCAGTCCACAGGTGAGGCAACCTGAAGCTGGTGACACCTCTCCTACAGCATCTTCTTAGACTATGAACCAAAGAGAGACCAGAAGAAATATTAAAGGTGACTTAATGAAACCAGACTTGCAGAAGGAGACTTGACAGACAAGTTGGGGAAGGTAGAAACTGGATGCCTTGAGTCTGCTCATTGAGACACTTTGTGAATAAAAACTGCATTCTGCCCAGGGTAGCTTGAACCTTAGGCATGAAACCCAGGCTTCCTCAGACCAACAGGGAAGAAATGATTACCCTCCAGCTGTTACCATCACTTTAACTTTGAAGTCTGCCCTGTGTGCCTCAAAACTTGGGCCGGGTATTGGAGACAGGAGCTAGCTGACTGCATTTTTTTGTTTGGTTGGTTGGTTGGTTTGGTTTTGGTTTTTCGAGACAGGGTTTCTCTGTGTAGCCTTGGCTGTCCTGGAACTCACTCGGTAGACCAGGCTGGCCTCAAACTCAGAAATCCCGCCTGCCTCTGCCTCCCAAGTGCTGGGATTAAAGGCGTGCGCCACCACCACCCGGCTAGCTGACTGCATTTACTGTCAGGAGTTTGTCTTTCAATGTCTCTCAGCTTTGACTCAGGAAAGAAGAGCTAGCATCTAGTCTTTGCTAGTATCAGTTTATCCACTAGATTTGTGGCCCATGTCTGGGCTTGCTGCTCTTTCCCCAAGGTGTTCTTCTGATTTGTGTTTAATTCACTGGCAGGAAGCAGTCTGGGGACTGCTTACCAAAATGTCAGTGTTTGTTTGTTCTTCTCTCTGTGCACAAGCCCAGGGTCTGGTGCTTGTCCCTTTGAGAACCTGCCTCTTCTCCCAGTTTCCTAAGTTTTTGCCAATTCCAACACTCCAGTCTGAAATCTAAACAATAGCCTAGATGGTAGGGCCATTCCCTAAGTATAGAAAACTTGAGAATGGGTTATGTAAAAATATTCATTGTGGGTTAAAAAAAATATATGGGGAGTCAGAGGCAAAATAGAGATATACCATTAAGACAAGAGATACAACAAGCAACCAGTGAAAACAGATGCAGAGACCCACAGTCAAACAGTAGGTGGAGCCAGGGAACCCCCACAGACAGAGGATTATAGGAGCCAGAAAAGTCAAGGACACCAGGAGAACACAACCCAGAATCAATCAGGGCTCATGGGGGCTCAGAGAGACTGAAGTGACAAACAGGGACCTTGCATGGCTCTGAGCTAAGTCCTCTGCACATGCCTTATAGTTGTATAGCTTGGTGGTTTTATGGGACTCCCAAGGGGGGTGGGGGTTAGTCTCTGACTTATTGCCTGCTCTTGTGACCTTTTTCCTGTTGGGCCCCTGTCTCTCCTCCACATCCATGCCAGTGCTGTGTGGAAGGCAGGGGCACATACCTCCGGCACATACCTGTGGGCCCCGCCCCACCACGGATGCACTCTGCCACCACCTCGCCACCACGTGACTCACTCTGTTCGTAGGTTCCACTCAACCCTCTTCCCGAGCTGGAGATGGTGGCTAGTTCGTTTCGGTGAGGTGCATGCCCTTCCCGTCCAGTGTGTGCACTCTGTTGGGCCCCATTTTAGCCGTGGTTTGGGCCTTGAGGACAAACCCGAGCCTGGCTCGAGTTTGAGATCTGTCTTAGTCACTTCCGTACAACACAGGACCTGTTTGGCCCTGCCTGTGCTCAGCTGTTGCTGATGTAGAGCTTTGCCATTAGCCATTGTCAGTCACCTCAAACCCTTTGTTAAGCTCCCCCACCCCACGTTATCTCACCCCACCGAAACCCCTCCTCCCTTTGCTTCAAGTTTATATAAACAAGAGGTTGTTACATTAAAGTTGAGTTCCTGCTTTGACAAGACTCCCTGTCTGTGTGTTTCTCCAACACTCACCATCCCACTCTCTCCCCTCGCCTGGACCTGCCGGCTTTAAAGAGCTGACATTTTCCTCCTACAGGGTTGCCATATCCAGCCATAATATGAAGGTTAGTGCCTAGACTTACTGTATCTTGTTAGGCCATTGTTTGATGGGTATCCCTGGGAGGCCTGCTTGCTTTGTCTTGTTTGAAGAGAAGCAGAGGAAGAGTTGATCTGAAGGAAAGAGGAGGAAGGGGGCGGGGTTTGGGAGGAGTGGAGAGAGGGGAAACTGCAGTTGAGGATATAATGCATGAGAGAAGAATAGAAGTTAGAGAGAGAGAGAGAGAGAGAGAGAGAGAGAGAGAGAGAGAGAGAGGATACAACCAACGGATGAATTAATTAACTAATGTGAGTGGACAGGTCTCAACACATAGCACTACAGAAACTCTGAAGCCACAGTGAGGTATGTTTTGAAAACCGTTGAGTTACATGAGTCAGACTGTCCACTTCCTAAAAATGGAGGCAGATGGAAGGCACATCCCCCAGAGGAAAGGTTAGTCATCACTGAGAGGGGGAAGCAGAGATAAGAAACACGTGTGGCCTAATAAAGATGCTGGTGAACACTGGGGAGTTTCACTCTGCCAATCTCTGTAGTCGGGGTCCAAAATATATGCATTGTTATTAAAGTAAAAGAAAACAATAAAAACAGGATGAGACAAAGGTCTCATTTTCTGCTACTGTCTAAAGAATATACAGTTGTAGTTCCCTTTAAACTATTGTCTCAGTTACTCTCTACATAATCTTATAATAATCTTGATAGTTAATGATAATCTTAACCTTATTAATATTCTCGTGGTAACTTCAGTAAATGTATTATCCCAAGCTGGAGAGAATGCCCTGCAAGTAGAGATGCCAGACACCAAACCTGACTCCGTGGCCACATGGCAGAAGGAGCAAACAGCTCAACAGATGGAGCTGGCTTACACACACACTCCGCCATGTGTGCATAGCCAAATTAAATAAATTAAAATTCAATGCAAGTAAATGAAATGTGTTGTTCCAAACACGGCATGTGCTGGATAAGTGCACATACTGTGCATCAAAGCAATGGGCCACAGATTTAAGCTTATCCTGTAAGAGCTGGTTTGAGGTTTTCTAAACTCTCACCCAGGAAAGTAAGAGAAACTGAGTCAATAGCAAGTGTGAGGGACAGCAAATGATGAGGATGTGGCTGTTGTTGGTGCTCTTTGTTTTCTTTGTTGTTTTGTTTTGTTTTGAGACAGGGTCTCATGTAGTCCAGGTTGTCCTTGAACTTACTACACAACAGAGGCTAGCCTTAAACTCATCCTCTTGCCTTCACCTCCCAAATGCTGAGATTACAGGAGTGCATGACAGCCATCCCCTACTGGAAATGAGTACTTTCTATACTAACTCTTCCAGAGGACGAGGAGGTGAAAGATGACACTCTGTAGTGGTAACCCTCTGAAATCCTTACACATCTACTGAACTCAGTTGCAAAGGAAGCTGCAAACTTCCTGCCTGCTCGGTGACAGCTTACAGGGCTGCTGTCCCACTCCGTGTGTGTTTAAATAGTAACTGAAACTGCACATCTTCTAGATGCCAAGTCATGGCCTAAGTGGAGTCACCATAATTACCCCCAACAGAGTGGGAGAAAGTACCACCACAACCATAAATTATGAGCGTTCCCCACCCAGGAGCAAAACTGAGAAATTGGCAGGGGTGGGAGAGAGTTTAGGGGTGGTGTGATTTGCCATCAATTCCTTCTATGGACGGAAAATCCAAATTGAACTAGCTGTTGCCTTTGGGATATTTAGCTACTTACTGCTCACTCAGGCAGGCTAGGAGGACCAAAATACCCTGCTTTTCTTGCCTTTAATCCCTCTAACTTATGGGCTGGCAGAAATAACTAGAATAAATATTGTAACCTATTTACATATAAAATATATAAATATTTAACAATATATTTTATATTTAATTTAATGTATAATTTCATACTTATATTTATTTCTATAAAATACTGTATATAAAATATATATTTAATTTAATATATAACTAATTTGATATATTGATTTTATTATATTATATTGATTATATTATGTTAATATATAATGATTATATATAATATATAATAACAATTAATTGATTATATTATATTAATATATAATTAATTTGATATATAATATAATTGATTTATATTTTTATAGTTTTAAACATATAATAAATTTTATGTTTAAATTTCATACTTATATTTATTTTTATAAAATACTTTATATAAAATATATATATTTAATTTAATATATAAATAATTTGATATATTGTATTGATTTTATTATATTATATTGATTATATTATATTAACATATAGTTATATATAATACATAATAACAATTGATTGTATTGTATTAATATATAATTAATTTGATATATAATGTAAATTGATTTATATTTTTATAGTTTTAAACATATAATAAATTTTATGTATCTAAAATAAAATAATGTCTCTTATTTTATTCAGCAGTCTGTCTATTAAGTATTTGCTAATTGTAAGCATTTTCTTAGATATTGAATAGACTGGTAGAAAAATGGACTATGAAAACCAACATGACAGATCATCATTAGACAGAGATTTACTTCAGTTGTGTTGTGTACAGCCCCAAAGGGTACGCTCTCTCCTCACCTGTATCCAAACTCTACTAAGAAGAAATAATGAAGTCTCCTCACTTTTGAGGCATTGGGACAGGACTCGGCCACATAAATGATCTCTGCAAAGTTTTCTCTATAAAAACCCAGTCTCAGATTAAGGACTATCACTGAGTTAATGCAAAACACACATTCACTGCATAGAAGAGAAACGGTCACACGTTGGCTTCTTCAACCACACCCATGAAAGCGTATTTGAAAATCTAGGTTAAGAGCAACTCGCTGTGTAAGTGTGAAGAGCTGAGGCAGCAGAAAGCCTCACCCTGTTGTCATCCGCTGCCACCTCACCCTGTTGTCATCCTCTTCCCACACTTTACAGCCGTGTCTTCTTGCAGCAAGCAATGTTTCAGAATAAAACTCCATGCACAACGAGCCACTGTTAGAACAGGATACACAGTGGGGGAAGGTACATTGCCTGACATATTTCATGTGTTTCATGCCAGTGCACACAGAAAAATATCTCACCAATACTACAGGCACATGCTTCTTCAGATTCATTCAGGATATAAAATAGATATGTACCAGAAAGGTATTTTTTCCATTTTAATCGTGACTTCTTTAACTTTTATGGATAGATAGTGAGTGATTGCACACATTTATGGGGCACAGCATGATACTTCAATGCAGTTGGAAAATGATCCAGTCAGAACACTCAGTACATCTGTCCTTCAGACATTTAGAAACACCCACAATCCTTCCGCCTAGCTATTTGGAAGTTCACAATAAATTGGCAACCATATGACAATTATTGATCATTATTGTCACCCCACACCAGCCAAACCATTAACCAATCTCCACCACCCCATCACTCTCCTGGACTCTGGTAACCACTGCACTTCTTCCTACACCTCAGGCAGGAGCTTGTTCAGCTCCCAAGCAGGAGAACATGAGGTGTTTGCCTTTCTGTGTCTAGTTGAGGTCTATGTAACATGTTACTGAACATGGCAGGGGTTCATTCTTCTGCAGATGAATAGTTTTCCACATATCTTTGACAGGATGGCAGAGGAAGGGATGAGAGACATGGTGAGTTTCTGCAGTAAGAGCCATTAAAATAAACTTTCTCCATTTCATTTGCCCAGATTTAGGCTTTAAATGGCTAACATAATACTCGCTGAGAAAGCCCAGCAGGAAATGCTAACTCCCAGGAAGGCATGCTAATCCTCTGTCCAATGGCATATCATAACAGGTTTGGCATTTGTTAAACACATCTTTGTGGACTAAGATTCCCCAGGCCCTTTCCCTCAGGACATAGTAGCATAGTGGCATCTATCATTAGGGTAAGACCTTCTTACAGATCCACTGCAAAGCAACTTCACAACTGGAGGCTTGGAGGCCAGCTCTGTGGATGGCACCGCACTTCTGTATCAAGCTGTTGGTAAGAATCCTGTAGGAAACCAGAGGCGTGGGTCACTTTTGCAGGGTAGAAGACTTAAAAGGCACTAAAGAAAAGAAGTGGAATGACTCCAGTCTCCTCCTCAGAACCCTCAGGCACCAGAGCAGCAGGAGAAAGAACTGTTTACTTTCCCCTTGAAAATGCCACTGCTGTTTTTGTCCTTTCCTAAGATCACCAATGTTCTTTCCTTTATTGTCTCTGACACAGCCAAACCCACTGGCAATGGAGCCAGCACAGCTGCTTGACACAGCTCTAGCGAAGCTGAGCTGGTTGCTACCATTGCTATCCGTCTGTCTCTAATTTTGGGGTTTGGTCTCTGTGTGTTGCACTCTTGGGGAATTTCTGCATTATGATTGATTTTATGTCTTTTCCAGAAAAAAAATTATGTCTGAGCCTTTTTAGGGAAATTCTAACTTTATCTGGCCCTATTTGAGGCCTTCTTTATGCCTTGGAGATCATTAAGCACTAATAAGCACATAGCTAAAGGAGACCATTACTCTAGGAATCTTCTTGAGGTGTCTGCTCCTGAGCTAATGCAAACAGTATAATTGATGCAGGGTAAAAAGAGACAATTGACAAACTTTAACTGACCAGAGGAATTGGTTACAGATTCAAGATCTCTTTTTATTGTAGCCTTAAAGGACTGTATAAATATAGTTTTTAAGGACAGGGAGTCATACAGGGCACACTCCTGAAAGAATAAAACTCAGAAAATAAGATAGATTGACTAAAATAAACTTTTTCTACTTTATAGTGTGGATGATAAAATAGTAATAGAAGTTAGGTATTAGTATTTACTACTCATAAAAAGACTGGTTCAGATAGTTTCTGTTTGTCTGGAGTGCTTTCAAACAGCAAGCACTGTCATCCAAAAAGCAGACTGTCATATAGTAAATATTTTTGCCTTAGAGAAGACATCCTTTAGATTCTCTACTTTGGAGTTATAGGGTGAAGGAGGAGGAGGAGGAGAAAGAGGAGAAAGAAGAAGAGAAGGAAGAGGAGGAGAGAGAGGAGGAGGAGAGAAGAAGAAGAAGAAGAAGAAGAAGAAGAAGAAGAAGAAGAAGAAGAAGAAGAAGAAGAAGAAGAAGAAGAAGAAGAAGAAGAAGAAGGGGAGGGGGAGGAGGGGGAGGGGAGGGAGAGGGAGAGGGAGAAGAAGAAGGAGGAGGAGGAGGAAGAGGAGGAGGAGGAGGGAAGGAGGAAGAAGAAGAAGGGGATGAAGAGGAAGAAGTGGAAGAAGAGGAAGAAGAGGAAGAATCTGTTCTATTTGTATTATTTTCTAACTGTAACTGGACTTGTAGCCCTGGACATGTAATGAAAAAACAAATATATATTCTGTATCACTTGGATAATCTTTAGTTTGTCTTTGTTCTGTGAGACTTGTATAAATAAAGAAGCACCTAGTTGCTAGTCAGTCAGAGCAGCAGAAATAGCCTAATGGCTAGTCAGAGCCATAGGAGGAGCCCTCTGCCCTCCCAGGGGCCACCCAATCAGGAAGGATCCTCCTACTCTCCTCTCATGCAGGGTAAGCACCCCCTAACCTCCACCACCACCCCGCAATCTCTCCCTCTCCTTTTCACTCTTTGCTGTCTGTCATTTTCCTTCTCTTTCCCCAGGTCTTTCCTTCTTCCTTCATCTGCTTTCACTGCCCTCACTCCTCAAACACTTTACCTTAAGCTGAGAGCTGGGCCACCTTCCCACCTCCAGCCATCAATGTTCCTCAAGCCAATCCAGTAAAAGTCCTGGCCCAGGTACTCTTGCAAGGGGTTCTAAGAGACAGATTGAAGATGGTGAATAAAGATAACAACGACACCCAGGACCCTTTGAGTGGATCACATAGTCCTCTCTCTCTCAGATCCAGGTAAGGACTGGATGTTTATGTACCCCAAAATTCATATATTTAAACCCTAACCCCTGACATGATGGCCTCTGAACATAGATAGCTTGAGTTGATTAGGCTGAGATGAGGTCCTAAGATGGTACCCCCATGACACAATCCTATGGCCTTAAAATAAGAAGGGACCGGAACTGAAGCTCTCTCTACAGAGAGGACACAACGCAGAACTCCCTCACATGAGCTGAAAGGGGCTCTCCATGGCAATCTTGACTTTAGACATCCCAGTCTCCAAAGCTGTGTCTGCTGTTTAAGCCATCCACTCTCGGGGATTTTATTGAAATGAAGGAATCTGAGGCAAACAACAACCACTTCAGATAACTAACCCCTTTACCTTCTAATTCTAATGGGGCTCTGAGTTCTAATAGAAGTCTGCCTTTGACAAGGAGGCCTCCCAGAAGTGACCTTCAGTTCGTAAGCACACGCTCACAATATAACAGATAAGATACTGGGTCAGCTCCACCTCCACTGCTACTTCCTTTCTGATTAGATGGGGCCTGATAGGTACTCAGCAGAAAGAAGCTCGACCCTGCTTCAGGAGCATTAACCTTACTCACCATCCACAGCACCAACTGCAGTAACACTCACAGCGATGTGCTCTGTGACCCCACCAGGCTCTCAGTTTTCAATGGGCCTTAAGACAGAGTTAAACTAAGTGTACCTGCATGTGTGCTGTGCTACGCTTTGGGACAGGATAAAGATGCTTTGTTCTGCGAGGTAGTACAATCAAACGAAGATGTTTATGCCCTAAGGGAACTACCCAACACATTAAACAGAACAAAGAATACATCCAAGAAGATTAATTTTGTCATTAAGGTTGAACATTCATGTAATGAATAATTACACTTTCAATATTTTCCAGTGACAGCTTAATTAATTGAATTTGCACTGAATTACTTGAATGACCTTTTTATGGTATTTTAGATTAGTGTTTGTTGAACAATTTCCTTCAGAGAAAATTGTCTTTTATTCAGAAATCAAGAAAGCCCAGTGAAATTTCAACTCTATTATCATGATGCTACTAAATGTCCCAATTGGGGGTCATTTTTATTCTATTCCTGGAAGATGGCGCCTGAAGAGAAAGAATTTATGAGCTCTGCCATAGACAGCTTTCCTTTGCCTGACTGCATCCTCACCAGCAAGAAGAGAGTCAAAGAAAGACTAAATTCTTTCTGCATGCCCAGGGATGGCAGACACTTGGAAACTCTTCTGTGCTATCTACTAAGGCCAGAAGCACCTCTGTCTTCTCTTCAGTGGGTTTCAGGTTTTAAAAACCTAAATCTTGACTGCACACACAAAGGCTTGCATCATCAGGGCACTGCCAACCGCTCACGCACTAATTTCTAGTCCCACCCGCCTTCTTTTCTCTGTTTTGTAACAGGCCAAGAGCATTCTTGCATTGCGTCTTTGCACACCCTTTACTGCTCCTGGATTTTCAATGGTTGTCACTGTGCAGGCCCGGGTCCTGCTTCTGAGAGGGTCCATCTAAAACAGGTTGCCCTGAGCACATGCTTCTGCCTCAGCCCCCAGAGTGGAGGAATTATCAGTATGTGTCACCACGCCCAGATTTTTGTTTTTAAATGTGGTCTTTTGGTAGCTTTCCAGACACACATGAAACTGGGAATGTTGCTCACACCGTAATAAAATAAGCCTTGCCTTGAGAGCAAAAGAGTTAACCTGGGACAATGGACTCTACCAATCTGTATGGTCATTCTGGTTTTATAGACTTTGACAACGGGTGAAAAAAAAAAAAGAATGAAATAAGAATCCATAAGAATGTGGAAAATAACTTATCAGTAGTCTTATTAAATGTAGCAGGGGCACTTGCCATCCTCCAGCTCTGACTGGAACCAAGTGCTCTGGGTTTGTTTGGGTTTTTTTGATTTGTTTTGTTTTGTTGGTTTTTTTTAAACAGTCTTGACTTTGGAAGCACAGCCAACTTAACTCAATGGAGTACTCTCCATAGTAGGCACATGATCCAGGAAACATAAGGAAAGAAAAACAAAATCCATCTAGAATTCTCTGGGCACAAACACAGCCCCGACTCCCAGACACTCTGCGTTTTAGCCCTTCCGGCTCTCCTGGGCGCATGTCTCCTGCATGAATGGTGTAGTTTACAGAACTGCTGTAGTTAATCCTGTGCCGCACTGTCTTATGATGTGACTCACTGCTGCTGTGTCAGTAGTTTGGGGGCAAATGTTTCGAACTAGTTGCTCACTTTTGCTATTGACTTCAGTCAGACGCTTAAGACAGCTACAGTAAGTTCCAGAAAACAAGGCTATATAGTGTATCCTGCCGCTTGGCTTAGAGAAAGGATGAAGGAAAAGTTAATCTCTGCGGAAGGATTTGGAATTTTGATCCTTCCAGAACTTCAACCTCATATGTTCTTCTGAGAGAAAATAAACTAAATAGCCCATCTTTTCTCAAAATAGGAAGTGGCAATCCAGGAGTGTGGTGGACTCCTTGAATCCCAGTAGATAAATCTGAATGGAAGTCTGAGCCATCGTGAATTTGAAACCAGCCTGGGCTACAAAGTCCCTAGATCTCAATCATTAATAAACTATTTCCTGTGGTTTTATTTTATTCCCCCTCAAATTAAACAAACAGCAATATCAAAACAACAAAAAAATAATCTAAGATTTCTTACTTTATGTGAGAGTTATAACTGAGTCTTGTTAAGTTTGTGCCAGGATGTCAACTCCTTACTTGACTTATGTCTTCTAGGACAGGTAGAAGCATGGAGAGACTGGGTGAACAGGCTGTGGGAAAGAGAACCCCACCCCCACCTTGTGTTCTCTTCTTCTAATTGAACTTTCTAGACATTGTTCCCAGCCTAGAACTTACTGAAATCCAGTAAATGAAGGAACACTCAGCAGAGGACAGTTAAGTCCCTATGTGCAGGGCCTTTGTCCCTGTGGCCCCTCCCTCCCAAGTTCCACTGACTTCTGTATAGAACTGGACCTGTGTGTCTCAGGACATCATGTCTCATTTAACTAGGCCTGTGTTCTAAGTCTAGTTCTTCTCTGCAATGCTTGCCTCACGTGTGTTCACACACACACACACACAACACACACACACACACACACACCCCACACAAGCACATATACACAACACAAGCACACCATGGTATGTGTGTATACACTTGGGTGCACAAATAAATAAATGTTCAAATTCTCACATAAATAAACACATACACAAATGCAGATAAATGAATATTTAAACATACACACAAAGAGCTAGGAGGCTGGGACAAGAAAACCACAAGTTCAAACCTAGCCTGGACTACATAGTAAGATGTCATCTAGAAGGGGAAAGAATAGGGGAAGGGAGAGGAAGAAAGAGGGAGGGAGGAATAGCTCTATATTTTCTACATTTTTTTTTTTTTTTTTTTACCATTCCCTGGTTGTCCGGAAACGTAAGGAGATTTGAGCCTTTGTCTGCACAGAATTTCAGACTAGAGTTCCAGTCCTTTTTCTCTATTGAGAAATAGTAACAGTGGCTACCATTCCTCATCCAGAGGTTGGGGCAGCTGGGGCAGTGGGCAAACGTAGAGTCCTTGGAGCCTAGAAGGGAAAAGGACACACGGCTCACATCTTTATGGACCAAGTGATCCTGGAAAGGAAAACATGGCCTCCCAGTGTCTACTTTGCCCCTACCCCTTTTCAAACTAAGGTTTAGGGAAATCTGTAACATATGACCTCAAATCGAATGGACCAAAATGTACAGCTCATCACTCCTGAAGTACCTTCTTTCCACCAAGCAGGCACGGATTATGACCAAATGTCTGATCACCCTGTGGAGCACATAGAACACTGAGAATCATATGTGTCCATGTGATATACACACAGCGCATTAAAGGATGCATACGCTGTCATGGTACATATATAGGTATTGTCTGTATATGTGAGTTTATGAGTTCACCTGGGGTATATAGGAAAAGGAGATAAAGCAGAAAGAACCAACATGTGTGATCATCTGGAACCAATAGAAATTGGGGGGAAAAATCATATGCTGCCAAAGTAACTACTTAAACATAATTTTTTTCTGACAGAAAAGCACATCAGATACTAACTGGAAAAGTAATAGAATTCTCCTTGCCCGGTTCCTCTACAAGATACAATCCTCATTCCTTTAAAGTGCTTGAAATGAGTGAGCACTGTGTAAACATCTCAGGGACTTCAAATAAGGTTCCATGATCTCTTAATTTGTCTCCTTCCATGAGACTCATTTGCATAAAATCACCATAAGCCATCCCACCACAGGAGACGTACATAGGTGAACATCTGTGGTACATGTACATACTCTAGATCGGGAGCTAGAAAGAGAAGAAAGTTTTCTGTGGCACGTAAAGATTAGGTAACTTCCTGAGGGAAGGCTGCACGCGGCACCAGGACTAGACTCTTTAGACTGAGGCATCAAATTGCATTTGGTGGTTTTGAGCCTTTTCCTGACGATTGTGGCATAATCAGCCTGGACCAGAAAAGTCCCAACTTCCTGGAAGCTTCTCTGCTGAAAGTTGGGGGCCTGAATACGAAGTGGTGAGTGTGGTTGGATCCCAAAAATGCCCTAGAGTCTGTAAAATCCTGTCACTAACAGTCATCTTGCTTTATGATATAAAACGAAAGGTTAGTTTGAAGGTGAAGTCAGCACTCACCACAGCACAGGATCCGTTGGTACATCAGTAGACTCATGAGAATCACAGTCAAAAGTCCCAAAGCCACCATCACAAAGTAGGAAAAACAGGGCCGGTGTAAGACAGCTGCAGAGACACAATCCAAAGCAAAATCCTTGAGCCGCGCGCGCGCAGAAGCTCAGGCAAGAACCTCTGCTATCTTGAAGCAATGTTGCCTGTGGGGACAGAGAACCAGATTCCTCTCCTTTTAGGGTGGGCACTTGCTCTCCAGCTAAAGGGAAACCTTGCCCTCGCAACTGTGGCTTCTGTACTCTCACACTAGGGCAGTGAGCTAGTGTAAAGCCGGACTGCCTTTTAGGGACTGAAGGACAATTCGGCATAATTTACCAGAATTGAAAAGCATTTTGCCTTTTGGTCCAGCAATTTCTCCTCGAGAAACATTTTTCTAGATACGCACACGTGTACAGAATATGCTCATAAGGCTGCTTGTGACAGCAACGTCTGTAGGAAGGCCAACTGTCTACTTCCATCAACCGAAAATCGCAATTTTTATCAAAAAACAAACAAAAAAAAAAAACAGCCAGATATATTTATGGCCATGAAATATGTAGCTTTTGAAGAGAGATTCTTTTAAAGCCAATATGAAGTGATTTTTAAATATACCCTTAAAAGAAAGGCATATTCCTTAGAACAAGGGCTGCTAGGTATCACTGAAGTCTATCCAAGAGCACTTCTGATCCTTCAGCCAAGATCAAATGTGGAAGTCTGACCAGGCATTTGACAGTGTTTTAAACTCTTTTATAGAAGAAATGGGTGGTTAGGAGCAGAAACAGAGGGACAGGTTTTGTGCTTTTTTATTTTTATTTATTTATTTATTTTGTATCCTTCTAATTTGAACCCGGCACTCAAATTTTAAATAAATAAAATTTAAACTGAAATAAAGTAAACTTTGTCTCAGAAGTACTTGATAAAATTCACCTTGTTTTGCAAGAAACTCTTGGATGTATAGTAAGTGTAGGTTGGTCTTATGTTTGAGGATAGAGCATTGTGTCATATTAATTATGTGACATACTTTCTCGAAGAATACTGTATTTCTAGTTTAAAAATGAAAGAAAGAGTTTTTCTCAGATTTGTGTTTAAAAATCATACGTGTTTTATAGTTTGGTGGTATGAAAGTT
The DNA here is from genome assembly GCF_011762505.2 of Arvicanthis niloticus. Lineage (NCBI taxonomy): Eukaryota > Metazoa > Chordata > Mammalia > Rodentia > Muridae > Arvicanthis > Arvicanthis niloticus. Next base: position 60,173,435 of record NC_047666.1, read on the forward strand.
ATGTGTAAAGAAAAATTGTAAAGATTTCTTTTTTTATTCCTTTGGTTATTTTGAAATAAAACAATTATTTTTAAGCTGGATCTGGTGCCCTGTGCCTGTAATGGTGGTACTTGGGATATGGAGACATGGATCAGTGATTCAAAGTCACCCCAGCAAATCTGAGGCCAGCGTGGGCTACATGAGATTCTGTCTCAGAAAGAAAGAAAAAATTTAATTTTCATATTTCGGTTTCCTGTACGTATTCAAGCTTTAGGCAAATAAAGCTTGTTGTTCTTATAACATTTGTATCAATGAAAAATTCTCAATTTCTTAAAGTAATTTCACAGTGAGAGAATCTTCATAAGAGTTCAGCATGATAAATACTTTCACTCATGAGTCCCAAATCTCTAGCATTACAGTGAAACAAACAACAATAAATTTCACCTTTAACCCCAGCACTGAGGAGGCAGAGGTAGGTGGATCCCTGTGAGTTCGAGGCCAGCCTGGTCTACAGAGTGAGTTCCAGTATAGCTAGGGTTACACAGAGAAAGCCTGTCCCAAAAACTAAAATTAAAACTAAAAATTAAAAATAACCAGATTTGTAGTATAGATGACTTCTTTATTATTTATGCCTACCCCCATCACCCTAGACAAGGTTTCATTGTATAACCCTGGCTGTCCTGGAACTCACTCTGTAGACCAGGTTGGCCTTGAACTCAGAGATCTGCCTGCCTCTGCCTCCCGAGTGCTGGGATTAAAGGTGTGGGCCACCAAGTCCTGCTGCGTAAATGACTTCTTAATGAAATTTAAAAAAAAAAAAAAAAAAAAAAAAAAAAAAGCTCATTTTAGTTGTGGTTTGATAAATGAAAAGAAAAAAGTTATCAAATTATAATTTTATTTGGGTAGCCACCATCCAACTTAAAGTAAAAAAAAAATTAATTATTTTATGTATATGTTAGTTTCAACTATTACTAGATTCTTTACTTAACATATATTATATAACATATCATATTATTAAGTTCTATACTACAAAATATACATTCCTTTTCACTTAGCCTTTCTATTCCTCTCAAATTAGAGCACATATAATGATATATAGCTCTATATAGTTTATAGAAACAGAAACAAATCTAAATGCCCATGATTTAGAAAACATAGCCATGCTTTCAAAAGGTACATTAAAAATTGTAACAAAGGCGGATTTCTGAGTTCGAGGCCAGCCTGGTCTACAGAGTGAGTTCCAGGACAGCCAGGGCTACACAGAGAAACCCTGTCTCGAAAAAAAACAAAAAACAAACAAACAACAACAAAAATTGTAACAAAAAGAAGAGGAAAAGGGTGGCAAAATTTTACAACTGAGAAAATCTAAAAAACTATAGAAGACACTATGTCTCCTGGAGTCACCTGCTTGATGTGTAAAATCAAAGATAAATTCTGACATTTACATCAATCCCTGTCTCAGATGAGAATGTATAAAAAGGGGGTCTTGTGGGTGTCACTGGTGATCTCTGACTCCCCAGAGCTCTGACCAGCAATCTGTAGCGTTCAATGCCTTCACTCCTCACAACTCACTGAGTTGCAACTGAAGAAGGGTGAGAAACAGGAAACAAATCTACATGTGTGAATCTATTTCTCATTTCAAGAAATCTTGCCATTATCCCTTAATAAAACCGTTGCTATCTTCACTCCGTGGTTAGCCAAACAGACGCGGTGGGATGTCAATCAGTAAAGCCTGACTACTGACAGAGTTCTCTCGCAAAGCTCTGACTTTTACATCGGGATCAATAAAGAATTAGCATGCTTGTCTCCATGTATAGAATCCTTGAGAATAAAGAAAAAAATTAACAACAAAAAAGATAGCGTTGCCATTGCTGGGCATGAGCTGGGGTTACAGACGTGGGTGCCAGAAAAGAATCATCTGAGACTCACATCTGCACTCCACACTGAGAGTCCGTACCGCACTGCAAACTGAACCTGAAGTATTTCTTCATAGCATCCTCAACTCCGCACCCTCTCCTCTCCTCCTTGGCACAGTCTTCAGTGCTGATGTGACTCAGATGTGCCTAACTCACCTTTGAGCTTCCATCTGGAGTCATCTTGGACTTGAGGTGGGCCAGGGAGCTCTAAGGTCGAATAGATAGGGCTGTCAGTCATCTCTACCCAATGCCTTTCACACTCAGTGGGGAGTGCCGGCTGTAAGCAGGGTGAGAAGAGCTGTAAGCAGAGTGAGAAGCACCCCTGAGGGAGGGATCAGCCCATCCTGTAAAGTAGCAGCAAAGAGACTTGACCAAAACAGAAGCAATTTGTCAGGAAGTGATTCAGGCTGCCATAGACATTAATAGTCAATTTGACTATTAATTGTTCTTTAAAGGCTCACTGCAGCACTCCCTGAAGATGCTCTTAGATACACACTGACTACCAAGCTCAGCTTGCTCTGTGCGGGTCACAGTGCTCAAGCCCAGAAGTTTTGTATATGGACTCTGCAGTAAACGGGAATCGTTTCTAGACTTTATCGCAGAGTCTCTTCCGCACTGTAGCTGTGTGAGCCTGTTTCATGGAAGATATAGACTCCAACGTATTTTGTGAGTGTGACACTGTCTTGCCCGGAACGCCATGGCCTTTTCTCATTGCTTTACCCTTCTGTGCAAAGGCAATAACAAACAGAAACAAATTCTAAAGTGCTAGCAGTTTAATTCTGGTAGGGAAAAAGGCTAATAAAAACTCAAGTAAGAAAAACATAAAGTGCTGTGGTCTTTGAGAAAGGAGAGGGTAAAGTGAGCGGGACTCCCCACCCTGGCTTCCCCAGGAATCACAAAGAGGGTAGCAGTCGCTGAGACCAAGCAAGAGTCAGAGACTGGCATTCTGCGCTGCTAATGTGGCTGGAAAATCATATGGCCCAGTAACTGGTAAGAGTGATGCAGGGGGAGGTACCTAAAAGACTTTGGGGGGAATCCACCACAGGTCTGTGGCTAAAAACTAGGATGCTGGATGCTGGTGCATGGGATAGAGCTACATCTCCACAACACGGCCTCCTGCCCTGCCAATAGCTGCCAACAGAGACGATGTAGTGCTTGCTATGTATACTAACACACACACACACACACACACACATGCACACACACCACTCCTCTAGAAAAACACCAAAAATGTCCACCGGTGACTTAGTCACAGATATGAGGACAAATACTGACACCATTAAAAGGAATTTAATATCAAATTTAGCGTATACTTGTAGTAAAAGATTAGTCAGTGTTAACAGAGAAGAAAATTTCATCATATGCTGTGAGGCCGGAGGATCATCAAGGCTAGCCTGGCTGCACAGTAAGATATTAAGTAAGACATTAGTTGATATTCTTATTGCCATGACACTGACAAAAACACAATAGTATGTGTGGGTGGGGGAGGGGTCAGTTAGGCTAACAGAGGCAGGTCTGATAGGCTCTCCGAGGGGTGTCAGATAGGCTCACATTGGGGAGTCAGGCTCATAAAGGGGAAGGTGTCTTAGGCTCACAGAGGGGCGTCAGTTAGATTACAGGGGGGTCAGTTAGCCTCACAGAGGGGGCATCTTTTAGGCTCACAGATGAGAGGACAACAGTCCCTCATGGTGAAAAGTTCTGGTGACAGGAGATCATTGAACCTGCAAGTCAGGGCACAGGGAGAGATGACACTGGTGCTCCGCACATGGTTTCCTTTTTATTAAGCCTAGGACCATACTTCATAGACGATGCTACCCACATTTGGATGGATCCTCCCTTCTCAGTAACTCAATTTAGAAAATCCTTCACAGACACACCCAGAGGTGATTCTCCTAGGTGATTCTAGGATAGTGATTCTCAGCCTTCCTAACGCTGCGACCCTTTAATACAGTCCTTCATGTTGTGGTGACCTCCCACCATAAAATTATTTTGTTGCTACTTCATAACTGTAAATTTGCTATTTATGAATCATAATGTGAATATCTGATGTGCAAGCTATCTGATATGCAAGCCCTGTGGGGATCTCGACACACAGGCCAAAAGCTGCTGATCTACATCCTGTCAAGCTGACAAACAGCGTCAACCATCACAAATCCACCCTTGTCAAACCGACACTCGGACATAACACTTTTAAACCACAGTTAAGTAGCAAGATACATACATGAGATAGAGACTGGAGTCAACAAATAAGAACTGTAATAAATAGTACAAGTGTTTGAACACTTGTTCAAAAGTAGGATCAGAATGAATAGAAGACTGAAGGACCTCATCAAAGAAATGGAAACTGTTGGTATCAGACCCTGAACCCAGTGACATCACATCTAAGCGACCCCCACATCATTGCCAAGGCAGCTGCCAAAAATTCCCAGAATCCACCTGGCTACCTCACCTTTACCTGGGAGAGGCTATGTCACCGCCCATATAAAACAGGCAGAACCCCCTGACCTCGCTCTCTTCTTCCATCTTCTTCCTCTTTTCTCCGCCCTCCCCATCTTTGCCCTATCTCCTGAATAAACCCCACTTGGAACCGTTTGGTCTGGTGTGGTCTGTTCTAAGCCGCGCAGATGTCTAACAGAAACTGTAAGAAAGAATCAGCCAAATATTCTGGTGTTGGGCCTTGGACAAGGTAACTCCATTTAACCTGCCATCTTCAGTCATGTAAGACACAGGTAGAGGGCATGATTAACAAGTCTATACCTCCAGAGATTTAAATATTAATGAATTATCAAAAGGCCAGGGGCGTAGCTAATTAAGTTATTCCTTCCCCTTTTCCCCCTCCCTATAAAAATCAGGCTCCGCTGGCTTTTGGCGGGGAAGTGAATACCATCTATACCCACTCAACATGCCATGAACAATAAAGCTTTGGAAAACCGGACTCCACATGTCGCGTGGTCTCGCTGCCAGATTCCCAGCTTTTGGAATCCTGGAACCTTGTGGATACAGCCGATGGCCCGCCCACCGATAGCTGCGTGAATGTGGGACCCTCTGCGGTGGTGTGGGAAGCCTGCCGCTGAGACCCCACCGCCGGACTCCCTCCCCACCCCACCCCACCCCACCCCATTCCACCCCACCCCCTCCGCGAGATTTTTTTCCCCACATTCTGGAATACTGTTGAGGTCTGCTCTACTAGTCTGTCTTGGAATGCTAAATTCTATACCTGAAGGTCTAGGCCTGCAGGTGACTTCTCCTGTTTACAAGCTTTTGTTGTGCAAATCATATTCCTTGATTTAAAACTATTGGTTAAATAAAATTGGCTACAGCCAATTACTGGGGTGACCTGGTTGGGGGAAGGAGACAAAAAGAAGAGGAAGGAGAGAAGAGAGGAAGCCACCATGAGGGGAGACAGATGATGAGCACATGGCCAGGAGAGACAGCAAGTGTCTGGGGTATGCCCTGGGGAGGCAGCCAGGCTGGCAGTTAGAAGAGTAGATGAAGAGTGGTGACCCCTCAGTAATTGTCAAGGCCAAATAAAATAACCATCATCTGAATCTCATTTATCTGTAAGCTAGTTGGGGACAAGCTTAAAGTGGTTGTGCTACAATATAATATTCATAGTCTTTAAAAATAATTGAATATGGTTAATAGCAAATTGGAACATTCAGAAGGAAAGCTCAGTGAACATGAAGAAGCTGTAGGGTAATATCAAATAATTTAAGTATGATTGAGAGGTTGGGGAGGTAAGCTAACAGTAAAAGGCTTGCCTGGCAAGCATAAGGACCATATTCCAAGTTCATATTCTCAGCACCCATATAAAAAGCCAGTCTTGGGGGCAAGCATCTGCAATCCTTGCACTGAGATAGTACAGACAGGAGGGAATCCCTGTGGTTCACTGGCCAACCAGCCAAATTAATGAACTACAGGTTCAGTGAGAGACTGTCTCAAAATAATAATAATAATAATAATAATAATAATAATAATAATAATGTTGAACAATTGCAGAAGACACTCACCATTAACCTCTGGCTTCTACATGCACACACACACACATGAGCAAAAGGGTGGAGGTTGAAGCAGAAACTTAAGGGTTCTTTGGAAAGTCAATTGGTGTTTTGCTGGAGCAAACACATGTAGGAACATTTAGCTGAAGTGGACACAGGTGAAAGGCTAAGGCAGATTCATTAAAGAACGTTTCGCTGAAGCAGACACAGAAGAGAGGATGTTCTGCTAACACAAGCACTTGAAAGGACATGTGATAAAGGGCTCTTTGCTAACAACCCACATGTATTGGTCCTCCTTACATTGTGTAGTTGAGCTGCATTTGTCGGGACTCCATAGAGAGTAATGCACCAAAAAACTTCTAACAGACAGTGACGGGGTGGAGCTTGGTTTGCTGGTACAGATAGCTGTGCAACATGTGTGGGTCTCAAGTCTTCATTGATCTTTGCTTTGCTGAGAGAGGCAGAGCTGAGAACTTCTGGTGTTCCTCCTGGTCCGTCCTGCAGATTTGAGCTGAGGCTGAGGCCTGGCTGTCTCTGCTAGGTCATGTCACCGATGTGGCTAACCCAACTCTACCAAACTGGACTGCTGGTGTATCCGTGAGCTGCTGTTGCTAACCCGTGAACCTGCTGATTTCCAGACAACACAGATGGGAGTTGCTCTAAAGAACCTCTCTAAACAGGTCCACGCCCCACCCCTGCATTCTTTCTTTTCCACTACCTCTGGTGGGTGGTGGGCTACAAAGGAGGTTAATACATTTAAGAACCATCATTAAAATAGGTTTTGAAAAAGATTAAAGTTATAGGGAGTGGAGAAAGACAAGTAGGGCCAGTCACCAGATGATAAAATAGATTATTTAAAAAAAAAAATCTATACAGGACTGGAGAGATTGCTTGCTGGTAAGAGCAACTTGTCACACAAGCATGAGGTGATGAGTTTGAATCTGAAGCATCTTTGTAAAATTTTGGGTACAACTGCACACATCTACAATGCCAAATATTGTCCTGAGTGAAGACAGGAGACTCGCTGGGGCTTGCTGGCTGCCATCCAAGCTCCAGATTCAGAGAGAGAGAGAGACTGTCTCTGAATATATAAGACTATATAAGCCAATGAATGATAGACAAAGAAGCCTGAAAGAGTGTATCATTAATGTAACAAACCACCCATCACACAGCCACAAAATGACATAAACTGCTCTTAATGTTCCAGGGGTCAGAAGTCTTCAGTCACTGAGTTGGCAGGAAGACTTTCCCTCTGGAAACAATCAGCTTCCTTCATTGTTGCCCCAAAGCCTGGAGGCTGCCCCCATCCCACCACCTTCAGTCTCATTTCACCTTCTGCTTTCACGGCTGTATCCGTTTTCTAACCCTCTCACTGGCTCCCCCTATTGGAAGCACAAGGTCAATGCAACATAATCCCTCATAGCAAAAATTTTTTTTTATTCGCTTTCCGTCCAACTCAGTTCCCCCCCTTCCCCCCACCCCCGGCTCCTGATCACCCCCTACCGCAATCCTTTTCCACAGATTGGGGGCCTTCCTGGATATCCCCCAACCCTGGTACTTCAAGTGTCTCTGAGGCTAGTGCAACCTCTCCCACTGAGGCCAGAAAAGGCAGCCCAACAAGTAGAAAATATCCCAACAACAGCTTTTGGGATAGCCCCTGTTCCAGTTTTTTTGGGACTCACATGAAGACCAAGCTGCACATCTGCTACCTATATTCAGAGAGGCCTAGATCCAGCCCATGTATGTTCTTGGTTGGTGGTTCAGTCTCTGAGAGCCCCCAAATGTCCAGGTTAGTTGACTCTGTTGGTTTTCCTGTGGAGTTCCTATCACCTTAGGAGCCTGCAGTCTTTCCTTCTATTCTTCCATAAAAGTCCCCAATCTCCATGCACTGTTTGGCTATGGGTGTCAATATCTGTCTGAGTCAGCTACTGGGTGGAGCCTCTAAGAAGACAGCCCTCCTAGACTCATGTCTGCAAGCATAACAGAATATCATGAATAATGTTGGAGATTGGTGCTTGTCCATGGGCTGGGTCTCAAGTTGGGCTGGTTATTGATTGGCCATTCCCTCAGTCTCTGCTCCATCCCCTGTCCCTGCATTTCATGAGGACAGAATAAATTTGGGGTTGAAAGTTTTGTGGGTGTTGATGTCCCTATTGCTCCACTGGGGTTCCTGCTTGGCTGGCTACAGGAGATGGCCTCTTCAGGCTTCATATCCCCAATGCTGTGAGTCACAGTTGAGGACACCCCCTCTGATTCTTGGGAGCCTCCCTTATCCCAGGTCTCTGTCTCTTCAGGCCTATAATCTTAGCACTTAGGAAGCTGAAGTAAGAGGATCACAAGTTCCAAGCCAGCCTGGTGTACATAGTGATCACACACACAGACACACACAGAGTCAGTCACAACTTCAGAGTCCCTTTTGCCTTATAAGGTAATGAGAGTCATTACTACACCTGTCACAAATGGTCATATTAACATAAAACAAAATAGACCTATACAAAGACACCTTTCATGATTATATTAGCCATGGTACTGAGCCAATCTAACAACTACAAGTGAACACGTGAACCCAATTCAAAATGTCAAAACATTAGATGCAAAAGCTTACAGAATTAAAGTGAAATCAACAAATACATAATGATGTGAAAATGTTCATTTCTTTCCTCGGGAACTAACAAAAGTACTAGGCATAAACAATAATAACAATCGGTAGTTATTTTAGAAAACTATTTCTCACTAACAGCTTTCTTCTTGACTAGACTTCAGACTTTGGCTCAATTCAATACCCTTCTGAAGCCGAGAGAGACATGCCTTAACCTATTGGCTTACCCTATGAAATGAATGATGGCTTTATTTCTTTTCTTTCTCTAGAAGCAATGTGGGAGAGATCTTGCTACGATTTTAGCCACTCCACTGGATAAGACCCTGAAAATATCCTGGGGTCAGCACAAGGCCAGCCTTAGAGGCTCCGTGGATGGATGCTTCCCTGAGTCCATTGAGAGAGTCTAATGGGCTTTGATTTGGACATTTTCAAAAATCCAGTTTGGGGTTTTGCTGAGTCTCTGCCTGGGACTGGTGATGATAAGCTCTTGCCTTTACCTCTCTTCTGTGTGTCTGTCCAGGCTCAGTCAGGTCTCCATATTACTCAGACAAGAGTAGCTTCCTCTCACCTTTCTGCCTCTTCTGTATCTGTGCTTCCTCTAACAACGGGCATTCTGAGCTTCCTCGCACTCTCCAGTGCTGTTTGCTCCTCACTGTGTGGAGACTTACTGTCTGACCTCCAAGCCAGTTTAAACAGTGTGGCTTTTCTCCCTACCTCTTTCCAGTCTCTTGGTTCAGGAGCAGCTAAGATTTACAGCCTGCCTGCCCTGGGGGATTTCCTTTAGTCACTAATAAAATTGTCCTTGAGCTTCAAGAAAATATCAGTAGTAATATAAAGCATTTCAACCACACCACTGCCCACCTTGATCTAATTAAATTTACCCCCAAAATTATACTGAACAAGTAGAGAATACAGGGTTTTTTTCCCAAGTCTGAAAAAAACAAAGTTCATAAAAAACAGATGGTATATTGAGCTGTAATACATTTCAATAAATTTGAAATACTAAGATATTTTAATCTTTATTTATTAATAGCATATGCGTGTGTGCATGGCATGTGTGTGTGTGCGTGTGCGTGCGTGTGTGTGTGTGTGTGTGTGCACATGTGTGTGCATGTGCGTATGCACACATGGTGAGAGAGGGAGAGAGATTGGGAGCACACACATGCCTCACTGTGCATGGGTACATCAAAGAATAGAGGTAATTCTTGCTTCCTGCTTTTGTGGTCATTCTGGGGATCAAATTCAGGTCACTTGGGCTTGCGCAGAAAGAGCTTCACCCTCTGAGCCCACACGTGCCCAGTATTAGGGTATGAGACATGCATCCTGTAGCTGCAAAGAAATGAACAAGGAAAAAAATCTCAACAATTGTTTAGGTATTTGGAAATTAAAATCCACTTCTAAATGTCTCATAAGCCATTAAAATAAAACAAAGGAAATAATAAAAGAAAATAAGCGAGGTAGAACATGAGCCTTTGCTAAACAGCTAACATGATGGCTAGAGGAACTGTTGCAGCTCTCAATGCATAGGAGACAGACCGATACAATCTGACTTTAAAATTCAATGATAGAAAGACAAATTAAAAGCAGAGTAAACAGAAGAGTGGCCAGAGTAAAAATAATGTCAAGTCAAATTTTAATAATAATAGGAAATTTAGAAAAAACTATAATTTGGTTTTTTAATGAGATTAAGGTTGGTAAAGCTCTCACAAGGCAGACAAAGAAGACACTGACCACAGGTCAGGATGAAACCAAGTAGTATGTGAATGTGTGTGCCTAGTGAGCTTGGGTCCCCAGGGACCGAAGTTACAGACAGTTGTGAGCTGGGGATCGAACCCAGGTCCTTTAGAACAAGCAACTCTCTTAACCTCAGAGCCGGTCTCTCCATCCCATAATGATGTTTTTAAAGAAAGAACAGAGCATTGTAGTATACACTGTGATTACAAGCGTTCAAGAGGCAGAAAGAGGAGGATCATTTTAAACTCAAGGTCAGTCTGGGTCACAAAGCAAGATGGTCTCTATCACCACCTTTTGGTCTTAAAAAAGGAAAGCTTTGAAGCACGAAGTCTAATTTCACCTTAAGGAAGAAGAAAAAAACACACACACACACACAAACTAAGTCCAGTGCTAGAAGGAAGGAATGATGGAGATCAGAGCAGAAATACAGAACATAGACACAAAGGAAGAAACAAAGAAAGAAAACTAAGCTGTTTAGAAAGGATAAGGAAAAGCAACAAACCTTGAGCTGGTTTAACCGCAAGAGACAGGGCTCAAACAGCTAAAATCAGCTTTTGATAATATGGACACCGTAACTGACTTTGCTGATCCATAAATATGGGAGAGCTTTTCGTCGTCAAGTGTCTTCTATACTTTCTTCCTTTAACTCTACATAACTTTCATTGTAGAAGTCCTTAACATCCGGATTAAATTTATGCCTAGGGGCATTTATTTATTTTGTTTTATTTTATTCTTTAACTATCATGAGTGGTGAAAGGACTGGAGTTGGCACAGGACACAACAAGACCAAGATGTATTTGTCCCAGAGGGACAAAAACAGGGCATAGGAGACAAGGAAGAAAAGAAGGCAAGGGAGAGAGGAAAGAGATATTTGCTCCTGAAGGACAAAGGACTGCCTCTGGATAAAGAGGGAACAGACGTGGTCCTAGGCAAACGGCAGTTTATAAACAGAAAAAGGGAAAATCCAAGTTAGGTAGGGTAAGGTGTTTAATTTTGATTGGACGGATTATTTAGGACAGCCAAAGGGAGCTTTTGATTAGTGGACTTCAATACTTTGATAGCTGGGCCTTGGTGGTCAGCCTCAGGAAGAGGAAGTGGCCAAATAAGGGAATATTGTAATATTCCCTTATTATATTATAAAGGAACTTCCATGGCTAGCTTTAGTAATGTAACAAGTTTTTATCTAGGAAGAGAAGAGTAAAGGCGAAATGTGTCAACAGAGCCTTGGTTGTCATTCTCAGGCCTGCTAGAGCCCTTCAAATGAGATTTTTTTTTCCTTTGACTTCTTTTCCCGGAAAATTCTCTTTTTAGCACATAAAAAAACTACCAGTTTTTAAGCTAGAAATGAAAGAGAAGGCTACTTGTGCCTAAACAGTCAACTCCAAATGGATCAAAGACTTTAAGGTGTGAAACTAGGAGAAGAAAGCATGGAAGAACCATTTCAAGATGGCACCAGCAACAAGTCCTACTCAGGTTCCAAGAGCTTGGAATCATGTGGTCCTCTCTTCGGAAAAGCAGTTCATGAAGCATGCTAAGCAATCAGCAGGTGGGGAGGGGCACATCTCTGTGATGGACACATGGTAACAATGGGGCTGAACTTTCCTCCTCACCCGGTACCTAGCAATACGAGGCACCTACTATGGGCAAATCATCCCCTACTTGGCATAGGACCTACCCTTCTCTCTGAAGCTTATAAGAGGGGACCCTCATTTTGCCTCATTGGACTGAGCTCAGAGACCCCACCCATGCACCCTCCCATAGACCTAAAAATTTCCCAAAAAAGGACCAGCAAGGTGGCTCAGCAAGAAAAAACAAACACCACCAAGGCAACCTGAGTTCAAGCTCTAGGACCCACCTAGTGGAGGAAAAGAACCAACTCCCACAAGTTGTACACACACACACACACACAATTGTTAACTTACAGATGATGCCACTATGCTCCTCCCAGGAACCTGGGACCTAGCAACTGCTCACAGCATCACCTGCTGCCGGTATCTGCTGCCAGGTGTAGGTGACACACCAGGTAAAGTATAAAAAGACTGCTTGCTTGCTACCCCCCTCCTTTTGTCTCTCTCTCACTCTTTCTCTCTCTGTCCCCACGAGTTCCCAGCTGGCCCCTTTTTCTCTTTCTGTCCTTTCCTCTGCCCTCATGGCTCTGCTCCTGTCTGCCTCTACCCTTTCACCAGGCCCTCACTCTCCTCCTTTCTTCCAAACAAAGTCCTGTATACCAGGTCTGTCACACGGCATGATATCTCAGGGGGACACATTGTCATGGGGCTGCCAGGTATCCTTGTCTGCTGCCGCATTGTATTTCATAACAAGAACCTCTCCAGTAAATTTCTTACCCCAAAGGAAAAGCCACTTCTTCAGTGTCCCTCTGGAACCGTGGATTCTAAGAACTCAGATAATGGTACTGAAACTCGGGTGTGTGCATCACAGAGCGGATCGCCCCATAGGGACCCCCATGCCTTTGCTACTGCTTTTCCACACTGGCCTCTGGCTGCACCTGCCTCTCAAGCTGAGTAAAACTTATCACCAAGTCAGATGGTTGCCCTAACCGATCTAAGTTTAAGGATGCTAAATTCCCACCCAATTGCCTTCTTGTGACACTGGTCACATGTCTGGGATGAAATCAAGTGGTATGAGAACACTAATTCTGGTTTTACCCCTCATATAAGGTGAGAAAAGACACGACCACTCCAAGGTGTGGCTGAGAGGAAGGCTTTGATTGTAGATGTGAAGAAGAGCACAGCCAGAGGCATCTGAAAGAATCCAGAGACAAGCAAGAAAGTAGTAGACTAAACATGGCGGTAACCTGAGCTGGACCATGACAGGGTGTTGGTGAGTCGAGAAAGAAAGAGAAGAGCGAGGGAGTAAAGAGGAGAGGGAGCCAAAGAGAACCAAGAGAGAAGGGCAAATGGGGCAAGCGGACCAGAGAGAGCCTAGGGGGTGCACTACCAAACTGGCAGAGTCATATAGGAATGAGAAGCGTGGGGAGGGGAAGCCCGTGAGCTGGAATTTAGGGTAGGCGTAGAGGGCAGAAAGTGCTTAATGCACACAGTTAAGCTCTGAAGAAGCCAGTCAAGTTAAACTCAGGCACCCTTCAAAGGAAGGGGATGACATTTAACTGTCCTCCTCCTGGAATGCTGGGAGTGGATGTAGGTTACAACCTGCTGATCCACTGTTGTCTCTGCCCCTGTCTCCCAGAATTTATGTCTTACTTATCCCAGATCCTCTCCTTCTAGATCTCAAGCATTGCTTCTAGGCCATTAAAGGTAGAGGGAGTAAGAGGACAGGGGTGGCGAAGCACTGGGTTTCCCCATTTCGTCTGGGAAAGGAAGAGCACCATTTGCTGTCACACCAAATCCCGACTCCCACAGGCATTATATTTACCTTAGTCAACCTCAGTCATTCTCCCTAGACCCTTATCTTGAGCACTGTTTCTAAGTCAACAAGAACCAATCTAATGAACAAGGCCATATGTACTTTGGAAAGAGCTTCGATGTAAACGTGACCTAAGCTTTGTCTACTCACCACTCACTGGGCTGAGTTAACTAATCAGAAAATAAATGAACTGATGATAGTCTGACTCTCAAAGTCTTGGCCTAACACCGATAGCCAAATCTCCTTTTCTTCACTGTAAAGCCTGCAGGTACCCACCACAATAGGGGACAGCCTGAGCAGAGCTGCGGGAAGCCACAGGTGAGCCTGGAAGTGGCACGTGCTTGGCCTGCTAATAGGAACCTCTGTTGGCCCTTTGTCTCCAATTTCTCTTGGACTGGACACCCATCTGCCCACTTGACTACCAGACTTCATAACGGCATCTCAAAACAACCCCAAACTCAGACAGCTTCATCCAACACAAAAGCAAGCCCAGAGGGGTATCCTATAGATGGCCTCCACCACCTTGTCCACCCGCTCCTCTAGCTGGCCTGCCCACTTATAGTCTCTTCCTTTCACAGACACAGTAGGGAACCTAATTCTTCTCCACCCTGTCTCCCCTCACTCTTCATTGCCAGTGCTCAGTCCTAGTTCCTCAGCAGGGAAAACAAAAACAACGAGGCAGCCGGAGGATACCTAACCGCAGCTTTTCTCTGTGGGTGTCCAAGGGCTGCAAACTGAAGACAGCTTTCCTTCCCAGCCAGTCTCCCGGCGCTGATCAGATACTCAAAGTGCCAGCTCTAACGCACAGGATGCCTCAACATGCTTCTTCCTCTCCTTCTGGTAATTACTCTGTAAAAGCAGTCCCCACCCCTACCCCTACCCCCACCCCCACCCCACCTCCGTTTCTCTGCTTCCCATTTCTTTTCCCTGGCCCAGCTCCCTGGAGAGCCCCGCCCTCCTCCTCCTCCTTGTCGGAAAACCACCCCTACCCCTCGCAGCCCCCTTGCCAGCTCGCCACCCCACGCCAACCCTACCCTGCCTCCAGACCTCACTATAGCACTGCTTCCCAAGGTGGAAATGGACCACGCCTCCTCCACTCAAAGTTTCCCCTCTGGCCCGAAAGAAGAAAAGCAAATAGCCACCTTCTCGGCTTCTTTAGAAAGATGAGTTCTTCCCCATCCCCCTCAGAGCTGATGTGAGTCCAATCTCAGCCTATGAAGAAATCCCCCTCCATCTCAGTATGTCTTAATCCAACCAGCGGTAACCCTGCTTCACCACCCCACCTCCGGGAGTCAGATTATGACCCTAGCCTATCTAGACACAGTTGCGTTTTAAAAGCGTTCAATTTAAAACATGTTCAATTCTCAACGTCCAAGCTACTTTATTTAACCTGCAAAACGCTTCCAGTGACACCGGTTAGCCTTCCGCAACCCCAATCTCTCTCCCCGCTTCCCTTGCGCCTCCCCCTACCCCTCCCCATCCCTCTCCGTCAACCACGCAGTTTCTGTCTCCCCTTACCCTCCTTTCCGCAACTAGAGTACTCGCTCCTCCAGTCCGGGAGCCACAGACCCCCGACAAACACCCACGCACACCTGTACCTTAGCTCTCAGCTAAAAGCAAAAAAAAAAAAAAAAAAAAAAAAAAAAAAAAACAAACAAAAAGGGTAGGACCGCCCAAGTGGCAAACCTCTGGCAAACCTCTTGCCTTGTCTAAACTTCATATCATCTTCTTTTTAAATGACTTATTTTTATTATATTTGCATTGGTGGGTTTCCAGCACATATGTCTGTGTGCGGGTGACGGATCTCCTGGAACTAGAGTTACAATTGTGAGCTGGGAATTGAACTGTGGTTGGAAGAGCAGCCAGTGATCTTAACTGCTGAGCCATCTCTCCAGCCCCATGTCTATATCATCTTATATCTCAAAAGCAACCTAAATAATAATAAGTCCACTTTTAAGGTTACGAAGTATTATATACCTGGTTTTTAAGGTGTGAAGCATGTATGTATGTATTAGCATGTATGTGTATGTAAACATTTTAAGGTGAGGTTTTTTGTTCAAGGACATCTTGGAATTTAGAGCTAATCCTGACATGTTTCATTATGTTATGAATATAATTTATATTTGGGGATAATAACTAAATTCTACAATGCAATTTCCTGAGTATTCATTAAAAATGCAATTGTTTAGTTGAGAAAGAAGGAAGGAAGGAAAGAAAGAAAGGAAGAAAGGAAGGAAGGAAGGAAGGAAGGAAGGAAGGAAGGAGTGTTTTCAGGACTTTAAAAAACGAAATAAGGGCTGGAGAGATGGCTCAGCAATTAAGAGAACTGACTGATCTCCCAGAGGTCCTGATTTCAACTCCCAGCAACCACGTGGTGGCTCACAACCATCTGTAATGGGATTCAATGCCCTCTTCGGGTGTGTCTGAAGACAGCTTACAGTGTACTCACATACATAAGATAAATAAATTAATTTAAAAAAAACAAAACAAAATAAAAGCAATGGAGAAACATCTAATGGAAAACACAGGAGAAACAAGAAGTTACATCAGACCTTGACAGACAGGGAAAGGGGACAGGAAGATCAAAAAGACAGTAAACTTCCTGCTTCTTCCTTGGCCTGTTGACCAAACAGCCTAGCAGGCTTATTTTCTCCCACCCTGCCAGGAGGGGGCCCCTGCCAGCTAACCAGGAAAGACTAGGTGGATAAACTCAAGGCCAGACCTCAACCTGATCCCCTAAAGTTGTGTGATTATCAGCTTTCCTGGTCTAAACTGACCAGTCCTGAATTATACTTTAATTTGGCTTAAACTGGCTCATGTAATTGTCTGTAGAGAGAAGATAGGGAAAAGATGCTCCTACCCCACCCCTACCCTTCTCGCTAACCACCCCCACCGCGCAGGGGGCTCAACTCCTCCAAGTCTCAGTCTCAGCACCAATCATTTCGTCCTCGGATATAACTTATCATCTCTCTCTCTCTCTCTCTCTCTCTCTCTCTCTCTCTCTCTCTCTCTTTCTTCTTCTTCTTCTTCTTCTTCTTCTTCTTCTTCTTCTTCCTTTCTTTCTTCCATTCTTTCTTCCTTCCTCCCTTTCTTTCCTCCCTCCCTCCCTTCTTTCTCTCTCTCTCTCTTTCCTTTTCTTTCCTTCTCTCTTTCTTTCTTTCTTTCTTTCTTTCTTTCTTTCTTTCTTTCTTTCTTTCTTTCTTTCTTTTGTAGACAGTGTTTGTGTAGCCTTACCTGTCCTGGAACTAGCTCTGTAGACCAGGTTGGCCTCAGACTCAGAGATCTGCCTGCCTCTGCCTCTTAAGTGCCAAGATTCAAAGTATCCGTCACATCCGCCAGTAAGTATTCTTTATTACTGAGCCATTTCTCCAACCCAGTGATGTGTGCTTCTTTACCTTAAATAAAAGTATTGGGGGTGGAGGGGAGTCGAGAGTTGGCTGAGCAGTTAAAAGCACTGGCTGCTCTTCCAGAGAAGCCATGTTCAATTCCCAGTACAGGGCAGCTGGCACCTCACCTCTGTCTGTAACTCTCATACCAGGGGATCTCACACTCTTACAAACACTGTGTGCAGGCAAAAAAAAAAAAAAAAAAAAAAAAAAAAAAAAAAAAAAAAAGCACAGAAAATAAAAATTAATTAATTTTCAAAAAAATGTTTTTCATCTGTTGTTTCTGTTTCTACCTACTGTGATTGAGGTATCCCTCACTCCCTCCCCCCCACCCCCCACCTTTTAATTCTTTAACTGGCAAAGAAAATGAACCCATTAAAGACCCCAAGAAACAGATATAAATTGTATTTTGGACAGAGAAGTTTAAAGAAAAAAGGAAAATGCCTTTAGATGAGAAAAGATGTGAAGCGTGGTCAGTGTGACACAGTTTAGAGTCCCCAGGGAAGATGGTCTCAATGAGGGACACTGTAGACTGGGTTTACCTGTGAGCCTGTCTATGCAATTACCTTTATTGCTTTAGTAGAGTTGGGGAGATCTTCCCTGTGGGCAACCCCCATGCTTTAGGCGAGGGATTCTGGACTGTGTAAGAGTAGGGAGTGAGCCAAGCACACACATGTGCACATACATTTTGTCTTTTATCTTGACTCTGGGTGTGACAGGCTGCTTCGCGTTCCTGCTGCCTTGACTTCACTGCAGTGATGGACTGAAATCAGGAATTGTATTTATTTTACTTTTATTCAAACCCTTTCTCTCCTAGGTTGGTTTCCATAAGGTATTTTATCAAAACTACAGAACCAAAACCAAGTCAGCAAGGTCAGACTGTTCTCACACAATTGTCTGACAGACTTAGACAATGCTTACCGGATTGTAAACAGTTTGCAGCACTTGAACTTGGAAAGAGGGTCGTGGTAAGAGCTAAGTGCACTGTAGCTGAAGTTCGTTAAAGACCCTAAGATCTACTTCCATAGCAAGAGAATAGTGTATTTACAGTTAACTAAAGAGTCTGTATACATTAGGACCTAGATGAAGATCTCAGTTTGCCAGGCATGATTGAAGGGACTCCGGACAGCATGCTTGACAAATCTTGCCCTTCTCCCTCATTCCCTCTGCCTTGCAAAAACAAACAAACAAACAAACAAACAGAAAACCTGTTAGATTACATTCCTAAAGCTAACCAGCAAGGTCTATTCTCTTATTTGACTAATTTCTTCTCCTGAGGCTGACTACCAAGGCCCAGTTCTCAAAGAATTGAAGTCCAACAACCAAAAGGCCCCTTTGGTTGATCTAATTAACATGCCCAATTAAAATATACCTCTGTGTCCCAGCCCATCCTAACACAGCCCTCCCCTTTTCTCTTCTTACAAGTTTCAACTGAAAGGTCATTTGCTGCTGTTTTTCTGTCTGAGTCAGAAAGCAGCCACTTTAACTTTGCTTTCCTGCTTAATAAAGGATCTCTCTGTGAAAACAGGTGTTTGGCTGTGGTTTGTGCCTAATCCAGGGTAGAAAGAACCCCCCCCCCCTTGCTCTTGGGGTCTCCTCACAATGGTTGGTTTCCCACATACATTAATTCCCAGAGGCAGAGTCAGGCGATATATTTGACTTCTAGGCCAGCCAAGGATACATACTGAGATCTACAAAATAAACACCGAGCATCACATTTTTGAAAGTTAAAAAAAGGATGGGAGGGAGCAGTCAGGTTAGAGAGATGGTAAAGTGGTTAGGAGTACTTGCTGCTCTTACAGAGGACCAGGGTTCAGTTTCCAACACCTACATCCATGGCTTACAACTGCCTATTACTCCGGTTCCAGGATATATAGCGCCCTCTTCTGGCCTCGTTGGGCACCAGGCACAAACACAACATATATCTATACATGCAGGCAAAACACTCATAACACACGGAAAAAAAAAATCTTTTTCTAAAATAGTGTGGGTGAATCAAAAGGACAAAGGAGCCCCCATAAGGAGACACCCATTTATTCTTAGCAGCATCCTACACCGTCCAAAAACAAGTTCTCTGCCCTCCACGTGCTACATGTTTCTGTGGCAGAAACCATACCCTGGCCAAGAAGTCAGAGTCTCTGACATGTGGGAAGGAAGTATTTCCTTTGCATATTTGAGGTGTTTTCTCAAGTCTTTGAGGTCACAGCAACTGTAAAACCACTATTTCAGTATATAAAGAATCGTTTATCTTTTAGTAGTTGATCATCTTACTAGAAAACAAATCTTTACAAGTATCATGTAAAGACAAAAAAGTAAAGTGAGACATTGTGTAACTGACCAATATTTTCAAAGTTCAATAAGACAGCTCATTGCAACGTGTCTCTTAATTGGCTCTTATAGCTGGGGCCTGGGAGTCAATTATTATAAGGAATGTTTGTTGGAACAGCCAGTACAATTGTGCTTGACACTGGAGATTAGATAATAATACTATTGAATTCACTTCGTAGCTCTTGATTTTGGTAATCTTACTATTATTACAAAAAAAAATGTATTGTTCCCAGGAAATACACCCTAGTATGTCTAACGGTTATGGAGGCAATAATCAATAAATTCTTCAAAAGTCAACTAATGTGGAAGGGAGCAAGGAAAAAAGAGAATAAAATAAATGGGACAACATTTAAACAATTGAACTCAAGTTCAATACTATTTTATTTTTATTTTTATTTTTATTTTTATTTTTATTTTTATTTTTATTTTTATTTTATTTTTTGAGACAGGACTCACTATGTAGCCCAAGCACTCTTTTGAACCTACAATCCTCCTGCCTCAGCTTCTCCAGTGCTGGGATCCAGCTATTCGCCACCAGGCATGTCACCTTTGTACTCCTTTCTTGCATCTTGTCCACACACACAGTCAATTAGTAAAAGTGAAAGTTGCAGAGACCGAAAATATGTTTATCTTTTGAAATATGTTCAATGTTATCAGTTTGACAGGCATCGATAAATATCAAAATTCAAATCTGCTTCTAGATGGCAAGTTAAATGCGTGCATAACAAGAAAGTACTGGTTTCCAAAAACCCCTAGGCAGAGCAGAGGTGGAGCTCAGGAAGGATGTGTCTGACAGCAAAACCAGAGCAGAATCTGTTAACACAGTGAAGTGTCGAGAGGTCAAAGGACCACTCCCAACACAGCTCCCCAGCTGCTGGACAGCTTGTATCTATGTCGGGAGCCTTGGAGTCTGTTCTGTGAGGTAGAAATTCAAACATGCAAAGCCTTGGGATGAGCACAGAAGCCCTAGTCTGGGGAGCGTCCACTCTGCTTCCACTCCCACAGAAGACTGGTCACCCAGCCTACTCACGCTGGATCCCTGTTTCCAACATGCTCCTCTCTCTGCAGCCCAACACTACTTCAGACACCGGCCTAGAAGCAAGATTTCTGAAGTGGAATTTGAAGTAATCAGCAAAGCCAGTGGGGACCCTGGGAGATAAACTTATAAAAACAGATGAAACAAGAAGACAGAGAAAGGAGGGGCGGGGAGGGATAGCCAAAAATTCAGGATGCATACTGAGGCTTATAAAACCCCAGTAGTTCATGCTCGCTTCGGCAGCACAGATACTAAAATTAGAGTGATACAGAGAAGATTAGCATGGCCCCTGTGCAAGGATGACATGCAAATTTGTGAAGCGTTCCATATTTTTGTAAATAAGTAAAATATCAAATAAAAGAATAAAAAATAATAAAAATTATATAATTAAAAAACCTGCTAGAATCATCAGACTAGAAGCAATAAATATATAATGTCATGTATAAGAGAGGTCCAGTCTATGCACAATTGATTTTTAAAATGAGAATATATTTAGGTTATAATGTAAAAAAAAAAAGAAAGAAAGAAAGAAAAACAGTAGTTGATAAGCTAATTAAAAATATATTTTTAAAGGAGTTTGAACAGATGCGCCCTATGTGGGTGAGCAGTGCTGCCTTCAGAAGACATGAGTTCTTAAATGCAAATTGCAATGCCAGGCATGAGTTGCTTTCCTATGAGTTATTGGTCAGTAGAGCTCCAGAGGCACCTAATACAATATAGGTTATTACCACTGCTCTTGGATACTCACCATAACTAACTGGGTAAGACTCTATTAGTAGACACAGCACACTTCCAGGATACCAAGAAGTTGATCTTCAACTGAGGAGGGCCTCCCCACCCCCACCCCCACCCCCACCTCCATCCCCACCCCCACCCCCACCCCCACCCCCACCCCCGTTGGCTAGCATTCACAGTGCTGGAAAGAGCTCTGCAGACTGCTGAAGAAAACCGATCATTGGTTTTACCCAGCACTGGACCCTGCATGCTGAACTAGAAGGCAAGATGTGCCTACGGGTTCATGGTGTGTGACAGACTTTTCCTGGGGAGTCATGACACACCTGCACATTGGTGCTCACCCCAGAATGGGAGTCTGTGAAAGACCAATGTAACTACTGGCTCTGAAGTCCAATATGATGAACCAGTGAGGGTTTGTTTATTGGAGTTACTAACAGGAACGTGGAAGAGGGGTCCCTTACAAGGAGTAGGGTTGATTGGAAGGCAGCAGCCTCGTCATCAGAAAGCCCATCCCAACATAGTTGATGACTCCAAAAACTACAGCCCTGGAGTTCTCTGCCTACTTAATCCAAACACCTTTCTGACCTTAGCTTGGGTGGTCAGAGTCTCCACCCAGCAACTCTCTACTCCCTTCTTCACTGTGGACATGAAGCCCTAATGAGTCCTCCATGCTTGTGTTATTTAGTACACGTGAGCTTCTACTTACCTCCTGAGGCCCCTGTGTCTTCCCGTACCTCCTGGAAGAAATGTTTCCATTTGGAGAAAAAATTATAAAGCTAAGAAACACGTTATATAACAGCACAGGAGTGGCAAAACTGTTGAAAGGAGTAACAACTGCTCTCTTGACTGGCCCTGAGGACTTCCTCCAGGAGGATATTGAGGTCTGGTATTGTCAAAACCCAAGGCTGGGAAAAGTATAGGCCCCAGGGGGAATTTGACAATATTGTTTTGTTAAATAGTAGTGCTATCAAACTGCCTTCTAAGTATTTATGTTTATATTCATAGACTGAGCTGTTCCCTTAGAGAAGCTTCTTGTTGCAAGTGGGAGAGGTCAATGCAGAGACTCATAACTATTCAAAATGCTAAAACTGAGTAAGTGTGACTGAATGCCCGGTACCGGGTGGGGACATCTTTGTCAATCCCTGCCTCCTAAAGCTGAGAGAACATTTGGAAGAGAGAAGTGGAAAGAAAGGGAGGACTGTGGCTATTTGTGATGCACGACTTTAATCCCAGTAGTTAGGAGGCAGAGGCAGGCTGTTATCTGTGAGTTCGAGGCCAGCCTGGTCTACAGAGTGAGTTCCAGGACAGCCAGGGCTACACAGGGAAACCCTGTCTCCAAAAGCAAAAACAAAACCAGCAACAAAAAGAAATCAAACAAGGGGCAGAAGTGACATGACATGACATGACATGGCTGTTACACATGAACAGCTGTGATCACCCCCAGCTGAGGACCTATTGGCAGCTAGTGGATTGTAGGAAAGGGAGAGTAGCTTTTTCTCTCAGGGCAGATGGCTACTGTTAGGTTGCCAGTGACCCTGCAAATGACTTCATACCAGTATATCCGCACATGAGTGTCCCTGATTAGACTCAGCGGGTTATTGGGGAGATTATTTAGATTGGGAGGGATAAATGTTGGGGGTGGTCCAAATGATTGATTGATAGATAGATAGGTAAACATTTTCAAAGATTTAAAAAAACAAAAAAAGAAAAAGAGTAGCAGTTCTTGAATAGAAGTGCATTGTTCTGCACTTTATCATCAAAATGTGGCATATAGTAATTGCTCATTAATGTTTGTTGGGTGATTAAGTCAGAAATAAGTCAGATGCCCAACATTTAATAGCATTGGTTTAACAGTAATCTATGAAGCTAAATAATATGCAACTATTAGAAAGTGTGTTTGTGTGCCTGGGGACGTTGCTCAGCAGTAGAAGTATTTGTTTGACATGTGAAGACCCAGAATATGAACTCCAAAACTGAAGAAAAAATTTACTTGTAGAGTTAAATGATATAAGAAAATTTAATTTTTTATTTTTAAGGAACAACTTTATGTTTGAAGGAAATATACAAGTTTTTGGTCAGTTTTTGTATGGTTGTTATTTTGTTTGTTCTATTTTCCAATATTAAACTATATTTAATCATTACAAAATTCAGGGCTTTTTTCCCACTTAATCCACCCTCCCCGGAGAAAGTAAATATTCAATACCCACCTCATAAATCTACCAAGCCTAGAATGAATGTTTCAATTAATAATTTGAGCCAACTCTGAGATGCATGGCTATAATCTCTGTACTCAAGAAGAAAAGGAAAGAAGATCTCAAACTCCCAGCTCCCCTGGGCTACTTATCAAGATCCTGTCTAAAAACAGGAATGAACAAAACCACTGTAACAACATAAACAATAATAAATACTGATACATATGAATACATATGATACATACATATGATACATATGATATCATATACATATGATACATATGATACATATGCACACTTATCTCTATCAGTGTCAATCCGAATCTGCTCTGCTGCTGGCCACAGCCGCTTGGGGAGCTGGAACTCGGGGAGTTTGAGTGCGTTTATCCCACACTGCCACAGGGCAGGTGCTGGGCTATAAGGTAACACAGAGACACCGTTCTGAGAGTGGGAAAGCACAGTCTAAGATGTGGGAAAGCTGGAGCTGGTTTGGGGGTTCCTGGGCCTGAGATGAGGCTGAGGCTGTGGGGTTCTCAGGCTCTCAGACCTCCAGGCATTCCTGGGAGTCACAGAAAAGCGAAGAATGGAGTTAGGAGCCGGTAGGCTAGGGACAGTGTCTAGCCCCAGGCCAGGGGGAAAAGGGAGCTCTGGCTTGTCCCAGCAGTGATTATCCTTAGCTTGGCACAGGCAGGCTTGGTGTGGTTGGGAGCACAAAGAGGCCTTCTACAGGAGATTAAGCTGCTGTTCTGTAGGCGAATGCCTTCTCCATAGTTCCCCATGGTGGATCTTGATGAAAGAGACAGTGGTTATAGACAGTTTATTGACTATTCATGGTGGAAAATGGATGCATACTGTACTGTACCTACTTCTCAGGGTGGATCTGAGATTAGATACCTTTTGCAGGGAAGAATGTCTGGGAAGGGAAGCTTATTGTCTAAGCCCTCTGGGCCTCTGAGTACCTCATTAGCAAGGAGAACTCTGCTTTGAGCATACATGACCATAGACAGGTTTCTTTTATGTGAGGAGCATGGCATGTGTACCAGGCCAGGAGTCTGGCAGGGATCAGGGAGTTGCCTAAGGTTCAGGTGTGTGCCCTCCGAGTTTCCAGGTCTCAACCTACTCTACTTTACCAAACTTCTGGCGTGGTTTTACATCTGATATATCTGGCTTAATTTATACATCTATAAACCAAGATACTTCCTCATAAGGTTAGAGTGGGGTTTTAAATGAAGAATCCTGTAAGTACTTTTTTAAAAAGTGTGGTGGGGAAGCAGAGGCAGATGGGGATGATTTCAAGGCCAGCCTGGTCTACATAGTGAGGTTCAGGCCAACCAGATTTATACAGTGTCTACACATCTACGTATCTCAGTAAATAAATGAACAAACCAACAACCAAACCACATGGCCCAGCTACACCACTCCTTGGCACACACCCAAAAGGCTCAGTATCCTACTCTGCAGATCCTTGCTCCCCCATGTCAATTGCTGCTCTGTTCACAGCAGCTAGGAAGTGGAAACAACCTGAATGCCATTTGGCAGAAGAATGGTTAATGACAATGTGGTACACGTACACTACAGAACACTATCCAACTGTAAAGAAACACGGATGCAGAAAGGTGAAAGGGAACGGCTAGATCTAGGAGAAGATTATACTGAGTGAGGTAACGCAGACTCAGAAAGGCAAATGCTGCATTTCTCTTTCATCTGTGGTTCCTAGCTCCAAATCCTCGGGTGTGAGCATATGTGTGGCAAACAGCAGAGTCCAGGGCCATGTGACGGATGAATAGCTATTCCACTTGACACTGGAATAGCAGGACACAGGTGGTATGATGTGAGAAATGGAAAAGTGGAACAGAAGTTTCAGCTAAGCCGAGGGAAGGAGGTCAGCACAGAAGGAGACAGAAGGGACAAATAACACCAAGGTTTTGTTTTTTTTTTATAAGCCCTCACATAATTTTACTATTTAATATTTTACCTAAAATTATACATAATGCACACACATACTTATATATCACATTACATATATAAAAGTTATGCCACTTGGACTGACCATGCTTCCCACAAGAATCACAAACTAACAAATCCCCCAGTGGAAACCATGCGATGTCTCTCAAATGGTTGGTCAGGGCAGTTCAAGTGACTCTCAAAACTGTATCGACTATGGCTGTTGCCCTTGGTTGCCCCTCAGAGGTCAAAGGTAAGCTCCTCTTGCTGAAGACTTAACACACTTAGGATACAGGGCTCAGACTACATGAGCTAGATTAACCTGAAAGCCTCATTCCTGCAGTATAGGTTCCATGGTACCAGAAAATACTATACAAGGTGCCAGGAGAAGGGGCAGTTAACAGTCCTACCCACCGTGATACCTTTAAATCACAATGACCAGCATAGCAAGAAATCCATAAAGGTACAGTAAATGTCCCTCATATGTTGGTGGTAACCAACAGCTCTCTAGTTGGACTTAAGGCCCACTCAGCAGAAGGAAAATTATGCCTGGTACTAGAAATCTAACTTCCTAGGGCTGGTAGGACCTTAGAAAAAAAAATTTACTACCACTTTGCAAGGTCAGCATAATTCCTAACTGCATTCTAAATCATATCCTTATAACCACAGATAAGTGGTCTCACCACACATTAAATAATCTTTTGTTTACAGCAAATGGAAACCACTGTAGCTGGTCTTTGTGACTTTGTGGGTTCTTCTTTCCTACACCCTTCTCCACCTCTCTTCCACTCCTTCAACCCCCTAACATAGGAGAAAAAAGGATAGCGGGGAGAGAGGAAAGGAAAGAGATCTCTGAAACCTAATTTCCCTTCTTCTTGTTTCTTCTTTGAGCACAACTACTAACAAACCGCAACCAACCCTCCCACCCCCATGACCAACAACCAACCCTGCCTCCCTTCGTATACCCTCTGAAAAGTTCTCAGAAACTCAGAAACACCACAGAAACCATCTGCAGCTGGCAAAAACCATGCCCCTGTTAGAGCACAAGGCAAATCGTAGTCAGCTGCTATGGACAATCTGAAGCAGCTCCAAAAACCACACCTGGAATTAAAATGAAAATATGTTCTTCTAATTTTTCTGTGTGTGTGTGTGTTTAAAAAAGAAACCAAAATTCCAAAATTCTCAATACAGACCATCACAGAAAACCATGGCAGGACACAGTGCAGAGATCAGCAAGTGGTGAGGGGCCCAGCCACAGTGGATACCGCTACATCACAGCTCCTGCATCTATGACTCAGGGCACATAAAAAAGAGGGGGACAAGAAAAACCATAAGATCTGGAATACCAGGAAGTCTGGTGTGAAACATTCTATCATAGAAATGGCCACATAAACAAGATCTAAAAATGGCTATATCAAGATGTTAACAGAGAAAGGGAGGAGTCCCACATAGTCCCACCCCTAAACAAAGAACTGCAGGCAATTAATGACTTCCGGGAGAGGAAGGATTAACCCCTTCCCAGTATGAGCCCACTAAGTGACTATCCCATACAAAGTGATCATTCTTGAAATTATATACATACAAACATAAAAATAGATTCAGCAGGTTGCAGTGTATTTATGTAAATATATGTAAAATAACAAAGTAAACGAGGCTATCAATTGGAGTGGGGGCCATGGAAAGAGCTAGGTGACCTGGTCTTTGGAAGAACCGGAAGAAGGAAAGGAACAGAAGAAAGGGTAGTAATTATATTTTATTAAAATGTATTAAAACTTCTAAGTTAACTTTTTAAAAAAGTATAGGACACTACGGTGTTAGCAGTTTCAAACACAATACTACCCCTCTGACTTGAATCCCTGTTTAAGCAGAGTGAGGGAGTTGCATGCAAAAGCACGTGAGAGTCAAAAGGGCATGATCAGCTAAAGCCAAAAGAAACTTGAGAGGAAGAAATGAGTAACCTGGAGAGCGATTCCAGGAAGCCGTAGTAGTTTTAAACCAAGTTCTAAGAACAACTAGGGCTTGAGACAGCGGATAATAAATCCAAGCAGCCTTCAAATGACCTTACCAAAGGCACAAAGACAACACGGCCCCCCAAACAGAAGTACAGGCTAGAGGACAGGCACACATAGGGCAGGCACCTTTGATAAACAGAGTATGCTTATCTAGCAAGATGCCACAAGAGGACAAAATCATTGCAGAAATAACAGTAACAATAATTATGTCCTGAATTACAAAATTCTGAACAAAGAAAATCAAGACATGCAGGACTCCAACGTTCCACTGTCTGGGTGGCAGAGTCAACTGCCACACAGACGCGATCCCAGCCGACTGATGGCTAGACAGCGCCGCACAGAGGCCACCACGGTAGCAGATGAGTCCTAGAAACTACAACTCCCAGAGAGCTCTGGGAGAGGAAACTACAACTCCCAGCAAGCCCATGGAGCGACACTCCGTAATTCCACAATTCGCCTTCATTTACTGTCTTCAACCAGACCTATCGGGACACCTGGCGCATGACCCCCAGGGTGAATGGGGAGCGCCCGCCCAGAGTCCCTGGAGGCGGAGCTCGAACCTCATTGGTAGAAAGGTGACGCGAAAAGAAGAAACTGATCTTGACAATCACGGAGTGACTGGGGTTGATGGGACCGGGGAAACAGCGAACTAGGCTGCTGACCAATCAGAGTTCAGAAGAAAGACCAGGGAGCGAAGGTTCTGCGGTCACATGCCGCGGAGCCTAGTGGGAGGAGCAGTTGCTCAGCAGGCTCTCGCTGCTTCCTGTTTCCGGCTTCTGGAGCGGGGCGCATCGCGGCGCCTAGGGGAGCGCTGGCTTCAGAGAGGAATCGAGGGACTGGGGTCTGCGCCCCCGCACCCCTGATCTCCGGCTGCGTCTCCCAACCCCAGAGACACATTCTTGGGGGCTTCTGAGCTTCGGTTGCTCTGTTTTCCCGTGACACGTGAGTGTTGGGGGCGTGGAGGGAGCGGGCTGGGGTCCTTGCACACCTCTGCACTGAAGAAGATGCAGACCAGGAGGCTCGCTTGTCCGTGGTTGTTGCCGGAGATCCTGCTAGGGAGCCCTAGGGTGGACTGGAGGCAAAAGACATGAGAACCGAGAACGTCAGGCTTCTAGGAGTGAGGAAGAGGAATTCCAAGATCAGAGAGAGATTTAAGATGTTTTGAATTGTGAAGTGGGAAAAAGAAAGTGCCATGTGTGAAGTGTTACTGGGTGCTTGTAGAGAGAATTTTTACCTGTATCATGGGAGAAAAGTGGCGTCATGGCGTCATTTGGGTAAGGTATGACTTTGAGCAGATGGAAGGCGAGAATTTCCAGAATCCTGGACGAAGTTCGAGGAAGGTCTGTTAGCGTGGTGTGGAAGAGTAAGGGGATATCTTGTGTTTCTGTGGAGACTTTGAAGCATAGAACTACCTCCTTGAGGCACTTTAAACATCGGGCCTTCCTGCCAGTTGAGACTGATCTTAAAAGTGTTGGCTGCAATAACCAGGAGGAAGAAAATAAGGCCCTCCATTAGAAAATGGAAAACGGCCATGAGTGGGAAAGTGCGTGCAAGGCTGAGTGAGGTCAGCAGTTTCTCAACCCCTAACTTAGTCATTGGCCGTCTTGTAAAGAGTGTTTCAGCACTGCCTCTATAGAATAAGAAAATCGAAGGGGAATTTTCAAGAGCATAAGATCCTGTTTTACAGCATCGAAACAAATGTTTGCACTCTGAGGATCTCTTTGGACCATGTTAAAAGCTTCAGTTTCATATTGCTCTCTGTTTGTGTCAGTGTTTATCAGAAGTTTGTCCACAAATGCCTTCATGTCATTCATAAGTCATCCTGGTTGATCCAGCAACTTCACCCATTTTATATTTGTATAGCCTGGGACATGTAACTCAGTAGGCAACTCTTAAGTGTCAGACCCCTCATCTTTTCTAGGCTGTGTAATATAATACAAATATAGCATTTAAAGCATACACCACACTGAATCAAAGAGAAGCAGCTCAAACTTACAGGCAGACCTTAAGCTGGGAAGAGTGTAAAATTATTCTTCTAACTTTTTGAACAGATAAGCAATTGAGGAGCAATTCCACTCAATTCTTCATCCTGTCCCAATTTTGTGAAATTCTTTGCCCTAATTTGGGAAGAGAAAGCAGCAACAGTTAACAAATGAGGAAATAACTTTTGAGGCCAAAGTGTACTGCATTCGTTCTGTGAGAGCATCCCTCCAAAATATGTCCTGGGGAGCAAGCACTTCAGAGTCCAGAATGTTAACATTTTAAATTAAAATCCTGAGAGAACTTGACAAGGAAAATGGCACGAGTAGGTTAACAAAGGAGCCCTAGGTGAGTTGACTGGTTGAGCAATAGCTGAGCTCAGGGAAGGGGAGAGCTTAAATCTGGGCTCTCTGTTACACTACAGTTAGCTGTGGGAAAGAGCTACTTCCCCTTCCTGCTCTGTTTTACAAAGAAGAAAGGCAGCTCTGCTTTGGCTCCCTGCTGGATACATGGCTCTGGAGCCATCTGTCTTGCTTACTCCATTAGCTGTGTTGGTGGTATTTGTTCTGTTTGTCCTGCGGTTTTTATTTGTAAAATAGAGACAGTTAAATTTAATACATAAGGTTTGGGGAGGATTGACTAATAATGTATGTTAGCATTTCAGGTCGTGTCTGGCTGAAGGCTGTCACTCTACTAAATATGTCCTGTAGTGTCGTATTTGAGATGTGTTAGGAGTGCCTTTGACCTCTTGGCTACCTGTGATTACTGTGTGGAAATGCCTTGTTTGCATTAGTGAGTTGATGTGTGGGGTATGGGTAAGTGTGTTGCCCTCCCTGCATGTGGGAAATAGAAACTCAATTGTACCTTTCAGGGAGAAAGAGAAATGAATTTAGAGCTTTCACTTTCTTGTGGAGAATGGCTGGAGGAGTTTACTATCAAAACAAACAAACTGTGAAACCATTATAAAATTAACAATGCCAGTGTCCTGAAGGGTTACTAATACAAGCCTTGTGCAAGCATCAATCACCATGGCCTAACTATGAAGATAGCCAACTTTTCAACATCAAAATAGGACATTGTCATCCATGAATATGTTGGGCTGCATTCACAGATGTCTGGGGATATATGTGTCCAGTGGGCCATAGTTGTTAGAATACTACAAACAGAAAGTGAACTCAGAACTTTAGAATGTAAGACAGCCAACTCACTGAAAGATTTGTGACTTGGAGGGGCGAAGGTAGATTTTGGAAGACTTCTAGTCACTCATTTTGACTTAGTGAGTTTTCTTCTATGATTGGGTGGTTTTTCAGAGAAGTGGCACAGAAGTGAGTGAGCTGAGTTAAGGTACTATGACTGCTTCACCCACACTCCACATGCTTCCAGAGAATGTGAAGAAAGATTGTTGCATCCTCCCTACTGATGTGTTAGGACCCAATAGTCAAGCTTCTCTCTCTACTTTATGTCTTTCCTAATAACTTCAAGCTAGACATAGTTGAGGATCTGAGTCATGATTGGGATGTTCCAGGGAAGGCCACTGACTTAGGCTTTATTTATAAACTAGTATTTGACTTTGAAAAACGGGATAATACAACAGAAATTTTCATCAAACAGTAACAAGGCAAAGATGGGTGCACCTTGGCTATTATAATTATTTCTTCCTCTTATCCCACCCCTCCCCGTTTATTTTGCTGGGTTTTAGAGGTTTGTGAGACAGGGTGTCTCACCAAGCATCTCTCGCTGGCCTCAAACTCACAGAGGTCCATCTGCATCTGCCTCTGGGCATAGAGATTAAAGACACTTGATTCTACACTAGCCCCCGCTTGTTTTGAAGCAGTCATGCTTTTTGCATAATCAAAATGCCACTACTTTTTGCAGTTGTGTGACTGATCTATTTTCTTTCTCTCCCGATCCTGCCTTCACCTCCAACACACTCTTCCAAAAGGATGTTCCCCTTCTCTGGCTGCTGGAGGACTGAGCTGTTACTGCTGCTACTCCTGGCTGTGGCTGTGAGAGAATCCTGGCAGATAGAAGAAAAATCTTGTGACCTGGTAGGAGAAAAGGATAAGGAGTCAAAGAATGAGGTGGCTCTCCTGGAGAGGTTACGGCCACTGTTTGACAAAAGGTAGAGGAGAAGCTGAGAGGGAAGAAGCTATCTTTCTTAAGGGTCTCTTCTCTTTAATGGGTTTACCTCAGCTTTAATGTGGAAGGAGTGCATGGATGATTTGGTTCTAGTGTGAACTTTAGCAATTACTAGTTTTATTTGGCTGTAATATATTCTCCTCTTTAATGACAACAAGTTCACAGCCATGTTACCCTGTATAGTTTTCTTCTTTTTGACAGAAAAGTATCCGTTTCTAAAGACTGGGTCTGAAACACCAGCTTGCAGAAATCGGAGCATTACTTGATAGCTTCGTATAAGACGACTTTGGAAACATAAACAGACACATTTAAACATGCACAAGTCTAAGTCTGTCTGTATCTGTCAGGGAATCTTCACATACACATCAAAGTATTCTTTACACATGGGACTGTCCCATGAAAACAGACAGCCCCTTGCTGTGGGGAAGCAGCTAACACTTTTACATAGCTAGAATGGGTATTCTAGAATGTATTGCTATCTTGGGTGGTATGTTTGAACTTATTTTCAACAAGTAGGACCATCTATGGGCCCACAAATAACTGGTAATTCAACAGATGTTATACCTTTGATGGGAGGGGGGTCTATTTTTCCTGAGTTTGGTAACTAGTAATACTGTTTGCTTTCTTTCTTCCTACTTGTCTTGTATAGTTTTGAGAGTACTGTGGGCCAGGGCTCAGACACATACAGCTACATATTCAGAGTATGCCGGGAAGCTGGCAACCACTCCTCTGGGGCCGGCCTGGTCCAGATCAACAAAAGCAATGAGAAGGAGACGGTGGTTGGGAGAATCAATGAGACTCACATCTTCAATGGAAGTAAGATATTTCCTGCTGACTAATCCCAAATCAGTCCTCCAATAACCCTGTATGTTTCAGCCTTCTGTGTTTTTTGAGTATGCCACGTTATATGGAATTGGTCTAGACTGTAACTCACAGTACCTAGTTCCCGAGCTGCTCAGGCCATCTCTGTTTGAAGACAGTGCAAAACTTTCACAAAGAGAATATAAGATTGGGGATACAGTTCAAGGTAGAGCATTTGCCCACATGCACCAAGTTCTGACTTTGATCCTTAATACCACAGAAAAAGGGATGGAAAAAACAAATATGAATATGAATGACTGAATGAAAGTGACTCTGAATCTAGCCAGAATTTTACGTAACTTGAAGTCCTTTCTAGTCACCCAAATACTTAATCAGTTCCATACCAGTCACCACCATTTCTCATCAATAACCAATATTAAATTTTAAGATAACTTTTGTTGTACAAACCAGTAAGTCTATTTAAGGGGGAAAAAGGCTCCTACTACTTGTACTAACAGCTGTAGTTCTCAAATGTCATGAAAGTATATGCTGGAGGGACACCTGTGGTCTGATTTCTTCCCATAACCAGATAAATTATCCAGTGTAGATATTCACTATGTAAAGAATAAAACAAATTCTCGACCCAACTCACTCCTAGTGCCATGGTGTTTTAGTCATTGTTCTCTTGCTGTAAACAGACACCATGACCCAGGCCACTGTTTAAGAAAGCATTTAATTGGAGGGTCCCATTTTCAGAGGTTAGTCCTCTGTCAGCAGAGAGGAACATGGCAGTACACAGCCACACATGCATGTGCTGGAGAAGCAGCTGAGAGTTCTACATCCTGACCTAGGTAAAAAGATGGAGAAAGGACTCTGGGCCTCAAAGCCCACCCCCAGTGTCACACTTCCTCCAAAAGGCCACACCTCCTATCTTTACAGTCCTTTCAAACAGTTCCACTCTTTAGTGACTTAACCAGTCAAATATATGAGCCTTTGGGGCCATTCTTACTCAGACCACCACAGATGGCTTTAAGACACCAGCTCACTAATTTTAAAATCTTGTTTTCTCATATGCAAAGTTGAAAAACTCCTTACTTGGTTGTCAGTCAAGCAGTAACGTACAAAGAACTTTAAACATGGTAAATAAATACTTGGCCATCTCCCTGCTACCTGACAATCTTGTGGAATCTCCTTTTCTTTTGCATTGTGTTGAGAAAATGTACATCAGTGTTAAAAGCTTGGATAGAAACTGTCTTTACACAGTCTGTTGCCGACCTTTAATATAAAAAAAAAAATAAGATTAATCTTACATATGTGGTTATTGTTCTCTTAAAACAAGGGAACAAAAAACTTCTCAAGAAACAAGTTTTAAGGCCAGGTAAGGAGACTCATGCCTGTGACCTCAAAACTTGGGAAGCAGAAGCAAGAAGATCACAAGTTGGAGGCCAGCCTAATGTACATAATTAGTGAATTAAGGCCTGCCAGAGCTACATAGCAAAACTCTTGTCTTTTAAAAAAGATTTTGCCTTAGCATTCAGATATACAGATCGTATTGTTAACTAAAAACAGTTCCGCTTATTCCACTCTGCCATGCTACCCACTGTTGCCTCTGCTTCCCCCACACTCCATAGTGCCATTGTTCTTGTTCCTCAGGTAATTGGATCATGCTGATATATAAAGGGGGTGACGAATATGACAACCACTGTGGCAAAGAGCAGCGTCGTGCAGTGGTGATGATCTCCTGCAATCGACACACACTAGCGGTGAGGTGTCCTGGGACATCCTGGAACCAGGAGCAGCCAATGTTTGGGGTTTATGTATTTATTGGGAGGCAGTCTTGATAGATGCAAGTTGAAAGACATACATAATTACTGTTTGGTCCTCTCATTGTCAGGATAATTTTAACCCAGTGTCAGAGGAACGAGGCAAAGTCCACGATTGCTTCTACCTCTTTGAGATGGATAGCAGCCTAGCCTGTTCACCAGAGGTCTCACACCTCAGTGTGGGCTCAATCTTACTTGTCATGTGAGTACTTTGCACCCCCTCAGTAGCATGTGTGTGTTTACAAATACAAAATTGGCAATGACTCACTCATAGACTGTATACATTCAAAGAAATTAAGCTGTGGAGTGTAGCTTGGTGGCAGATTGCTTGATCAGTATGCATGAGGTCCTATGTTCAACCCGTGGCAATAGTAAAACATAGAAAATAGTTTTAAAGACAGTCTTACTTTGTAGCCATAGCTGGCCTCAAACTCAAGAGAATCTCTGTCTTCCATGAGCTGGTATTGAAGATGTACCTGACCAGACCTGGCTTCTTAAAACGGTTTAGTCCCAATAAATGATTTGCATTTGGAGATTGGTTGGTTTATGTAGACAGTATCTCCCTGTGTAGCTCTGGCTGGCCTCTGCCTCCCAAGTGCCGGGATTAAAGGCATTCACCACTCTACCCAACGGTTGAGCTTCTCTCAGGAAGGCTGGATACTTTTCAGTACTGTATTACAGCAGTAAAACTTGTATGAAGAATAGTCCTGTTTAGTAGTGATCTATGGCTGTTTGAATCACTTACTAAGTACCTGCCCCCTCTTCCGGGTGTTTGACAGCACTCCCAAGCAGTTGTTCTGAGGAGCTACCAGCCCTTTTTGTTTTTAATAGAGTATAGCTAAAATTGAATATACAGTCTAGCCTTGGCCTTCTCAGTGCTATTAGAGGAATATGGTGCCACTTCAGGGTTGATAAGTTTTAAGTGTGTGTCTTCTTGTCTAGATTTGCATCGTTGGTTGCTGTTTATATCATTGGGGGTTTCTTATACCAGCGACTGGTAGTGGGGGCCAAGGGAATGGAGCAGTTTCCTCATCTGGCCTTCTGGCAGGATCTTGGCAACCTAGTAGCTGTAAGTAGCAAAGTTAATTTGGGCTAAGCCTTGGATTTTGGGTGTTCTCTGAAAGAAACACCACCACCACCACCCTTGTCAGTTTGCAACTGTATCATCAGTTTCACTCTAAAACAGATAATCGAGATTATCTTTCCTTTGTATTTAACCTCCAGGATGGTTGTGACTTTGTGTGCCGTTCCAAACCCCGCAATGTGCCTGCGGCCTACCGTGGAGTTGGAGATGACCAGCTGGGGGAGGAGTCAGAAGAAAGGGATGATCATTTACTACCGATGTGATTGGATCGAACTTCTAATGTCTAACCACCTCTTCAGTCCCCAAACCAAAGCATACTCAGCCAGATTCTCAAGTCTCTGCTCACCCCGCCCGCCCGCCATTAATATTTTTGCTTTCCCGTTGGCTTTTGATTTGACCCCCAGCTGCTTCCCTTTGCTCCCATTGTTTTTCCTCTGCACAAGTACAGTGGAGGGCAGACAGACATAGGGCCTGTGGGACAGATTCCTGCACCCCAGGAAGAGCAAGGACAGCTAAATAGGCAGAAAGCCATGAATCCTGGCTGTAAACATTTTCCTAAGTTGAGACACTGGATTACTTGTATCTTTGATCGCCTCACGCTGTTTCTGTCCCTGCAGTAGTCTTGTGAGGACTTGTGTGACTCAGTTGCTCTGCAGTGCTTGCCTGGCTGTAACCCAAATACTCCTATTTGCCTTGAGCCTGGAATCAGTCACCCGATTGTCCCTTGTGTGGGATTATGACAGGGGAAAAAAATACGAAATTTCCCAACCATAGGATTCTAAGGCACCATCAGGTTGTTTATAAGGTCTTTGAGTGGCTTGATAGTTTGAATTGGGCCCTGGGCTATGGTTATAAATCCAGGTAACCCAAATGCCTAATCAAATAGTCCTTTTTTAAAAAGTAGACAGCCTATGTGTCACCCTGTGGCGGTCTTGCTGGCCAGCCTTGTTCCTCCTCATCTCCTCCTAGCACTTGTAAACCTGAGCTGCACTGTTCTCACAGGTCTGTAGTTTGGCTTTTTATACTTTCCCCAATCTTAAAGGAAGGGAATGGAAGCAGAAGTGGACATGGAGGCTCTGCAGGTCGCTGCTGTGGGTGGGGACACTGCTGCACCTGTCCCTCCTGCTGGCTCAGGGAAGTGTCTGACCCACTTATCTATGGGAAAAGGTTTTTAATCCTATTTCTGTTTAGGCCATGTGCCCAGAATCACAGGCTGATCCTTCTGTAATAGTGAACTGCTAGGCCACTGAGTCACAGCACAGTTCCTCTGGACACAGCAGATGTGGAAAAGGCAGGGCCATTTGTTACCTTTAGAGAAAATGATGTCATTCCTACTTCTCAATACCCTTGCAATGGCAGTGGAAATTCTGTTTTCTTTCTATACAGGAAAAATAATGTTATTTTTTAAAAAAGCTTCTCATTTGTTGTTTGCATCCCAACCCCTGTGTTTTAAGTGAAAAATAATATACCACTTTTGTACAAAAACACAATAATTAAAAAACATAAAAAACCTGCTGGCATTGTCATTTGTTAAGGAGAAAACTGCAATTCAGTAAGACAATGGAGACGAATTTTCATCCTTTTACTGAGGAAAAAAATATTTAATATTTTGTTTAATAAGGAACAGTGCCTAAGGCAGGTGCTTAGAATCCTGACCTCAGCCCCACACACTCCTGTGTGTAAAGCTAGGACAGCGGAGTCGGAATGGAAAAGAAAGGGTTGAAGATGACAACAGCCACACACCTGCCAAACACTGTTTGTCTCTGCAGCAAAGCAGATACCAACCAAGTGTGTCTCCAATGGCTGGTGACCCTGCCATGGATGCCAAAGAAATATTCAGGAGTATTAAGGGAGAAAACAATAAAAGAAAACTGAGCTATAGCCACAAGGAGACTCCAGGAGAGTGCCAAGTCTGCTACTCATGTCATAAGCTAGGACAGCTGACCGCTCCCATTGGGGAGGCAAACCTACATTTCACCCATTTCCTTGCTTTACCATACAAGACATTCCTCCTTGGGGAAGTGAGATGCTGGCTAGTCCACTCCAGGATAAGGCTGAGCAGTTAGTCACTAGTCTGCCTGCTTAAAAATTGGATTAGGGCAGGTGTGAATAGTGAGAGGTTTTTGTTGTTTAAGTGAAACCCAGAGAGTGTCAAAGCTGCCACTGTGTAGCACCAGCAACCAATCCTTGCAGTTCTGCCTCCAAACCCCACAGGTCACACAAGGAACAGCTCTTCCCAGGCTATAATCGCAACAGTTGGGCGTCCGCCTTAGGCTGAGTTGTGCAGAAGGTCACTTAAGTCTCCTTGAGGACATTGATCTTGGCACAAATCTTAAGAGCAGGACCTAATTTGATGTTCATGGCACTCATAAGATGTTCTTCTTTAAGTAATAAAAGGGCCTGTCCATCAATCTCCTGGGAACGAAACTCTTCTGCAATCTCTTGGCAGCCTAAAAGAAAAGGTGGGAACCCATGTGAAACTGCATGGTAGCATCAAAAGACGGAAAGAAACTAAAACAGGCCTAGTGATGGCTATCCAAAACACTGTCCTCACTTCAGTAGTAGAAAGGTCTGAAGCAAGCTCTGAACGCAAGTGAGATCAGAGCTGCAAGCTACTCCATATACCATCAAGCAAGCAACAAGTTCATCAAAAAAGTAACCTCAAAACTCAAAAAGATAAAAGCTATACTCATGGTTTCTTTAACACTAGTTAAAAGATGAACAACTTTTCCAGCATTTTCACAGAGGGACAAATACCAAAGAACAATGGTGTTTAATGGGGACAGTCCTGCCTTGGACAAAGTCAGAGGTCTTTCCTAATGGACTCCTCTGGAAGTCATGTATACTCAGTTACTCACACCAAATAGAGACATCATCCAAAAACTCCAAGTGAGAAATATGGTTAATTCAAAGTAAAAACATACCAAAGAACTGTGGACACTGATCAATGGTGTCGACTGAGGAGGTAATTAGTAAGCTACACTATAGGACTGAGAAAGTGCCAGACAGCCCAGCAGCTTCTAAGTCAGCCTGGTTGGATGACCTAGGGAAAATGTGGCCCTTCCGCAGACCCAGGTCCACCACCTCCCCCAGTACCTTGCAGAGAAGCGATAAACTCGCAGACCTCCTCGACGCTCCACTGGCTAGCGTTACTGGACAAGAACATAGGATTGATGCCCTGTAACTCTGGTGTGGATGGGGTTGTTATGGTGTTTCCTAGATCTCGTTCTCCGTGCCCAGCTCTTACTGGCAGTGACCCAGGAGATGTTGGGGAGAGTGCTTCATCATAGCTGGAATTATCTGAGCCCCGGCTAGAGTCCTCTTGACCCTTGAGAGGAGATAGCAAAACAGGCCAGTAAGAACAGCACCATGAGTTCCTTCTCTCCCCAACTACAGCAGGCTACAGAAAAGCTTTGTCTGAACAGGTCAGCTAAAGCTGTACTTCACTTGCTGATGCACAACTACTCTGAAGCACCATTCAAGTGTGAACTCGCGGAGTGTCCCCTGAATTCTTTCAAGTGTAGTAACGGACTCATGGTTACACAAACTTGTAGTCAGGTGAAAGGAGACAGGACAGAGCCGCTTACAATATGGATCAATAAAGTCAGTGTCAAACTAGAGTTCTCAGAGTTCTGTATCCAGGGCTTTTACCTCAGGAAAGGAACTCCGGGGGAGGGGGCATTTTACACGCTAGCTGGCTCTGCAATAGCAGCTCACCCGATGGCGCTTGCCCTGGATCTTAGCACGAGCAATGTCAGAGGAGCTGCGGCGGGGTCCACGCCTCCGAACGCGTGCATAGCTGGCTTCCTGAAACTCTTTCATTTTTTTCCTCTTCAAGCGGAACTGGTGGCTACAGCTCACATTGTACCTACAGATGAGGGACATACAAGATTGCTGTCACAGTGCTGTAGGAATGACATACTAACTTGATGAACAGAAGGAAAAGCAAAGAGGTATATATAAAATATCGGCTATG
This sequence comes from Arvicanthis niloticus, assembly GCF_011762505.2. Lineage (NCBI taxonomy): Eukaryota > Metazoa > Chordata > Mammalia > Rodentia > Muridae > Arvicanthis > Arvicanthis niloticus. The sequence goes on from NC_047666.1 coordinate 60,212,481, forward strand.
AGAAGGGACAGCATTCAGTGGGAAACCCCATGAAGGTGAGCTGGCTGGTAGCCACAGTACCTCTTTGCACACGTCATGGAGCAGAACCTCTTAGAGCCTCGAAACTGCTCTGCTGGGGCGTACTTCCCACAGTACTCACACTTGAGGAGATTTGCCTTCTTATCTAACTCTGAAAAACAAGGCATTCTTGACTCACCACAGGTTTCTGCTGCCCCTCATTTATTAGGTCCATAGCTCAGTACTAATTTTCCTCAGAGTTTTCTGCAAAGATCTACACAGTGTAACTGAAAATCCCTAACAGCAAACACCTTAAAGGTTTGACTCTCAAGAAGTATATGGACTGAAACATGAGTACAGGCCTATAACCCCAGCACATAGGGAATGGAGGCAAGAAGGTGACTATAGCCTTAACCGGTATAAACTAAGCCCCCCATTCCTTTTACTTGGTAAAGTTCCTTCTTTTGTATGGTTCCACATACTCAGCAGTGCATAGAATGACCTTACTTAAATTCTTCCTTTAAATAAACAAGGACTGACTGGGTGTGTGTGGAAATGTGGGTAGTGGGTGTGGGGGCCCATGCATATAAATCCGCAGACTTAGAAGGGTTTCAACTTAAAGCTCAGTCTGGGCTATGATGAGCCTTTGTCTCTACAGGATGAAATCTAGGGATGCTGGTCACTTGTAGAACTTACACAGTGTGTGCTACACCCTGGGCTCAATCCTCACACCCATCAAGTATCGCCATGAGCATCCTACACTTACCTACAGAGGGGCTGTCGCCTCCCAAAGGGCCACTTGACTGACTCTCATTCAGCCCTGTTGGAAGGCCAGCCTGTAGTGGCTTCTCGGTTTCTTTCAGGAACTGAGAACATCCCACCTGTCCCAGAGAAAGAGCAGTTAAGGCAGCATAATCCCTTTCTGCCCTCTATAGCCTTTTATAGTCTCCTTGTCCCTGCTGGGATAAGCTCTGAGTTGATGACCAAATATGCCTCTAAGGGAATCTCATTATTTTCTTGGTTTCTTTTTTTTTTTTTTAAGGAGGTGTGGGTAGGGGGGGCAGGGGTTGAGGTACAGTCTAATTATATGGCCCTAGCTATCCTGGAAGTTGCTATGTAGACCAGGCTGGCCTTGAATTCAGAGATCTGGCTGCTCTTCTGCCACCTAAGGGATCAAATTAAAAGTGTGCGCCATGCCTAGAGTCAGACACTCAAGTGCTAGAGTTGGTACAATTGGTGACATGGGTGCTAGGAACGCAACTCAGGTCATCGGAAAGAACAATATATTCATTTAACTGCTGAGGCATCTCTCCAGCCCCAGGACCTTTCAAGACGGCAGACAAAGGCCTCTAGCTGGCTTTTTCCATCTAAGTCACTGGAGAATTAGGTTCTTACACTAACCCCCCCATATCATGCATGACCTTTCCTCCACAAAGCTGCAATGAATGCAAGAGTCAAGATCACTGGGTTTTGCTCCTGGTTTCCTTCATTACAAAGCGACCTAACAGAGTCAACCAAACACTATAGTTTTAAAAGCTACCTTTTCTTCTGTTCTCAGTATTTTCACTTGTGTCCCTCACCCTCTAAGTAAGCAGCGTAATGAACCATTCTCTAATGATGAAACAGTTCTGCACTTTCCTTCTTTTAGAGGAATGTGAGGAAAAGAAAAAGAAAAAAAAAAAAAAAATGAGATCACCTCTCCCTTCCCAGTCCCACTTCCAGGCAGGCCCTGCCCTCACCGGGAAAGGCTCAGCTCCTTCCTGGATAACAAAGCCTTCGATGATGTGTGTGAGAATCTGGGGCTTCACAATGGCCTGTGGGGGTTTTGAGTCACCCATCTGTCTGGACACCAAGGCCAGAGTAGGTGGTGGTGCTGACTGGGTGGGGGCCAAGGCTACTAGATCACTGTTCGGAGGGTTAGCATTCAAACTGGCCAACGGTTCTGCTTTCTCTGAAAAACAAACACAGAAGGAGCATGTAGATGACACAGCTGACTCGCCCATTACCAAGCCTGATGCTCCACAACAGGCTCTTCTCTCCCATCAGTCACCACGAAGCCCATGTGTCTATATTTGGGTTTTTGTTTTTGTTTCTGGCTTTTTGGGTTTGAAAGAAACAAAGAAAGAGAGAGAGAGAGAGAGAGAGAGAGAGAGAGAGAGAGAGAGAGAGAGAGAGAGAGAGAAAGTTTATTTTATGTATGTGAGTACACTGTCGCTGTCTTCAGACACACCAGAAGAGAGTATCAGATCCCATTGCATATGGTTGTGAGCCATCATGTGGTTGCCGGGAGTTGAACTCAGGACCTCTAGAAGAGCAGTCAGTGCTCTTAATTTCTGAGCCATCTCTCCAGCCCCTTGTCTGTATTTGTTTATTGCTCACCAAGTTCTGGCCCATTTTTTTTTACTAAATTAGACTTATCTTTTGACTCACTGAAATACTTGTTTGTTTTTCTGGCACCAGTAAGCTTTTAGAAGTTGCTACTCACCTCCAAGACTGTTCTTCTCCTCTATTACCTTCGGGCTGTCTGCTGCTGGTGAGGCCTTTGTAGGAAGCACAGAGCCCAAAGCGGAGAGGTCATCTCTCTCCTCCTCAGACTCCGCTTTGCGTTTCACAGCCAAGGTCTGGGCTTTACCCTAGAAGAGGAATAACTAAGAAAGTAGCTAGGATTTGGGTGTGAAAGAAAAACTTTAACTGCGGTTCCAGATGCCCAAATCTGTTTACTTCCTTTGATACACTAAACTTCTTAGTCACCCCAATATGTGTAACTTCTGCATCAGGACAAGAAAGTCATCACTAAGTCCTGGCTAGGGGACTGAAAGACTCATTTTAGACCAACTAAGAACTGTTGGCTTTATAAAGCTGGATCTAGTTAAAGAGCTCTTGACGGTATCAGCGTATATATAAACACCCCAAGAGAGTAACTTAGGAATTTGAAGTTTAAACATTTTATATATAAATACATATACATATATATATACATATATACATATATACGTATATATATGTGTGTATGTATATATATATAAACATCTCACCCTTTTAAAAAGAGAGCACATGCATGCCATCATTCGCCTTCCCAACTCTTCATTCTCCTATTAAACTAAGTGCTATTTCCACTCAGTCCCAAGCCCACTAAGATGTTGATGTAATACCTTCAAAATGACCAAGCATCACTCACCGGCAGGTGCACCGACTGCATGTAGAAAGCAGCAGGAACCTGGGCCACAACAGGAGAGGAGGCTGTAGGCCCACCCTTTACCACATGTGCTGTTCCCTGCACAGGAGCAAGAGTCATCCCAGTGGCCAATGCAGGAGGACATTCTTGAAGTGCACCAGGAGCCTGTGATGAAGGTGGCGAGGAGGCCAGATGGGCCTGGCCAGGCTGGACTGCCCCTGGCATTCCCCGGGAAGTAGGTACAGCAGCTGTCAGCTGTGCTAATCCCAAAGCCTGTGCCTGGGCTGTACCTGGCTGCCGAGTACCGACAACTTGCACAGGGATATGTGGTGGTGGCTGCTGTGTAGCTGACATCTTAGCAGCTCCTAGTTGAGGAGGTTTGATAGGAGCTACAGGAGGTTTGGACTGAATGGGAATGGGTGGTTTGGGGGTTGGTTCAGGTGGAAGAGATAGGGGAGAAGACTGAAGCATGGGTTGGACCACCAGAGTCTGGGCTTGCTGTTGCGATTGGGAAGGTGGGACCTGCTGAGTAGGTGGGACCTGGGGTGGCTGAGGGGCAGTGAGGGTTGTTGCTTGCTGCTGCTGTTGTTGTTGTTGCTGCTGCTGCTGCTGCTGCTGCTGCTGTTGCTGCTGCTGCTGAGCCAACTGGAGGTGTGTAGCTGTGTGAAGCAGCTGGGACTGGCGGTGTTGGAACTGTTGCTGGTGGTGGATGGCAATCTGCTGCTGGATCACCACTTGCTTCTGCTGGAGATGAATCTGCTGCTGTTGCTGAATCAGTGAATGGGGCTGGATCTGTGTGTATGTAGCTATGTGTGAAGCAAGCCAGGATGGGACAAAGAATTAAAGAAGCAGACAATAATACTCCTTATAAATTAGAACAAAAGCATCTCTGTAAATTATATCTAAGGTAAGACTCAATGAATGAAAATCTCATGACAGTGAATGGAAATCTAGCCTGCCTGGAGCTTGAACATCCCTTTATTCACACTCTCTTCTCTTGAGTCAGATATTACTGACTACCTCCAGGACAAAGATCTCAAGGCTAAAATAAAGGGCGCAGCCTGGAAGCTCAAGTACTCAGGAGTCCTCAGGCAAGTCAAGGTCTGCCTGAGCAACTCAGTGAACTGTTTCTCAAACTACAAAGTTAAAAAGACAGGACTAGGTGTAGCTCTGTGATAGAAACTTGGTTCAGCATGTTCAAAGCCTAGATTCACCCCAAATATCAAAGAAAGAAAGAAAGAAAGAAAGAAAGAAAGAAAGAAAGAAAGAAAGAAAGAAAGAAAGAAAGAGGAGGAGGGAGGGAGAAAGAGAGAGAGAGAAAGAAAGGAAGAAAGGAAGGAGGCGATGACTGCAGTGTAGCCCCCTAAATCAGCAGTAATCTTCAGTCATTTCTGTTCTTTATTTTGCTATAACCACCCTACCCTTCCACTCTGCAAAGAACAGTTGACTCCTTCCTTCATTATCTCAAGGTTGAATTCATGTTTAGTCACTTTGATATCCTTAGAACTCATTCTGGTGTTTAATATATAAGATGTATTTAATATTTACCAACAGAATAAATACCCAGAGTTAAAGTTATCACCGTCCTCTCTGATGCCTCCATTTTTAAAGTTCATCACATTAAGTCACCACCTAAAAAGTCTTAAAGGCAGATAGAGGCTCTGACCACTGTCTCCTCTGGTACAAACTGGAGTTGACAGTCTCTGCCCTGCATGTTACCAGACTGTCCAAACAACACACAATGCATGTGTTCTGAAAGCTCTTTGGGAACAGAAAAGCTAAGGTATGTAAGTATCTAATAGTGGTAATTTTTGTGATGAAATTATTCAATTACATCAATGATTAATTAGCATGGTGGAAACAAACAAACAAAAATCCAACATTACCACGTATAGACAAAGGCTATATTTGACCCAGTCTCAAAGCAAATACAAACTAGGGTTATTGTTATTATTAATTCAAGTTTGTCCTTATCACTGATACAAACAACCACAAGTCAACCACACTAAGCCACAGCTCCACTTGCTGTCTTTTGTGTCCTTAGGTACTTACACTATAGCTACATGAACTACCTACTGAAAAGGAGAGAATTCATTCTTTATTCAGTACCATATGTAACACAAGACCAGGAAATCTGCCTTTCAAAGATGTATCTCTAGCACATTTGTCAATTCCATCAGAATTGAGAGAAATGAATAAACTGAAAAAAAAAAAAAAACCACCAAATACTTTATAAGTAGTTTGCTGCTTAGAGCAGACTAAGATCTTCATCCATTCACTCTCCTGTCTCAGAGATAGCATGTTCAGGACTGACAAGATTTTCTTTTCTTCTGCCATTCCATATCCTACAGGTTTGTATTTTTTTGGTTGGTTGGTTGGTTGGTTGGTTGGTTGGTTGGTTGGTTGGTTTTTTTTAAGTGTTTGTATGTGTGTGAGGCTGCTCTAAATATTTCAAATTACTTCTTAGAAATTAATGACATCATCATGAAAGGTGACACCTTACCTGAGCTAATAAGCGTCTGGCTGGGGGCAGGTGTGGCTGTCCGAGTCAGGTTCATGCCCACGCTCTGCTGGCCACTCCCATCTGCTTCTGCCTTCTTGGCCGCTGCATTTTCTGCCTCTGTCTGGCTTCCCTGGCTCACAGTCACTGTTTGAGCTGCAGGTAAGGGCTGCACCACTCCTGTGCCCTTCCGGGGACAGCTTCCACCAGCCAGTCCTGAAGAAGGCAACTGACCCAAGCCCCCAGGCGCCTGGCCACCTCCACCTGGACCCGCGGTGCCTGGGAGGCCATTCCCACTGCCTCCACCAGTGTGACTAAGGTTGAGTGACTGGCCTGAGGCCCCAGAAGAAGCCTGTGCCACAGCTAGGGCCTGGCTAGAAGCCTGGGAGAGGCCAGAAACAGGAGATGCTCCAGCAGAGATGGCCTTCTGAGTGGAGCCTGGCATTTGGGGTCCTTGAGCTGAGGCCTGTTGGTTCCTCACTGCCAAGTTCTGCACCTGGAAGATATTAATATATACGTGTGTGTGTGTGTGTGTGTGTGTGTGTGTGTGTGTGTGTGTGTGTATGTGTAGATTCCTGCAACTGACTTATAAGTAAGAAAACTTACTTACGCCGTAACACTCCATGGTCCACCTGATGGAGCCCTGACTTCTACACCAATTAGATCTTTCCAGTCTTTCAAAGAGCTTCTTTGTAAACACATTGTCATGTACAATCAAGTCTATCATCAAATTTCAACAAAATTCTTTCAAAATATATCTCTGACTTTTTCTTTTCTCATACTCAGAATCTATGGAATCCCTACCACACTTCAGGTACTGGCTTGGATAGTGGAAAGCAAGAGTTAAATGCTCCTGCTGCACGGTTTGTTAGAGTAGAGAATCAGCAAGGATAACCCAGTAATATACACATGAATATGACCAACTTTACAGAAGAACATAAAATCAACTCTGACTGGGAGGCCAAAGTCTAAAACAGATGATGTCTGTCCCAAGGCTCAGAGGGTGCACAGGGAAAGACCCAAAGGCATACCTAAGCCATAGAACCAAAACATAATGTCATGTTTTAATATAAACACTTCATTGTGTTGAGTTACAGGGAACAGAAAAATAAGAAACAAGAAAGGCAGCTGTGGCTAGGGAGATACAAAGGCCCTCTGCTAGGTCACTAGGGGTCTGGAGTGTTACAATAAACAGTCTGAATTGTAACTTACAAACAGCAAATTTAATCTGTCTTGTTTATTATCAACAGTCCCAGAATATAACAGGGCTGCGTGCCATGAACACAAAAGGAGAGAAAAACAGCTACCTGGTTAATTCTATTAATCAGAATACTATCACAATCAATATTAATAATAATCAGAACAAACACAATAAAGTGTGTAGCTGCGCTCATTTCTTAAAAATATTGTGAAGGAAAAATTGTCACTACATCTTAATGATGACTGTTGTCAGCATACCCTAATGATGACTGTCCAGATGTTTACACACCCACACATCCACACTAGAACTGCACAAGAGACACTGCACACGGCAGATGGACCATGCAGAGTAACAACCCAAACCAACAGCCACAGAAGAGGACTATATTCGAACAACAGAATATTACACAAAAATTAAAATTATAAATAATGACTAGAAAACAAAAGTATCTTGACAATATGCTATGAAGAAAGCATTCTCAGGCCAGGTGCAGAGGCACGCTGCTGCTGTCCATGTGACTGAGGCCGAGGCCAGAGGAAAACAAGACCACTATTTAAGGCTAGTCTGACCAACAGCAAGGTTCTGTCGCAAAACACAAGTGAAACTGGATTCTCAGAAAGATTACATATAGCTAAGTTTCCTATAAATTTAAATACAAATAAAACATATTTCAAAAGACATAACAATATTTATATTACATGATGCTGTTTACACATTGTTACATATAATGTTATATATTATATATAAACACATGGTATCTAGAATCTGCTTCAAATAATCCACAGTCAGGGCAAGAGCCTAGTAATTACCCATTGGTAATTACTGAAACTCAATGGTAAAAACACAGATTAAATTTTGTGTATACATTTGAATTTCCTATTAAAATTAATTTTCAAAGTAAATTTTAGAAATACATAAAGAGATAATAAAGCTATCTTAAAGGGGACCAAGAGAAGTATGACCCTAGAAATCAGCACCTGCACTCAATACCATGGGTAAGGACAGACACAGTGAGAAAATGTTTCTTACATTGTTTTTGGATTGTAGCACTGGGGATTCAACCAGGACCTCTTCTGCATACAAGGCCAGCACTTCACCACTGAGCTCCACCCCGCCTGCTTGCTACTTCTAGTAAGAATTGAGTAAAAGGCTAGATGGCTCAGAGTAAGGCACTTACTGGTCTTATAGAGCACCCACGTTCAGTTCCCAGAACCTATACCTCCCAGCCCTGCATGCATGTGCTTCATAAACTCATGCAGGCACACACAAGTACAAAAATAAGGAATTTTTATTTAAAACTTAATTTTTTAAAAAGTGAAGCATGAGAGGAACAATAGTAAGACGGTAATAAACCAGACTACTAGAGCCAATCAAATTTTGTGTACTAGAGGTATAATTTTTTAAAAAGTCAGCAACAAAATGCTTTTCTTATTTTCTTTGTGTCTACGTGAGTGTTCACGTCTATGTAGGTGCTCATGTGTATGCAGGTACAGGACACATGTGTACACATGCATATGTAGATAAAAAGATGCCACTGTGCAATTCCTCAGGCACCACCTTTTCTGAGACAAGGTTCCTCATTGTCCTGGAACTTACATACTGGATGGACTAGGCTAACTGGCCAGGGAGCCCAGGATCCATCTGCTTCTGTCCCACCACAGTTGGAATTACAAGCAACCACTATTCCTATGTAATGCTCTGCTCTGGTTCTTAATGTGGGTTGTGAATACTGAGTTCAGGCCCTCACACTTCCAGGAACACTTTACCTGGGCTATCCCTGAGGGTTGGTTGGTTTGTTTGTGTTAAAGTCACTTTGATAGAAACATGGAAGACAATAAGCAGTCATGACTAGTCAGGAAAACCACTTAGAAAACCAGAACAGTACAGCCGGGTGAAGTAGGGACTTGAATCCAGAAGAGTGGGAGAGAGAAGGCCAGCTTTGCAGAGGTGCCTAGAACTCTCTTCAGTAGGGAGAACTAGCCTGGTTCCTCAGCTTCTCTTCTGCAATGGCCATTGCACTTTTCCACTCTCCCTACACTCACAGCTACCCTCTCTGCTCCCCTCCGTCTACCTCTGCAGAAACAATAAAGACCCCAGACCCTGCATTACCAGACCCTTCTCTCACTCCCCTTCCTCCTACCAAAGACAATCCTCTGCTCAGAGCCTCGTCCTCCTGCTTTTCAAGATTGTCCTAACAACTCTCTTACTCTGGCTCTATCAGCCTCTCCTGGCTGTGTGATCTGCCTGTGCCCCTCTCCCTACTTGTTCTCCCTTCCCCAGCCTCCTCCCTCCCCCTCCTCCCCCACTAATAATTGTGCATCCATTGTACCCATTCACACTCTCCACCTTGGCTTTAAACTCAATATTCCTTCAAGTCCAATCCCCCTCCAACTCCTCTAAAGTAGTTCTCTCTCCAAACTAACAAATCCATTCTTGTTTTCCTCTTTACACTGAAATGAGTGGCTCCCACCCTTACACCCACACCCACACCAAGTCTAGTAAGAAACTGTCCCTTTGTCTTCATGTTACTACAGTCTAGACGTTTTTCCTCTCTTCTCTTTGTTGTTCTTCCTGCTTCCCTTAGTCACCCCAACATCTTCAACTTTTCCAGGGGTTTATCCCAACCCTCGGAACTCTACTATGTGTTCTCTTCAGTCCATATGCTCTCTTTACAATGGTTACTGTTTCCTTAACTTCCATAGATATGTCACTCACGTCTACCGTTTTCACATTTAGCTCCAAGCTAGCTCTCCTAAACTCAAGGATCACACCCAGGGCTGCTGTCTCAGTACCTCATGTATGTCTCAAAAACATCTCTAATTTGCCATGTCCCAAACTGAACTCTAACCTAATTCTTCTCCAGTGCTCATCCCATCACTCTACAGTGCCGTTTCAGGCCTCCCACCTGGCACTCCTTCAGTCCCCCAAACTCTGTACCAGTTTCCTCCACCTTCGGTAACTCTTGTTACTCTCCTATCCATGGACTCCTCCATCCTCAGTGCTGTGCACCCAAACACCATCTCTCTCTATTAAATTATTCATTTCCCTAGGAACACATACAACACGGCTCTCCCTGTTACTTTCATACTAAAGCCTTTCTATAGCTTTATACTTTTCTAAAGCTGCCTAATTATCCTTGATATAAGGCCTACAATCCTAAACAAAGCCCAAGCCATCCATGAGGTGAGGTTCCTTCCAATGGTCTAGTCCTCCAAGAAAATAAGCCACCTTGTACGTCCTCAAGCAAACCAACTCTTCTTTAAGATCTTGAGATGAGGTCTAAAGGTTCTCCAGGCATTCAGCATCTCCTCACAACCATGCAAGGACAACTTCTCTAAAGCCCATTTTAAATGTCACCTCCTTGGTTCTAGCCCATCCCAAGACTAAGTTCCCTTCTTTAGTCTTAGAATACCTTAATCTTGCTAATGGCGCAATTAGTATACCAATTAGGTAACTGTTTGCTTAATAGTACTTTAAAGGTCCACAATCTCCATAAATGTAGGTATCATGACTTTCCTAAGCATCCAAAACTACATAGTGATAATAGTTAACTAATAATAACAGCTAACAATCTTAAACATTTAGTCTAGATATGATACAAGAACTTATAATCAACTCAATCAGTCCTCACAACACACCATACATACACTCTATCTAAGAAGAGATCATAGTAGAAAGACTAATTTAATTTAGATCACATGTCCAAGGTGATCTAAATTACAGTTAAATGCAGAGCTGGGGCCTAACCCAGACACCAGGTGCACATTGTAGCCACTATGATCATACTGAGTGTCAAGGAATGGATGATGGATGGATGGATGGATGGATGGATGGATGGATGGATGGATGGTTAGACTAAAAAACTGATATGAAAACATAACTAGCCTCCTCTTTGCCTTCTACTGCTTGAACGGCTTGCAAAGGTATTTTATAGCTAGATGTTCCCAAGAGTCTTTTAGCAGGCACTTGTTCCTTTGATTCTTTCTGAAGAATTTTTCTTATTCTGTTCATCTCTTGTCTAATAGCCAGTAATAATGATCTCTGCTATTTATAAAGTTTGTTGGTTTTTTTTTTTTTTTTGGGGGGGGGGGTATTGTTGTTTTGAGGAGTGATTTTTCAAGACAGGGTTTCTGTGTAGCCCTGGCTCTCCTGGAACTCTCTTTGTTGACCAGACTGGCTTCAAACTCACAGAAATCTGCCTGGCCCTGCCTCTAGAGTATGAGGCACCACCACTGCCCGGCTGCCTATAAAATTAACTACAACCTCCTTTCCTTGGCTTTTAGTCTCCTTCCACCATCAGACATCTTCCACCATCAGACACCTTCCACCATTAGACATCTTCCACCATCAGACACCTTCCACCATTAGACACCTTCCACCATCAGACACCTTCCACCATCAGACATCTTCCACCATCAGACATCTTCTACCATTAGGCACCTTCCACCATTAAGCTCATTGTCTCTTTGTTTTTTGACAAAACTGGAGATCAACCCAGTATGCATGACAGGCTCTGCTGCAGATTCACATCAGAGCCCTGCTGTCCTTACTACCCAGACTCCCCCGGGGTCTGATTTCTTTAAATGAATGGTGCCTTCAGATCTGCTCTTCTTCAGTTCTCGCCTCACTCCATATCAGTCAGCCGAGCCCTTAAGTCTCCACTAAAGTATCTGGTAAAGTAACTAGCCTGTTCTGGAAACTGAGGGGTTACTTAGGGTTAGCAGCATGTAATACAATACTGCTGTCCCCTTAATAAGCTCTTTGAATATTTGGCTCATCTCTCTTTAGTGCTCTGAAACTCTAAACACATATTCAAGCACAATATATTATATAGTTTTTGACAGACTAGATGAATGAGACAACCATTATAAGGCCCCAGTTTACATCTCATACATGTTTAAAATTAAAATATATGGATTTTGGGGAAAAGTCACAAAAAGCAATGGGAAGAAAGACTTTACTGAGGAACATGAACAGGAATAGGAGACTGAAAGTTGAGAACTATAGTAAGTCAAGAGCAGAAGGAACCAAACATCCTACCAGCAACTCAGCCAGGCCTACTTCACATCTAACTTAAACAGAATTCCCTCCAACATCCCTATCATCATGTGACATTCCTATGAGGGGATTAGACACTAAGCTGCAGAGGACAAAAGGATGCCCTGAAAATCAACTTGTATTGTAAGACGTCCAGATCCATAGGGATCACTTCAAGTGATTCTACTTCCGGCTTTAGCTCAAATCAACTCAAAATATTTTAAGGGAGTTTTTATTTATAGGAGTTGAGAAAAGGGAAGCTGAAACAGACACAAAAATTATAAAAATCAATAAAGGGGCCAAGTGTGGGGCCTGCCTATGGTCATCCCCTTCATGCTCCCGGGCTTCTCCACAGTAAGTGGTGCCACTGACCTGATCTGCATCTGCATGAACTCCAGGAGACTGAGCGGGTGGCACCTCCTGCTGGACTGCAGCCACTGCCCCATTAGGCATCAGGATGAGCTGGGAGGCTAGAGGCACATTCCGGCCCAAGGTCCGGTTAACCTGCAATAGGTTGCCCAGCTGTGGCTGGCGAGGAGAGGAGGAAGGAGAGTAAAAAGAAGAAAAGAGAAGACAGAAGAAATGGAAGGAAAGGACCACAAGACAAAAAACAGCAGGTATTAGACAGCTGAGCCAGAACCTCTCCTTCTGCAAACGTGAGGAATCATCCAGAGGAAAACCTAGAATGTGCAGATGACTACGAATGATAACATGATAACAGAGTCAACATCAAAGACATTTAGACAGCAAGGATTTCAGAACACATAGCTCTACACAGAAATAGATTAGCTGAGAGATACCTGTAATGTGTGCACCCAAGCCACACGTTTAAAGACTAGACTACACCTAACACTGGTTAGCAAACATCAATGCCATATCTTCCAGCAGAGGATCTCAATGCTATCTAAAAGCATTTTGTTCTAGCCTACGTAAGGCATGGGAAGTAGATTGGCTTGTCTTAAAATGTGGATGGCCCAGGGGCTGAGCACTTGCCTAGTATGCATGAGGCCCTGGGTTCCCTCGATAACACCAAAAAAATACTTTCACCCTTTGCCAGGAAACAGAAATTATGAACTATGCCCCTAGGAAATGGTGGCTGTGGCTATGACTTACCCGCAGATACATCTGGGCCTGGGACTGGTTGAGAGGTGGGGAAGTGGTGTTCCCCAGTAACACAGACTGAGTCAGGGTGGTAGCACTGGGGGAGCTCACACTCTGGGATCGGCTGATGAGCTGAGCGGCTGAGGTCGTCGCCAAATTGATCTGTACAGTACAGAAAGGAACCAGGGCTGAGGACTTGAGGGGAAAGCAAAGAAAATACACCGCTGACAACTTGAGAGGAACAATCAAGAACAGGATGTTACTTTCATGAAGTCAAGGGAAATAAACAGTAACTTCCATCCAAACCTTCATCCTAGCTACTTTGAAATAGTACCAAAGCAAACAGACAATCAAAAAGAAAGCAAGCCCACAATCACCAATTTTAATACTTGAGCAGGCAATGTAAAGAAATGAAACAGATTTTCTTTCTCTGGAAAAGCGACATTTTGTTTCTTATCTCTTCTTCTCCAAGAGTTTCTCCTTCCTTCTTTAGGCCTGCCCATTTAAAGACTCATGCATAATAGGTCATACATAGTAGTGCATGTCTGTAATACCAGCACTCAGGAGGAAGAGACATGAGGATCCCTGTAAGTATGAGGCCAGTATGGACTAGCTAGGAAAGTCAGTCTGAAAACCAGGACTTCTACATAGGTTCAAATAGGCCTTTTTGTTCTTTTTGCCAATCTCTACTTAAGAGCAATAAATGCCCACTGATGACAGGATCAACCTCCCAGATCAGCTGCAAAGACCAGACCCTGACAGACACTACCCTCAGGGAGAGGCGGCACTCACCGAGGCCTGGGTGGTGGCAGTCTGCTGCTGTGCAGTGCTGCTGTTTGGGGAGCTAGCCTGACGACTGGCAGCGATTGTAGCCTGTACAAGGGAAGTATAAGAGAAACAATGAAAAGGCTGTGTCTCCCTGTCTTCTAGCATTAAGTCATAGAACAAAACAGAGATTTCAGATAAGAACAGAGAGACTGTATGTTGGAGTATGAAATAAATACATCACTACCCATGATATGTCATAAGCCTACCCGGGAACACCAGGGCAGACAGGCAACCTGTACTCTGCTAGTCCGGCTTCAGCCCACATCAGTCACTGACAATCTAATGCAGACTAGTCTGACACAGCATCAAATGAGCCATTCGCTACCACGTAGACTTAAAAAGTATTAAGCAGGACGATGAAATTTTCAGTAACTTATTTAATATAATACATACAAAACAAATATTATCATTTGGGGGAGGGATGGCAGATGCGACTGAAACCAGAGTTTTACCCATTTAAGGTATACGCTTTTACCTCAGAGATCCAACTCTGCCCCCAAATATAATCAGCGCAACATTAAACTGACATAGACATTATCGAGAGTTCTTACCTTCTTTTTGTCAACTGACGTCTTCTAAAATTTCAGTGTCACCTCAATTTGAACTAGCCACATTTCAAGTACTCAATAGCTACATATGGCCGGTAGCTAACATATTAGACAGAACAGGTCTACAACACAGCTATTCCACCTCTAGAGAGTCTCCCACAGTTGATACTGCAACCCCATAATCTAAGAACCATCCTTTCTCCAAAGAGTACTGGTGGCAAAGGAAGGCTTTGGTGTGGGATGCAGCTTGCCCAAACTACTCCCTACCCTAAACTTGCAGTGCCTCACCCCTCCCTCCTGTCCCAGATGGCTGCTGACCTCTCACCTGCTGAACAGCTGCCAGGCTATGCAGCTGGGCATTACTGAGCTGCTGCTGGAGCATGAACTGGTGGAAATACTGAGCTGCATTAGGTTGCCGCTGCAGTGCTTGCAGAGCCTAGAAGACAGGATACAATATTCAGAGGCATCACTCCTAACTCCTATGTGTGTTCCTGTTGCAAAGGGATTCAGGAAGGAGAGGAACAATAGGAGACAAAGGACGGACATCATCAGCATCTGATTTGTCCTTACAATGTTGGATCCAGTAGTCTATTCAGCCATCTAAAACAGCAGAGACAACTGATTATATGGTCTGTCCTCACATGAAAGGAAAGCAAACCAGTGCATACGAACTTTTACTTCTCAAAATAAGACCTGAAAATATATCACAAGATCTAGACAAACTACAAATAAATGGGATACTGACTGACATAAGGAAAAGAAGCTAGACATGGAGGCGGATGCCTATATTCCTGGCACTTGGAAGTGAAAGCAGAAAAATGATGATGAGTGCCAGGCAGCCAGGGAAACAGAGTAAGCCATGTCTCAAACAAATACACAAACTAATAATGAAAGGAAACAGCTATATGCCATAGGTAACTAGCACAGAGATATAGATCCTTAAGTGTTTAGAGATAGATGGCAGAAATGCAGTCTGAACAATTCTACCAAAAAAATAGCAGTGACTTCTGAACAATTCTACCAGGCAACACTCTCAAGTAACTGACATTTCCAAATATCTACTGTATAATGTCAATGGCTAGTTATAAAAATGACAGTGATCATTTTAGTGTCAGCTGGATTTTGCTATGTTCTTATTCTTTAATAATTATAATCTTCCACCAGTCTTTTAAGAAAAATGTTTCATTTCCAAACAGGTATTTAAAGTATAGAATTTGCTATTTGTCCAAAAGTAAATGTCTAAAAAGGTCATTGATACTTCTATTACTCAGAATAATTTATAAGGCCCAAAATTGAAAACCTGACAACTGAAGCAGAAAAGAGAGTTCTGTGGGAAGAGTACCTGTTGCACAACCGTAAGGACCTGAGTTCAAGTCTTAGAACAACTTAAAACAAAAGGCCAGGTGTAGTGGAAAACACCTATGATCCCAGCACTCTTTATGAGACAGCAGATGGAGACAGGAGATGTGACCAGAAGCTCAGGGGCCAATAGCACCTGTATATACTGCACAGCATAAACAAAACCCGTAAGTGTCCTCTGACCTCCACATACACAGCACTATAAACACACACACACACACACACACACACACACACGCACGCACACACACGCACATTAAGTAAATATTTTTAAACAATGAAAAGAAATGGTTAATTAAAACCTAATTACTACACTGATCCTTATTATTTATTCATGTTTATAGAATTTTGTATTAAATCAATGAACTGCATTCTCCAGATCTATCTCTTTGTAGTTTTATTTCAAGACAGGTTCTCACGAAGTTGCCCATGCTGGCCTTGAACTTGGTACATTGCTAAAAACAAAACAAAATGACCAAATTTCACTCTGGGTGTGCTTGCTCTAACTTTGTAAACTGCTAAGATTCTGCAGTGGAAGAAAGCTCATTCTTTATCTACTTGGAAAGAATCTGAGGATGAAGATCTTCTTGTCTCTTTGCCTAACCCAAGTCAATACTCTCAGACCTCTCAGCTGGGCCTCACCTGCACTGCTTGCCGTTCATACAGGGACATCTGTGCTATCTGGGGCCGAGAGCTGGCCCCTGAGCTGGAACTTCCATTGGTGGAGCTAGAGTTCTGCTCGCTCTCCGTTTCCATGACAGCGTTCCAGGGTGCCCAAGAATGGCGTTCTGACTCAAGCCCTAGACAGGAATCAGTAAAAGGTTAAAGTTACACCTTGAGCGGAAAATGTCATTTCATGTCATTATTATTCAAAATCACAGTAAGTGAATCTTCCTCTGAGGTCTTAGAATTCCCAAATCCACAATCCTATCTTGCTCACTTCAGAACCTTTACATACCCCCCTCCTGGCTACCATTAAATAAAACTGGCCAGACTATAACAAGGCACCTCACAATCCTACAATACTAAAGCCACCTTTCGTCCCCCAATACTTCTCAACAGTTCAAAATCAACCCATTCAAACCTTGCTGTTATTTTTATCTCCATCTCTCATTATCACGCTAACAATGGACAGCATTCCCGGTGAAGCCTCTAGTTGCCTTCTTTCCTTGCCCAGCACAGGCCCTTCACCTCTGCTATTTTTTACAGTGCTGTATGGTAAATAGCATAGTCCCCATTTTATAATAGAGCGAACAAGGATCTTCTGTGTATAAAGTTTTTACTCTTCACAGAACAACAACAACAATAAAAACAAAAATCTGTCTTCAAAGCAGTGTCACCCGGTGTGAGCATTCCCTATCCTCACTTCATGGAGGAGAACCCTGAGACACTGCTGAGGTAGACAGAGTGGACAGGTCATGGAAGTGGAGCTAGCCTACTGCCCACATACCCAAAGTAGCTGACTGGCTGCACGCCAAGCTACTAATTAAAGCCTCAGGACTGTTACCTCTCCTTATATAATTCAGTGTCTCTATTAGCAAATAAGGTAACAAAGTAAACATGTTACACACTCCCAAGTATGTAACAGTAAGTAGCATTCTAACTTAAAAGAATAAGATTCAACTTTACTAAAGTGTGAGAATTTACCCTCTGGCAGCTACATTAAAACTAGCAAAAATAAATTTTAAAAAAAACATACATATAAAAAAAGAAAAAGAAACAAGAGAAGCAAACAGACACTTTCCTAAAGCAGCATGAAAATAACATTTTACTCCTTATTTTTTGTTCTTTCGTTAAACTTACACTGTATATTCTTTACTTTTGAAACACTAGGCTACTAGAAATATCAGGTCACCCAAACACTATTTGGCTTGGGAATATAAACGTCCGACCATAATTTCTGCTACGGGCTATCTCTAGTTTCATTAGATGAATGGACTTATCTCAGGAATGCATCCCAAACAAGTAAGCAAAAGTCAAAGTCTTGGCCTTGGTGGTTAAAGTTGCTTTTTCTCCCGATTCTCTTCCCGGCATCACTACATCACCTAACTGTCCACAGAGAACTCTATCCATTTTAGGAACGAACAAATGCCACTCCACACAAGAATATAATGGAAGAGGTACAGAGAGGGAATTCTACCAATTTCAGTCTACCTTTCTCCCCACATCTTTTGCCAAAATATCAAAGCACTGAACAGATACAGACCCATGAATCCTCAATATCAGCATGTGAAGGAAAAAAAGTGGGTAAGGATTAGAGGCAGCACAGTTGTACAGATTACTGGACTTATCTCACTGGACTCAGAGACGTAAGACCCTGTTACTTGCAATAGAGGCTTATATAACAAACGTTCATCAATTCGATGCCGCCCTCATTTCCCCCAGATCGTGAAACAGAGAAGGGCCAATTTAAAGTCTTTCCACCAGGGAAACTGCCATCAAAAACCTCGAAGGCACACAAATCTATGTCTTAAAATCCCCACTTTTCAATTATGAATGTTGTGAGTTCCAGATTCAATGTAGAAAGTGAAGAGAGCGAAACCGTTTAGGTGGCAAACTCAATTAATAATTAAAACTGAGAGGAATGAAAGGCCATCCTAAACGGTACCACTATTTGGGTGTGGGTGTGTAAGGATTCAACTGGGGAAGATGCACACCGATAGGAAGGGACTAGAAAGTAATATTGAGGTGGACATACTACTGGGCCTATTGGGTCAGGTGTTGGAAGAAGTCAATACCCTTGAGTATAAAACTCTGTTGCAGTAAGAATGGAGTGAGAAGCAAGGGTTGAGGGGTGCCTCGGGAAGACTCCCAGGGGTTCTTGTTCTTCACAGAACCAGAGAGAAACCAAACACACCGGGAGAAGGGGGTGGATACAGTGCTGTGCCCGAAACGAACGGACTCGGTAAGCAGGAAAATGTACATTCTAATAGTAGGGAGGCAAGCAGGGGGAGGCGGAGGGTGGGGGGCGACACAGAAGTCGAGGAACTGGGAGATCCCGGAGCCCGGCGAAGCGCGAGAGGCAGGGAGATGAGCAGACAGCATGCTCGGATGGGAGGACCAAAGTCGGGAAGGGAGAAATGAATGAGAAGACGAGCGGTCAGAGGCAACGAGGTGACGGACAGACAGCACCGAACACAGCGAGCGCAAAGCACGGAGACCGGGACGCGCAGCACCGAAGCACCGCAGAGCGCAGCAGAGCGGGAGGCAGGAGCGCGGCTGGGGGAGGTACCTGGGCGTTGCACACGCCGAGGTGGCTGAGGAAACATCCCCGCGCCGCCGAGACCCCGGGATGCGGCCCCTCCCCGGCCCGCGGCCGCCCGGTTACCTTCGCGCCCGGCTCCGCACCCGAGTCCTCGCGGGGGGCGTCCACCTCAGGGGCGGGGGAGGGGGGGTCGCTCGGCCTCGGCGGCGCGCCGCCTCCTCCCCTTCCTGGAGGGGCGGGGGCCCAGGCGCGGTGGGAGGTGCCCGGCGCGGCCGCCGCTCCCCGCCCCTCCCGCCGTCCGGGTGCTGGCCGCGCCGCGGCTCCGCCAGGCCGGGGGCTCGCGCGGGCCTGTCACTTCCTGCCCCGCCGCGAGGGTGGGGGCCGAGGCCGGGGGGCCGCGGGCAGGCGGGGAGGGGGCTGCGGGGAGGTGCTTCCGGGGCAGCCGACCCCTCCTCCGGCCCGCCCCCTCCCCGCGCCCGCCCTCGCGCGCGTCCCTCGCTTCCTGTCGGCGCCTGTTGCCATGGCGACGCTGCTCCCGGGCCTCCGCGCTTTAGGCCCGAGTGGGTTTTTTTTTTTTTTTTTTTTTTTTTTTTTTCCCCTGGCTCTGGCTCTCTTTCTCCTTTCTTCCCCCCTTCTTTCTCTCCGAATTCCGCTCGCCGTCTGAAAGCACGAAGCTAAAAGAGCGCTGGCCTCTAGAGGGGGACTCACCTCGGAGAAGAGAGGGAGATAGGAGAGGGGAGGGAAGTGACGTGAAAGGGGGGAAAAAGAAGGTATTTTCTGCAGCTTCTGGGAATAGGGGCTCGAAAGAAAGGATCAAAGGGACCAGCAGGCAGAGAGGGAGGAAGCGGAGCAAAGACGCTTGAGAAAGGACGGTCTGTGCAAGGAAATAGAGCAAAGGGAAGGAAAGAGGAGAAAAGAAAAACTTTGAGATTGAGGGAACGGCGAGAGAATGCTGATTGTTTAATCCCTCGCCTCAACTCCAAGAAGGCGGGAAACAACGCCGCACAGAAACTGAACCCGTTAGAAGCTGCAATTCATTTAAAAGCAGGGACCCGGTGCAACTTGCTTTGAAAAATATTTAAGTCTGATTTCAGGGTTGATTGTGTGCTTCTGAACCTCTAAAGTCACCCGCACATGTGAAAGAATCAGAACGCCCAAAACAATGGAAAAGGCGGGGTGTAAAGAGATGAACAATGGTGCTGCCTTTGGGAAGGCTGAGTGTATGGTGGGGGAGGCTCGTTTTATTTGTAACACAAATTTAACAGGATTTAGTTATTCTCAGTCTGTCAATGCTCTTTGAACACCTACTGTGTGCCGGTCACTCATGGAAGCTTGAATTTTTTTTTTTTAACCAGTGCACAGACAGCAAAGATAACTGCTTTCCTTAACCTTTACCTACCGTAGGGTGTTACCTTGTGATAACAGCTGGGGTTTGTGCTTTTTCTGTAATCTTTTGCTAACCTCAGCCATAATTAGTTGTTTTCTCGAGTCCACTCTTCATTGAAAATCCGTGTGTAATTAATTTGTATTTAGAGAAAAAAATTGAAGCATTCTCGTTATAAATTAGATGTATTTGTGTTTGAATCACTCCCACTCTTAATTTGTACAGCCAGATCTCCGTAAAGATCTTTAGGCTTCTAGGAACCAGTTAAACAAGTATGCAAGCCCCAAAGGGCAGCCAAAGGACTGGAGAGGTAGTAATGGGCGTGGAGAGGTGAAAGGGTTTGCAGCCAGGCCAAGGATGATAGGTGTTGGCTGGGGATGAATGGAAACATTCTGGCAAAGGAGATAGCGTGGTTAAAAACCAGGTGGCACGTTACCCACTTAATTCAAACCTAGAACTTTGGCAGGTCAAAAAAGGTTAAAGCTTTCTTGCAGAGGCTTATGAATGGCTTATTGAGCCGTGACAGTATTTAATAGCAAAGAAGAACAATCTAAAGATGGTTTTCAGATTTATATATCCCTCCAAGACAAGAAACACAGCTACTATGGAAAACTATCAGCACTAATGAGTCTGAATATGAAATGTAATATATGCACAGAAGAAAGAATCCAGATGCCAGAGGTTACAATAACCTATAGGGTTTATATAGGTCAAGGCCCGTTCCCATTGTGCCAAGGCCCCTTAACAATGAAGAGTTGCTACTGCTACATAGAGCTACAATCCACCTCAAGGTTTTTGGTGGTTTTTTTTTTTTTTTTTTTTTTTTTCCTTTCCAGTATCGTTGGTTTCATTATCTACTGGATAATAGTAGGGGATTGAAAAGTGGCATAATTTTTTTTTTCAGCTTCTGATCTGACTTTAACCTAGGAATAACCCATTGCAGCACAAGCTGTGTTGATCATGTAAAGATCACCAAAGCTCTTAAGTTTTCTGGGTCGTAGGTCTAAGTGACTTCCACCAAAATAAATTTAACTTAGTGGGGGGGATACAAAGTATCAACAGCAAATTAAACTTACAGGAAAGCCTCCATCCACAGGAAAATCATTTCCATACCCTGAATTACCTTGAGAACAGTTCACCTCCACCTAAGCAAGCAAAACAATTTTGTTCCCTAATAGATCTTAAGCACCCGCCCCCTTACCCCCTTCCCCTCCAATCCCCTGCCTCCCCCTCTTGGTTAAACTTTCTCATTTTCATTTAAAGGTTCTTCTGGAATTAGGCTTTTCTCTTTCAAAACAAACGGTTCAATAGAGAGGAGGTTAGGTAACGTCTTTGCTCTACATGACACTGGAGGTCATTAGCCTAAGCAGGTGTAAAGGATATGCATTCGCCCTGTTTTGCGAGAGCAAAGCCCTCCTGCAACTCCTGGGATTTGGAAGGGGATTTGGCTGCAACTAAAACAAACGGAAGGTAAGGGAATGGAATCTCGGCCATCCACTGAGCATTGAGCGAGCTGTGTTCTTCAAGCTGATCTGTGAAGAGATAGCTCCTAACTTGACAAGGGAAGCCTGTGACAGTTAATGAAGCGACAATGAGGAGCACATTTTTATGCAAATATGGGAAGAATGTAGTAGGGAAACAAGGCAATGACCTCCTGTATTCTAAAATGCAGCACATCACCCACCTCCCACATCCCATCTTGTGGCAGTTCTTCTTAAGGTCTAGCTGGAAGAGAGAAAGATGAACATTAAGAGCATTTTGAGACTCAGAGCCAAGCACTGTCCAAGTCCCTTGGTTTTCAGCAGAGAAAAGGGCATTTCAGAGCTAGAGCTAACCCAATAAATATTTGTCATTCTCCAGTTTACCTAAATCATTCTTTATGGTTTATTTAGCTTACACCACTATTTAATCATAATTTAGTGATATTTATGCATCAGTAAGTTTAATAAGTTATTTATTTGACAAGAGCATTCTTTGGGCACTACATTTATGTTTACAAGGCTTCAAGTGTACTCTCCTGGTCAGTGTTTCAGAAGTTAGAATACAGAGTCATGATGAGATCCAACACCAGATTTATACTCTCTAGGGTCATGTTCCCTAGGCCAAGAAAGCTCAGCATTTGGGAAGCCATCTAAGGGGAAAACAATTCAAAATATGCCTCAAGCTCCTGCTGCAGCTTCAGAGGCCTCCTGGTATTTAGCCCTCCAGACAATTGTTTCGGGGTCAATTATAAGGTTTACAGAAGGAGAACATAAAGCTTGGGAAAGTTAAATTGTTCAGTGTTCCTTCATTTTGGGGAACGAATTATAAATTAAGTCTGTGACAGCGCAGCTCAGAACCACCACCAGCCACAGCATGCTAGGTGTGAAATTTCCTCTCAGGTGCTCAGCTCTGAATATGTAGGGAAGCTTGGTCTTTGTCATTTAAAAGTGCCTGCAATGGACGATCCACTCCGACTTAGTTGATATCTCCAGTTATGGATCCAAAAGACACTGTGTGGATAAGAACTTGGGGGAAGCCTTAGCAAACAAGAGAAATAACGTACACCCAGATTCCCTAAATTTTGTTTCTGGTGTTGTCGACTTGTAAGCTGGGATAAGAATAATGGAACCTAATTTTTTTCCAGTCATGAAGCCTGTGAGTATGCTCCGTTGCCCAGCAAAGGGGAAGTAACGCTGTTTATCAGCTGCCCTTTAAACACCAGGAGATTCCGGAGCGTTATCAGAGCAGCCCCAGTGTGATAGGGATATATGTGAAAGCGGGGATGGGAAGCAGAAGATGCAGAGCAGTTGGCATGGCCTGAGAGGTACTCAGTCCATTCTTGCTGAACACCAGGCAGCAATGAAGCAAGCAACGTGAGAAGCCTCTAGAACAGCGGTTCTCAACCTGTAGGTCTCGACTCCACAGGGGTCACACATCAGATATTTTGCATATCTGATATTTATATTATGATTTATAACAGTAAAATTACAGTTATGAAGTAACAACAAATAATTTTGTGGTTTGGGGGGGGGGAGAGTCACCACAATATGAAAAACTGTATTAAAGGGTCCTAGCATTAGGAAGGTTGAGGACCACTCTTCTAGAATCTAGGGAAAAAAAATTAACTGAATGAATCTTCCTCCCCACCCCAGTTCTGACAAAAGAGAACACAGCCTTCCTAACACGTTGACATTCACCCAATGAAATGCATGTCAAATTTCTAACCTGTGGAACTATAAAGTAATACATGTGTCAATTTAAGGCAGGAAATTTGCAACAGAGTATTACACTAGCTGTAATATAACAAGTAACTCATGTTCAAAAATATGTAATAAAAGAATGTTTTCCACAAATAATAATCAAGCTTTCAGTTGTGCAACACTCTGAGTAGCACCATAAGTGATACTGTGTTGTACCACAGGCCCCTTGTTTCATCTCACTCTGGATCTGAATCATCCCTCCGGTGGACCACAACATACTGCTACCTGTCAGTCACTTAGTCCAACTTTCTTAGCAAATTGACTCCAGGTCATGGTTTTATCAAGTTCTCCAGGGTCCCCTTTCATGAGTTATTAGTCTTAATAATAATAAATAATAATAATAATTTAACTGTCTCAAAAGGAAGCTCAATGACCATTTTATTGAATAGAGCTTAAAAGAAAAACAAGGCAAACAAGATATAAATCTCTATGTCTGCTGAGTGGAGGAAGATGGAGAAGAAGACTAAGCCAGGCTTCTGAGTCAGGGTTAAAAAGGTCAGCATGTTCAGCAGTGGAGGTCAGTGAGCAGCTGCTTAGTGGAAGAGGAGAGTAGGGAGTGTCAGAGACCAGGCAAGAAGCCTAGAATGTCGGGGAAAGTGCAGTAGAACAAGAAAGGTACTTGGGCTTTTAGAAAAGGATGGGGGGGGGGGCGCGTGGAAAACTTCTTAAGAGAATTCAAAAACTTGGCAGGCAGAGAGGCAGGTGGATCTCTGTGAGTTCCAAGGCAGTCAGGGCTACACAGAGAAACCCTGTCTCGAAACACACAAACACAAAAGCTGAGGGCATAACAGTGGAGATCCACCCAAAAGCTACTGCTTTGGTATTATCTCTTTAAGAGGATAATCTTCATATGCATCTTCATGTGAATCTACTTTCCTGGGGGTTAAACTTTTGGCCAGATGATTGACAGGTCCAGCTGGATTAACATTTTTGTTGTTTGGGGGGAGTTTTGAGACATGGTTTAATTAAGTAGCCCTGGCCTAGAACACAATTCCTGTTTCTGCCTCCTGAGTGCTGGGATTAAAAATGTGAACAACCATGCTGGGGTGTATGTGTCCAGGCAGCTAAATTAACTCTTAAACTAGGAGACAGTAGTATGTGATTAATTTTTTAATCTTCAGAGCAGAATTAGGGACAATCATGATGTTTTCTTTTCTAATGTTACTAGAGAAATGGGAAGTGGCGAGCAAATCTGGGCATGAGGGAGGGTTTATCCTCAATAATCTCTAAGGCTATTAATCCCTATCTAGATACCCACATTCCTCAAGAGCTGAGACCCTGAAATCATATCAGAGATAGGCTGATATAATAGGGGAATAGATATAACCAATTTCACCATGAAAATCCAGAGCTTCAATTTTAAAGCTGTCACTAAAAGGGACAGTAGTTTCTCTTGGTGAGCAGGCCTCACAGCTTCCAGGCAGCTGTGATGTCAGAGAGTGATAAGAGGCCAGAGCTCCTTCTGGTATTCTTGTCTCTGTCCAGGACAGGCCTGAGGGCATTTCCAGCTTCTGGAAAAGGATGAGAATGGGGCCTGTCTGATGAGTGTCACTATCCTCTACTCTCCCCTGGGTACAGTACCTGTCTTCAAGAAAGCCTTACATAGTCACCTAACACAGTACAATGCTGATGGAAGGCTTACGTCAGTCCACCTCATTTATTTCTCATATCATCCGAAACAGGTGGGGGTAGTACAGTAAGACATGTCAGTCTACATTTGCCTGACCTTTCTTGAAGTATGTGATTATGATTGGCCTGTTTTATAATGACTAGTCTCTTACTGTACTAGTAAGTGACACTATCCTGTTTAGGTATGTATCGGGGAAAAAAATCCAGCATATATAGGGTTCCGTATTATCTGCAGTTGTTTCAGGCAAGTATGAGATGTCAGAGAACATGTCCTCTACGGATAAGAGCCAGACTTTATTTTTAAAAGCAACAGGGCTAAATGTGGTATCTCGTAAGTCTGTGCTAATAAGTAAACACACAGAAATCCTCTTTTATGGCAACTTTCAGTGGTGTGAAAAAAAATGATTCTAAAGTATTATTTTCAAGAAGGTAGACTCTTAAGTCATGCAAATTTACAGTGAAGGTCAAGACTTTATATTGATGCAGGAAGCTGTATTGAAGTCAGCCCACATGCATTTGAGAAGAATGACAGGAGGCAGGTGGCTGGTCTGAATACAACCAGTTAGCAACCCACATGAACTGAAAACTTCAGGGTTATCTTTTCACACTAGATGGGAATTTGAAACACTTGCTTCAACAACAACAAAAGAAATACTTGTACCTGTAAAATAATCTATACCCTTCTCTAAGTTATAAAGGAACTGAGTCAATAGGAAATCAGTCAGAGATGAAGCCCAGACAGAACCAATGGAGAGCAACTTCTGCCTTCTAGTTCGAACTTTCAGGTAATTGTTTTAGCAAGTAAAAATCTGAGTAACTATTAGAGTTGCTGGAATCAGAGAAAACAACTAGGCGCAGGCACAGCCATACTGTCTCCTGCCTAGGGGTGGCAAATGGCTTCCCCCTCACACAAGGCAGAAACCCTGGGACTTTCATCTATACACCACTCCCCTAGATCCAATCCATCCTTTTATTCAGCATCAGCAGGACTGTGTTGCAGATCTCCTAAGAGACAGTCATGTCTGTGTGTGGATGTCCATCGAGGCAGATGAGACACAACGCCTCCTCCCCTCTTGGAGGTTGTATTACAGTGAAGTAGGAGTGGAAGAAACTGCATATAGAACCTCAGGCCTACAGCCTGTTAGACGATGACTAATCTAACACTCAGGCCTACTGCCTGTTAGACGATGACCAACTCACTCAGGCCTACTGCCTGCTAGATGATTATCAGTGCAACCGGAGGAAACATTAAGGGCTGTTGTTGGGAAACTGAAGGCTGGGTCTTAGTGTTTAAGAGAAGTGACCAGGGAAGAAGACCTCACAGAGAAAGTGGCATCTGAGAAAAGACAAGACAAGGAGCAAGATAGACTGTTCAGCGGTTGAGAACACTTGCTTTTCCAGAGGACCCCAGTTTGATACCCAGCACCCATATAATGACTCAAAAACATCTGTATCTCCAGTTCCAGGGGATCCAGGACCCTCTTCTGACTTCTGAGGGTACCAGGCATACACAAGGTGCACAGACATATATGCAATTAAAATACTCATACACACAAAAATAAATACTTCTAAAACGGACTTTTTAATGAAAAGAACATGGCAAGGCTGGGAGGGAGGCCTGTGTTTCGGCATCAGGCAGAGGGACATATTCAGTGGGCTAAAAGAACAAAAATCAATGTGAACAGACCATACCAAGTGCTGCAGGAAGCCCTGGAGAGGAGGTCAGGGCCAGAGGAAAATAAAGATTATACCAAGAATCACTAGCTAACTCAGTGTTTCAATAAGAGCCTGAGCCTAGACACTCACAGGACAAAGGAAGAACACAAGAAGTGATACAGAGAGAAGCACAGAGATGCGCTGACCTGACCTGACCTGAGGGACAAGGATGAGCTCTGGAATAACTGAGTGTCCTTGCTGTAGTTTATTCCTGTTCTCCACGACCCCTCACCCCATCTCTCCATTAACTTCATGTCTGAACTGGGATAATGTTTTAGGGTATTAACATGTGACCTCAGACAGATGGCTCTCTGAAAAAAATGCACCCTGGACATTCAATTTGTATGCTGGAGACATGGCTCAGTGGTTAAGAGCACTAGGTGTTATTCCAGAGAACACAGGTTCAATTCCCAGCACCCACTATTCATTGACCCCTGGTAAGCACAACAGGAGCTGTAGGTGTCCCTTAACGTCCTAGGCAGTGTACAGTCTGTTCCCTAATGAACTGGTCCGATAGCCCTGCTCAGAAAAATGTACTGTCCCAGTGTACACAGGTAGTGTGGTTTGTTCGTTGTTTGAGACAGGATCTGAACTAGCCTTGAACTTTATAGCCTATGCTAACCTTGATCTCCTGATTCTCCTGCCTCTTATTACAAGCATGTACCAAGATGCCTAGCTCCCCCATCCCCGTGTGTGTGTGTGTGTGTGTGTGTGTGTGTGTGTGTGTGTTGTGCCTATGTACATTCGTGTGTATGCGCATGTGTGTATAAGGAGACCAGAGGGTGACTCTCTAAGTGTCTTCCTCTATCTCTGCCCATCTTATTTTTTTGAGGCAGGGTCTCTCTCTAAACCTGGCACACTAATTGTTTAGACCAGCTGGCCAGCAAGATCCAGGAAGATCCTTCCTGTCTCCTACTCCCTCACCCCCATACAAATGTTGACCTTTGCAGTCATATATATTAAATAACTCTGTAGCTGATTTTCATTTTCATTTTTTTTTTTTAATCCATTTAACTTTCGCTTATGTCCTGAGAGCTCATTGTTTCGGTACCTACTTTAGCTTTGGGGTTTGTTAATGAGCCTGTATTTCTGAGTGTCTTCTGAGAGGCTTGCCTAGAAAGCCTTAAAAGAAGCCAGATCCAGAGAGAAAACGCTGTGAAAAGGCCCTCGTGAGCTACCGACTCCCCTCCTTTAGCCCAGTCACATTAGTGATTTTTTGGGTGGTGAATGCCTAAGGTGTTAGAGTCAAAATTGACCATTGGGGCTGGTGAGGTGGCTCAGCCATTAAGAGCACTGACTACTCTTCTGGAGGTCCTGAGTTCAAATCCCAGCAACCACATGGTGGCTCACAACTATCTGTAGTAGGATCCAATACCCTCTTCTGGTGTGTCTAAAGAGAGTGACAGTATACTCATATACACTAAATAAATAAATAAATAAATGAATGAATAAATAAATAAATAAATAAATCTTTAAAAAAATGCCTCTATAAGATGGAGCTGTGAGCAAGCCTATGGGGAAGTCTCCTTTTTTTGTTTTTTTGCTTTTTTTAATTTTTTTAATTTTTATCTTTTTTTAACCTACTCACCTTACATTTCACTCACTGCCCCCTCTCAGTCACCCCCTCCCACAATCCTTTCCCCCTTCCCCCTTCCAGTCTGAGTGGGCGGGGCCTCCCTGGACATCCTCCCACCCTAGTACATCAAGTTTCTTTGAAGCTAGGTGCATCCTCTCCCACTGAGGCCAGACAGGGCAGCCCGGCTAGCAGAACATATCCCATATACAGGCAGCAGCTTTTGGGATAGCCTCAGCTCCAGTTATTCAGTAGCCACCTAAAGAACAAGCTACGTATCTGCTACATATGTGTGGGGAGGCCTAGGTCCAGCTCGTGTTGGTGGTTCAGTCTCTGAGAGCCCCAAGGGTCCAGGTTAGTTGATGCTGTTGGTCTTCCTGTGGAGTTCCTATCCCAGGTATCCCCACCTCGACCCCTGCAATCCTTCCTCCTATTCTTCCACAAGAGTCTTCAACCCAGGCACTGTTTGGCTGTGGGTGTCTACATCTGTCTGAGTCAGCTGCTGTATGGGATCTCGCAGAGGGCAGCCTTCCTAGACTCCTGTCTACAAGCATAACAAAGTATCATTAATAGTGCCAAGGACTGGTGCTTGTCCAGGGATGGGTCTCAACTTGGGCCGGTATTGGTGAACCATTCCCTCAGTCTCTGCTCCCCTCCCTGTCCCTGCATTTCTTGTAAACGGGATAAAGTCTGGGTCAGAAGTTTTGCGGGTATGTTGGTGTCCTTATTGCTCCACTGGGGTTCCTGTCTGGTTACAGGAGATGGCCTCTTCAGGTTCCATATCCCCAATGTTGTAAGTCACAGGTAAGGTCACCCCCATCGATTCTTGAGGGGGAAATTTCTTGATTAAAGGTTGATGTGGGCCCTGAGGATTGCAGCTGGTGCTACCCCTAGGCAGTGTTAGCTCTCAGGCTAAGACCAGGGGTGTATAAGACAAACTAAGGAAGGTAGGAGGAGCAAGCCAGTAAGCATCACTCTCCCACAGCGTCTGCTTCCGTTCCTGCCTTGAGTTCCTACACTGGCTTTTGGCAGTGATCAACTGTGAGAGGAACAACACTGTTCAGTGAAACAAACCCCTTCCTGCCGAAGTTTTTTTTTTTTTTTTAATCTTATTTTATTTATTTATTTTTTAAATCACAGCAATAGAAACTCTAACAAAGACAATGCTGCTCTCATTTAGACCACAGAATCATTCTTTATAATGTCTCAGTGCAGACCTTCTATCAGAGTTTGTAGGCCTCAAGGGCCTGCAATAAGAGTGAGCTGTAAGTGTTAGCTAAGGGTCAGTTAGTGAGTAATGAGAAAGCTTCCTGGACACTAAAAGTCTGGGATGAAGTATTTTGCTTGTGAGGTGGCTATTGTACTTTTATGGTCTTACAACTCTAGAGAAAAGAAGGAAACATGAGTTTAGGCTCATACAGCTGGGGCTGACCAGGACTACAAGGAAGAAATGACCGGAGTGAAGACGAGCTCTGCTTGGTTTGCTTTAGTCTGGTTTAGTTTGGATTTGATTTTTCAAGATAGGATCTCATGGCCTCAAATTCATGATCCCCCTGCCTCTATCTCCCTAGTGCTAGAATTACAATTGGAAGCCACCATGGCTGTCTAGCAGATGATTTTTAGTCAGAACAAAAACAGATTAAGGTCATATGTAGAGAAGATACCTTGTGTATTGTATGAATGCATCACCTGTCAATTAAGAAGCCTATGGCAGCCGGGCGGTGGTGGCGCAAGCCTTTAATCCCAGCACTTGGGAGGCAGAGGCCCAGCACTTGGGAGGCAGAGGCAGGCGGATTTCTGAGTTCGAGACCAGCCTGGTCTACAGAGTGAGTTCCAGGACAGCCAGGTCTACACAGAGAAACCCTGTCTCGAAAAACAAAACAAAACAAAAACAAACAAAAAGAAGCCTATGGCCTATGGCTTAGGCAGAAAAACGGGGGGTTTATTTATTTTTTATTTATTTATTTGTTTTTTCGGCAAAAACTGGAGGTTTAACATGCTGTAGGAGAAAGGATTCTGGGACAGAGCCAGGTACCAGAAGCTCTGCCCTGGATGATGTGAGGACACAGACAAATGGTTACCTGAGCACAGGTAACCAAATACATGGCAGAATGTAGTTTAAAACAAATGGGTTATAATAAGTTATGATCTAGTCAGAGGAGAATCTAGATATATGGCCAAGCATATGTAAATATATTTTGAGTCTGAGTCTTACATCTGGGAGCATGGAGCTGGGAGGAAGACCCAGGCCTAACTTCTACAATCATGTATTTGGAGACTTGTAGGCAATTTTGTGGAAAACTTGAAGAATAAATCTAATTAGACTGCGGCTTTGTGGCAAGATCAAATCAAAGCTCAGAGTGGGCTCACTCAACAGATCCTCTCACGGAGATACTTAGATAAAATGGTTAGGGTAGAGCTGTGCCAGACAGCTTAGCCAGCCTGACATGCTTGTAATTAAATTGAGAAAGAGCTAAGAGATGAAGGAAATGTGGAGACAACTACTGACACACAGACCCGAGAGGAGTAAAATAGTCTAGAGACTGACTACATTTTGAAACCGTGGGCCTAGATTAAGAATTCTAAGGCTAAAATAATGGCTGTTGCATTTTTAACCTTCTACACTATAAAAACTGTTCAGTAACCCGGTGGCCAGTAACAAATCAGCACGACACCCTAAAATATGTCACTCTGGCACAAGGGTTATTTTGAGCTGAAGGCAGTTGAGGAAATCAAGCCAAGGACAAACACTCCATCCTCTCCCACTTTAAGAAAACAGGGCTTCAGTTTCTAAGAAGGCTTTCCCTTTTCTGTAGCAGGAAGGGAAGAATAACCCTATTACCAGAGTTGAACATGGCAGGACAATCTACATGACAAGACTTCCAAATAACCAAGGTGCTGCAAGAAAGAGCCATACATTAAATAAAAGAAAAAAAAAGCCGGGGGGGGAGGGGGGAGAAAGAAAGAAACACTGTGTTTTCCAAATTAACTGATTTTTAAAAAATAAATCTGATAGTGCCAAGTCTTAGCATGAAGTAGTGTGGCTTACTTTCTTTGATAGTGGTAGCGTAAACTGTTTCACAAACATTTTTAAGAATTTGGCATTATCTCACAAAATTAGATTCAAGAATCTGGTCTAGTCAATGGAATGACATGAACCATGAAAATGACGTGCAGTGACAATGCGACACTATGGACACTAAGAGACTCACAAGATGTGAGACCCAATACAAAGGATGCAGTGCAACAGTGTAATTCAATGGTTATCACTCCCACAAGGACTAAGGGCCTTGGTTCCATCCCTAGCACTGTAAAGAACACACAAAATCAAAGCATGCATGGATGTCATCTGGAAGACTTGTCTGCTGACACCAACTTCAAAACCATGTTTGAAAACACATGTATGAGCCGGGTGGTGGTGGCACACGCCTTTAATCCCAGCACTTGGGAGGCAGAGGCAGGCGAATTTCTGAGTTTGAGGCCAGCCTGGTCTACATAGTGAGTTTCAGGACAGCCAGGGTTACACAGAGAAACCCTGTCTCGAAAAACAAAAAGCACTTTTGTTCTTCAGGGGTCCTGAATTTGAATCTCGCAACTACATGGTGGCTCACAACCATCTATTATGGATCTGATGCCCTCTTCTGGTATGGGTATGCAGGTGTACATGCAGATAGAGTGCTCGTGTGTAAAATAATCTTTAAAAAACAAAAAAAAAAAAAAAAGGAAGGAAGGAAGGGAGGGAGGGAGGAAGGAAGGAAGGAAGGAAGGAAGGAAGGAAGGAAGGAAGGAAGGAAAAAGAAATACACTTAAATAAACAAAACAAAGCATGTAAAACATCTCTTCATTGAAACTGCAGCTTTGGATCTGCAGAACTGGCCCTTTCACTTGCTCCAGCTGTTCACAAATGAGGTAGATTTTGGGTTGGGCCAACTCAAAGCCCTGGAGATCTGTGCCTGGGTGGTAGCTGAGTTGGTCAACCTGCCAGCTTTCTTGCACCTGCACCACCAGGGCGAGCACTCCGGGACTACCAAGATGCTCACCCAGTGCTGCAGCCAGCAAGGGGTGGGACAGCACTTCCCCTCTCACATGCCCAGGGATGGCTCACTAGCACCTTTGTTGAAAGGTGCTCTACTGTGTTTGTCAGTATTCAGTTTCCTGAATACTGCAACTGGCTGGGGCAGAAGTAGGTCTCCCACTCTCACTACCTCAGGTCCAGCCCTTCTGACTGCTTCAGCTGGCAAGGGTGAAGAGGGCATCAACCCTTCACTCAAGCTACCTCATGGCACAGGAGTGGCCGGGCCAGCTCTCCCTTGGGGCTATGCCCTTGGGGCTGGCTCACCTATGCCTTTACCATCAGGGCCAACTCTATTGTGCTGCCCAGGTGAGGTACAGGGTCCACTCTCTTCTGAGCAAGTGAGGGTTAGGGCCAACTCTCCAGCTCTCATGAGTCCAAGACCAGCTCTTCCAACTGCTGCAGGTGGTCGTGGGTGAGGGGAGGGAGAAAGGGGCTTTTATGAATGAGAGATACATAGGGATCTGGGTCACCTGCCATCTCTATAGATAATAAGGAGTGGCTTTGCTAATATTCTCTTTACATTGCTAAGTCAATGTTCAGGCACTCTTTCTTGGTAAAAGTTCTTAGTTATGGTTTTATTGCTGTGAAGAGACACCATGTCCAAGACAATTCTTATAAAGGAAAACATTTGATTGGGACTGGCTTATGGTTTCAAAGGCTTTGTAGTCCATTATCATCATGGTAGGAAGCACTGTAGTATACAGGCAGACATGGTGCTGGTGGAGGAGGCAAGAGTTCTACATCTTGAACTGAGGTAATAGAGGGGAATGTGTCTCACACTGGGCATAGCTTGACCCTAGGAAACCTCAAAGCCCACCCCCAAAGCAGTATACTTCTTCCACTAAGACCACACCTACTCCAACAAGGCCATAACTGTGGGGAGCCGACAGAAGGCTGATATCATCCTTGCACCCATCTTGAGCCATATACCCGATAAGAGACTTGATTACAACAGCCTGCAACAGCTGTGCACACTCTGATAACATCTTGTTTTAGATACCCAGGATCTTCCCTTGGGTGTGTGAGCTTAGAGATCAGATTTAGAGCCAAGACTTAAGGATGTGACTTAAGGTGTGATTTAGAGATAAGACCTAAGGGTGTGACTTAAGAGCGTGACTTAGAGGCATGGCTTAGAAGTGAGACATATAAAAAGTCAGAGGCAGACAGAAGAGAACAACATATTATTAGGTGTTAGGCACTTGAGTCTGGGCACTTGGAAGGGAGCTTGGGAAGAAGAACTTGGAACTAGGGACTAGGAACTCAAGACTTGGGACTTGGACTAGGAAGAGAAACTGAAGAATAAATGGGATTGAATCACACTCTGTCTGGTCTCCATTCTTAGCATCCATCCTCACTCTCTCTCTTGCTGAACCCCAACCCTCGGACCTGAACAGCTTGGGGCAGTGTGAGCTCTAACAGTTTAACTCCCAAGGCTTTTGGTAGTGCGGGTTCAAACATTGACAGAACGGTCCAAGACATTTTGGACCCTAAACGTGGGGTAGTGCAGTTCTCAACATTTCTGGCCCCCAAAAGTGGGCTAGAGAGGCTTGCAACATTTTTGGCACCCAACGTAGGGCAGCTTGGTTCGCAACATTTTTGTCGCCCAATGTGGGGCAGCTCGGGCCACAACAGTCTCCAAGGCAGTCCAGTGTTCATCTTAACAGTTTCATACAATGACTCCTCTGGGCCTCTATACAGGGACACCCCTGCCACATATTTGGACTCAGTTGTTTTCCTTAAGTCATAGAGGGAGATTCTATAACCCTTTTCTTTTATCTTTGACTAAAGACAGATCCACATGGCTTAAGCTGCCAACTTCTGCTCCTTGCTAGGGCTAGAACATGGCCCCCTCATGTAATTACATGCTCACCAGCTTTCTGTTTTCAGTGGTTTTCTTCACTGGTTAATCTTGGCTGTTCTGGAACTTGCTTTGTAGACCAGGCTGACCTTTAACTAAGAGATCTACATGCTTCTGTCTCCTGAGTGCTGGAATTGAAGTTATGTACCACCACACCTGGACCTAAGCTTTTCTTTAATTCCTTTTCACAAGCCAAGCATGGTGGGATCTTGCCCCAAGGTCACCACTCCCTTAATTCCACTTAATATATTTAATCTGTTTATCTACTAGAACACAGGATTTAGCTCCAATCCACTTTTTGGTATCCCTTTAGTCCTTGAACCATACATTTTGTATATTTTCTTTCTTAGTGTGCTCCTTTTCATCAAAACACTCTTCATATAAGAGTGAACCACAGCACAGAGTCAATATTAAGTTGGTTTGAGATTTCCTTTGCCAATATACTTAATCTAAATCTCCTTGTCTTAACTCAGATTCGTTGGACAAGGGCAAAAAGCAGCCATATTCTTCACCTAAACATTGTAAGAATGATCTCTAGGCAACATACTAAAATTCTGCTCCTCTGACATCTCTTGAGTCAGGCCCCCATAGCACCCTCAGCACCACTGTTTTCCATACTTCTACTAGGATGGCCCATTAAGCCCCACTTAAAACATTCCACTGCTTTCCTAACCCAAAATTCTAAAATCCACATTCCCCCAAACAAAAGCAGGCAATACCCCAGTCCCCGGTACCAACTTCTGTCTTAGTTAGGGTTTTATTGCTATGAATAGACAACAGGACCGCAGCAAATCTTATAAAGGAAAACATGTAATTGGTGCTGGTTTATAGCTTCAGAGCTTTAGTCCATTATCATCATGGTTGGAAGCATGACAACATAGAGACAGACTTGGTGCTAAATAAGGAGCCGTGAGTTCTAAATCTTGATCCACAGGCAGCAGAAAGAGACTATGTGTCACACTGAATACAGGGTACCTCAAAGCCCACCTCAACAGTGACACATTTCCTCCAACAAGGCCACACCTACTCTAACAAGGCCACACTTTCTAATGGTGTTGAGAATTCAAACTCATGAATCTATGGGGCCATACCTATTCAAACCACCACAGGAAGTAATCTTTTTTTTTTATTTTTTATTTTTTTGTAGTTGTCTAAAGACAGCTACAGTGTACTCATATACATTAAATAAATAATATTTTTTTAAAAAGAATTGAGACAATACATATGAAGATGACCTTAGGATTGGTAAGGAGGCAAAGTGAGACAGGCTTTCACCATGTAGTCCAACCTGGCCTCAAATTCATGACTTCTTCTGCTTCATCCTTGCAAGGAATGAGCTAGGAATGAACTCAGGCTCTCATCCATATAAGCACAAACTTTAACACTGAGCTGTATGCCAGTCCTTAGTGGAAATGCTTTTACTAGTAAATTTTTATGTCATTTTTTTCCTTGTTCTGATATTTACATTTTGCTTCCTTCCATTAGGAATGGAAGGTATTTTATACAGTTAAATGAAATTACTGAATTCTCACATGCCGTTTGTGTGGGAGTCATATCTGAACAGAGAAGTGGGCATCTCAGGATCTTGTTGAGTAGCAGGTTTTTGTAGCATCCGTTGTCTTTCCTGAGGGTGTCTCTTTGGGGTAAAGCCTAGGAGTCATTAGGAGTTAGGTTAATGACTAATGACTCCTAATGTTTGTGTGAGATATCATCACAGGTAACTAGAGTAAAGTTACAAGTGGTCAGGACAGATTGTTAAAGTGTGAGAACTTTGGCTTTTATTTTTGTCTCTTTTGGCTCTTCCACTCTTTCGCCTTCTCTGACATATCAGCAAAGACAGGTCACCAACTAGAAGCAAACATCGTCTTCTGGAGTTTCTTAAGAGCTGAAAAGGAGCACAAGAGGAGGCCGTAGCATTGTTGATTTGTCAGAGTGTTGTAGGATAAAGTAAGAAAGGTTCCCGTAGCATTTTGGAGAGTGTAGATAATGGTTATTGTAAGAGGTTCAAGACCAGATTGTGACATCACTGGGAGGCTAAGAAGCTCATCTTAGTTACTGTTCTACTGCTAGGAGAAGACAACATGAGCAAGAAAATTTATAAGAGAAAGCATTTAATTGGACTTCTGCTTACAATTTCAGAGGGTTAGTCCATGATCATCGTGGTGGAAGCATGGTGGCAGGCAGGCATAGCACTGAAACAATAGCTGAGAACTCACATATGATCTGAAAGTTGAAGGCAGAGAGAAAGAGAGAGAGGGAGAGGGGAGAGAGATGGGTGGGAGAAAGAGAGGGAGGAGGGAAAGGGAGAGGGAGAGAGAGAGAGACTGGGCCTGCCTGGTATAGGCTTTTGAAATCTCAAAGCCAATCCTCAGTGATACTACTCTTCCAAGAAGCCTATACCTTCTAATCCTTCTCAAACACTGGAAACCAAACATTCAAGTATATGAGCCTATTACAGACAGCCTGTCAGAGATGGCCGCTTATCTACACCTTGTGACCAATTGAAAGTCTTTATTCTAGTCAACAGAGACTGCACTCAGGTATTCAGGGCCCAAGTGTAGCACGGGGTGTTTGGAGTAAGGAACTTTTATTTTATTTTTAAATAATTATTTATTTATTTTATGTATATGAGTACACAGTAGCTGTGTTCAAACACACGAGAAGAGGGCATCAGATCCCATTACAGACGGTTATGAGCCACCATGTGGTTGCTGGGAGTTGAACTCAGGACCTCTGGAAGAACAGTCAGTGCTCTTAACCGCTGAGCCATCTCTCCAGCTCCAGTAAGAAATTTTGATAGGGCAAAAACCACATCCTTCTATGTCACTGAACAGCTGCAAGGGGAGGTTTTATATAAGCAAGCAGTTTAACAGAAGCTAAGATAGATTATCTGGGCATCTTGACTTCAGGTTCCTAGAATAGAGTTGGGAAATTTTCCATGGGATTTTCTATCAAGGAGATCAAACTCAGTTAAACATCTCATGTTATCCCCAACAGACAGGCATAGACACAGCCTTCTCCCAGGGTCAATCAGGTATATGTCAAGATCATGGTGGTTTGGGAGTACTGCTGAGGCTAGGGAAGTGTTCCATAAGGACCTCGAAGGCCACTGAGATGTTGTCTTGTCTCATAGCTAATTTGGCCTACAAGTTACAATGAGCGTAAGAAGCCACTGTGTGTCACTATTCTCAGGGGGAGATATGAACAAATGTCTAATTATTCCAGTTAGAAAACCAACAATCTACCAAAGTATGGATACCACCAAAGTCCAGTTTGATGAACCAGTGAGATTTATTGGGGTACTTACAGGAATGTGGGAGAGGGATTACTTACAGGAGCAGAAGTGACTTATAGATAACTGCATCACTGAAGCCCACCTCAGCATGTGGAATATACTGCACAACTGTGGGTCGGAGTCTGCCCCACCACTGGGCACAGCCCCCTTTTTTTTTTTTTTTTTTTTTTTTTTTTGGTTTTTCGAAACAGGGTTTCTCTGTGTAGCCCTGGCTGTCCTGGAACTCACTCTATAGACCAGGCTAGCCTCGAACTCAGAAATACACCTGCCTCTGCCTCCCAAGTGCTGAGATTAAAGGCGTTAAGCCACTGTGGTGTCTATTATAATGTCTCCTTTTCATCTTTAATGTTATAAATTTGGGTCCACACCCTCCTTCTCTGGCTGATTTATCTAAAGGTTTGTCAGTTTTTGTTCAGCTAGGAGCCAAGTCTTTGTTTCCTTGATTCTCTGTACTGCTTTTTTGTTTTGTTTTGTTTTCCCTATTAGTGTCTGCTCTGAACGTCATTATTTCTCTCCATCTTCTGTTTGGGGGCTTGGCTTGTTCTTGTTTTCCACTGCTCTAAGGATCCTCATCAGGCTGTTTATGTGAGACATGTCTAACTTAGGACTTCACTGGCCCCATAGCTTTAGCTATGTTTTGTGTTCATTTTTACTTAATTATAAGGACTTCTAAATTTTCTTTCTTGATGCCTTTAATGACTCATTCCTCAATAGGGTGAGCTTTTGTTTGTTGTATTTATTTATTTATTTATTTATTTATGGTTTTTCAAGTCAGAGTTTCTTAGTGTAGCCCTGGCTGTCCTGGAACTCACTCTGTAGACCAGGCTGGCCTTGAACTCAGAAATCCGCCTGTCTCTGCCTCCCAAATGCTGGGATTAAAGGCTTGCATCACCACTGCCTGGCTCTTGTTTTGATTTTTTAAACAAGGTCTTTCTATATATCCCAGGCTGTCCTGAAACTCACTATATAAACCAGACTGGCCTGTGATTCACAGAAATCCACTGGCCTCTGCTTCCTGAGTGCATAAATTAAATGTGTGTGCCACAATGCCCAGATAGTGGTGCATTGCTTAATCTCCAAGCATCTGTATGTTTTCTGTAGAGTCTCTTGTTGATTTCCAGTCTTCCCCTCTAGCCTTACTGATGACAGTATAGCACTGAACTATAGTATAATAGTCACCAACTATTACTGTGTTGGCATTAACGTGTGATTTTAAACCTAATAGTGTTTGCCTTATGAAGTTAGATGAACCTATATTCAGATCATATATATTTAGAATTGTGACATATTCTTGATGGTGTCTCACTTGATTAGTATGAAATAACCCTCTTTGAATCCTATTTTGTCAGATATTAGAATAGCCACACCTGTTTGCTTCCTGGTTCCACTTGATTGTAACATTGTTTCACACCGTTTCACCTCTGAATGGTGTTTATCTGTGATGTGTTTCTTGAGGCAGCAAAAGAAGAGATTCTGTTTTCTATTTTTGTTTGTTTGTTTGTTTGTTTTTTGTTTTTTGGTGTTTTGTTTGTTTGGGTTTTTTTTGTTTTTTGTTTTTTTGTTTGGTTTTTTTTTTTTTTTTTTTGAGACAGGGATTTTCTGTGTAGTCCTGGCTATCCTGGAACTCACTCTGTAGATCAGGCTGGCCTTGAACTCAGAAATCCGCCTGCCTCTGTCTCCCAAATGCTGGGATTAAAAGCCTGTGCCACCACCGCCAGGCTGAGATTCTGTTTTCTAAACCAATCTGCTAGCTGTGTCTTTTCATGGGTAAACTGAAAACATTTATACTCAGAGTTACTATTGAAAAATATGCATTGCTCACTGTCATGTTTTTCATTTTGTAGTGTTTAAACTTTTCTTAGTCCTCTTTTGTTTAATCGGTGACTTCAGATCATTTGGGTTTTTCCTGCTGTTGTCTCTTGAGTGTTTCTCTTCAGACTGTAGTATTCTTCCCAATACCCTCTGTAGGGATGGTTGGGTGGTTATAAATTTCATTAGCCTGATCTTCTCATGAAAAGTTTCCTTTCACATTCAATTATGACAGACAGTTCTGCTGAGTATTAATAACAGGGTTGGCTACTGTAATTTTCTAGAGTTTGAAAGATATCAGTCTAAGACTTTCTTGTTTATGTGTTTTAAAATAAAAAGTCAGCAATTATTCTAATGGATGTCTTTGTCTCCAACTTGGTCCTTCTCTTTTACAGCCTTCAATATACTTTCTTTGTACATTTCTCTGTACATTTAGTGTTTTAGGTATAATATGACATAAGTGTTTTCTATTCTGGTTCTGTCTCTTTGGTGTTCTGTGTATTTCTTATATCTATATCTATAGATATAGATATCTTGTATATATCGATATCTTATATCTAGAATTTCCCTATAGTTTAGAAACTTTCTATTATGATTTTATTAAAAATATTTTCTATGCCTTTCATATAAAATTCTTTTTGTATATCTATAACTTATGTTTTGCTTCTTCATAAGGTCCCAAAGTTCTCATATGTTCCATCCATCCATTTAAAAAATTTTATGATTAACCGTGACTGAGTCTTCCAATTCTGTGTCTTCATACACTGATATTCTTTCTTCCACATGAACTATTCTATTCGGGAGGGTTTCCATTGAACTTTTTATTTGACATATTGTATTCTCCATTTCTCTCATGATTTTGGTTTTCTTCAGTTGTCTTCTTCAAGCCTTCATGGCTTGGTCCTAGAACCCTGCCTGACTAGAGGTGTCAAAGGAACAAAGAAAGGACAGACACAATTATAGAAAAGTTGGGGTCAGGTGGATTATGCATACTCCATTGGAACGGCACCTATACTACCACAACCCACAACCTTGGTGTGTTTATTGTGTAGAGCACAGAGGAAAGTCTCAATAGGAAGTGTCAGTGGGCCAGTATTCTCAGGCTATAAACATACCGAACAAAGAAGTTTTAGTTGTTAGTTTTTGTACACACTAGTCACTTGTTCACTCCCGAGGTAAGCTTGGCCATCCCTTGGAGCCTTGCCCAGGGAAGCCTCTGCCACTCCCATGGTGCTGAGGTCCTGACATTGGGGTTTTTGATATGACCATGCCTATGTCAGAGCTATAAATCCCCTCAGGACGTCATTCATTCAGGGGTTCCTCCTCTTTCTATACTTAGTCTTCTATCTCACTTTTGAGTTTTATTTTCATTTTGCAAACTAACTTGGATATTTTCTTCAGCTGTCTGTTTTGTCCTGGAAAATAGTCATGTCTTTTTTTGGGTTGTTTGATCATATTTACAGTCATTCTTTTGAATTCTGCATCTGGAATTTTGTCTTAGTTGTTTTCACTGAGGATCCTTACTGTGGGATCGGTAATTTGGGGAGGAAAAAAATTGTCTTGGTTCTTCATGCTACTTTCGTCTTGGCTGGGGTCTGACCTCACAGACTTTCATGACTGGCTAGTTTAAAAACAATCAGTTCAAAGGAATGGAGGGGAACTGGGAAGGGGTTGTCACTAAAGTTCTGAGAGTGCAGCAGGGCCTTTGTGTAAACAAAAGCTTTGCAGGGTGAGGGGCTGCTAAAGCATTTGCATAAAGGTTTTATGGGAGGGGTAAATTCCTTTTCTCAAAGCAAGGTTTTACAGTGTTTGACAGAAAAGACAGATATTTAATGTTTCTTACACAAAACAGACACTTGTCAAGTACCAATTGTTTTTAGAGAGGAAAGGGACTCCTGTAATACTGTGTATTTTAACATGTTAGTGTGAGTAGGAGGTAAAGAAAGTGAGCACGGTATGGAAGTAAGTATTAGGTTGTTAGATGGGAAGTAGAGGAGAAGGAGGCATGAAGGAGGCGGGTACTTAAGGTGTTTGGGGAAGGGGGTAAAAATAGCGACCCAGATTTCATATAATAGGTCGACTTCTGGGCTTTGGGAGGTGTAACAGTGAGAGAAATGGGGCTTGGAGAAGAGTAACAAAAGAAGAATGAGGAGGAGGAGGAGGAGGAGGAGGAGGAGGAGGAGGAGGAGGAGGAGGAGGAGAAGGGGAAGGGGAAGAGGAGGAAGAGGAGGAAGGAGGAGAAAGAAGAGGAAGAAGAAGAAGAGGAGGAAGGAGGAGGAAGGAGGAGGAAGGAGGAGGAAGGAGGAGGAAGGAGGAGGAAGGAGGAGGAAGGAGGAGGAAGGAGGAGGAAGGAGGAGGAAGGAGGAGGAAGAAAAGGAAGAGGGAGGAGGAGGAGGAAGAAGAGGAAGGAGGAGGAAGAAGAGGAAGGAGGAGGAAGAAGAGGGAGGAGGAGGAAGAAGAAGAGGAAGGAGGAGGAAGAAGAGGAAGAAGGAGGAGGAGGAGGAGGAGGCGGCGGCATGAAGAGTTGGGAACACCTGCTGCAATGACCTACCACACTACCACACTCTGGTGAGAAATAGCTACAGGGGAGGAAGTAGAGCTGGTGGGGTCCAAGGTGATGGATGACTGGCTCGAACGTTCTTTCCACTGCTTGGCTGATCCATTGCTTTGTCTCTCTGATCTTGATCTGGGCTGTACTCATTCAATGTTGGTAGTTTACTAACCCTGGTTCCAGCTCCCATTGTGTATAGACTGTTCCCTACACTGTGGCTAGCTGAGGAAAAAACGCTCTCCCTGCCGCAGGTGCTGTACTTTTCACACGGACTGCTGTGCTCAAACTGACTAGAGTTTGTGCTTAGCTTCCACAGCATCTCCGTCCCCCGCTGGGATGCTGATGGCGCCGCTGCTGGGATGCTAATGACGCCTGCGGTGTGTTAATCCCACCGGGTGAGAATAAAACAATGACCAGACCACAATTTTTGAGCCAAATCTAGAGCAAGCTTTATTAAATGCTGGCCAGAACAATGGACACTGGCTGGGTCCATCCCCAGAGCATGGTATCAAGTTATTTTAGTCAGATAGTTATAAAGGCAAACCCCACAAGGCTACATACTTTCTCCATTTGTCCAATCAGAGGCATACATCGTGAAATACTTCCTGCATATGTACCTACCACCTACCTCTACCTACATGTGATTAAGCACATCCTATGTAGTTGAGGCATCCAAGCACGTTTACAGAAGCAAAGTGCTTGGGCTTGTTATCTTACAGAAACAACGGCCCCAAGAATCCCAGGGAGCTATCTGTCCTTAAGCAAGCAAGGCTCACGGGTTAGCGGCATTTTGTTTTATAGCTCTCTTAAGCACAGTAATTTAAACTTAGAACATTACTTTAGCCATTACAGAAGTCTCTGGCAGTCCCTTCTATGAAATCTCTGCTAGTAGAACTGTTAGCATTCTGTGTAAACTCCACCCCCACAGTTACCTGGCAACAGCCAGGTATGCTCCTCCCCACAGTTACCTGGCAACAGCCAAGTAGACCTGGCCCACTATAAAAGGGGCTGCTTGCCCCTTCTCTCTCTCTCTCTCTCTCTCTCTCTCTCTCTCTCTCTCTCTCTCTCTCGATCTCTCTCGATTTCTTGCACTCTTGCTCTTGCTGTCTTGATGTCTTGATCTTTTGGTTCCCTTCCCCCTTGTCCCCGCCCCCCCCCACCTCCACGTGCTCATGGCTGTCCTCTACTTCTTTACTCTCTACCTCTGCCTCTCTCTGACTGTTACCCTCTTAACTCCCCTCCTCATGCCCTGAATAAACTCTATTCTATACTATACCCTGTGGCTGGTCCTTCAGGGGGAAGGGATGCATGGGCCCACTGAAACATCCCCTTCTCCTGGACTTCACCACACACTTCCATAGAACAGGTCCTATATCTCTTTATCTTTTTATAAACACATCAATAACTCCTGTAAATTTCCTGGTCGGAGTCTTTTAGCCAGTTCGGTTGTGATTGCTGAAGTAAGACCAGTCTGATGGTGGAGAAAGTTTTTGAGTCTGATGGTAGAGGGTTTTTGGAGACTGGAAAAGTAGTTGGTGGCGTGGTAAAATATTCCAGTTCCCTTTGTTTACCAGACTATAATCAGTCACGTGTTCTGATATGGTGTCTAGTCTCTGTACCCTCAGCTGACCCGGAACTCACTACGTAGTTCAGGCTTGCCTTAAACTTTTGGGTCATCTTCTACTCTCTGCATCCCATGTGTGCCATTGGCTTTTACATATATAATTTCATTTCATTCTTAGCTCTTTGAGGTTAATATTATTTCTCCTGTTTTACAAAGGAAGAATTGGTCTGTAGGTAGGTTAGACACTTTACTTAAAATTCCTTTGCTACGTACACATAGAGCTATTTGTACGTATATTGGGCTTTGAATGTGGGATATTTGGTCTCCAATCAGTGGTTCTGGGTGGGACTCTTTAGGAGGTGGAACCTCTCTGAAGAATGTGGGTCCCTGGGGGGAGGGGATGGCATGTGGGTCCCAGGGAGGTTGGCGTTTCATAGCCAGGCTCCATTCCCTGTCCATCTCTATGCTATCTAAGCATAGCCACTTAGCCACATACCAAACCAAGTTTTA
This sequence comes from Arvicanthis niloticus, assembly GCF_011762505.2. Taxonomy (NCBI): domain Eukaryota; kingdom Metazoa; phylum Chordata; class Mammalia; order Rodentia; family Muridae; genus Arvicanthis; species Arvicanthis niloticus. The sequence continues at coordinate 60,256,638 of NC_047666.1, forward strand.
ATTTTAATTTTGAAATGAGATCTCACGCAGTTACGCAGGCTGGCCTTTGAACTTTCTATGTAAGCCGCAGATTTGCGATCATCTTGGCTCAGCCCCTGAGCAGCTGAGGTTGGCAGCACGTGACACTGCATTGGCTGCGAACATCCTTCTTTAGCCTCCAGCCTGATAGAGCTTCACTCAACCAGTATCACACGCACAATGTACTCTGGGTCAGACTCCTTAATATGAGCCCTCTCTGAGCCTTTGAGCCCTTTCTCAGTTATCTGCCACAGCACTATCTGTCACTTCTGCTTTTAGTGAGACACACAGTGACCAGTGGAAGACTAGAAGGCCTATGCTTGAGGGACCATGTGTGTCTTGAGGTAGAAGAAATGCTGCCTGGTAGCAGGAAGGAGCAGATCCTTTGAGGCCTCAAATCAGCTTGAGGAGAAGCTGGCTATTCACAATGTTTGAATGTATCTTGGGGCTTAAAGTCTCATTCCTCCCAACCTGACCCTGCGTCTACCAGATGGCTGGTTGCTGGGAAGCCAACCTTCTCTGTTCTTAGGACGAAAGTTTGAATTCGGTCTTCAGCTTTTCCCACACCCTGGCTAGAGAAGCTGACTGTTTGTTTGACTTTCATATATAACAATGCTCCTAAGTGTCCATCTACCCACAGTGACCAGGACCAGGTTCTCCTTAACAGCTGGTCAGTTGGTAACTTAGCCCCCAAAGCACAATTTAGAGGCTGCTTTCTTGAACGGTCTCTGCCTGTACAGTTCCTGATGAGGTTGTTAAGGAAACAGAGTCTGAGATACAGATTTGGATGCAGCCAGTGGTGTCTTTTCCCAGATCAGCACTGACAGAAACAAAGAAAGCAGATTTGGGGAGAGAAGGAGAGAGACGGGTTGCAATCGCATACAACAAATATTGTAAAGGTCTGGGAGCTGAGACGTTTGTGAACAATGGTGCCAAATTGAGGCAAGAAGGTGGAGCCTTATCTCCTACGTTAACCAGTTGTTGATTTTGAGCCGTCCTTGGCAAATGGGCACAATAGCTAGCAGAGAATCTATGGCAACTCGTCGACTATTAGGACTCCCAGCAACCAAAGGATTCTGTGCTTCTGTTATGAGACGTGGTGGTTCTGGAGCATGCGCCACAGAGCACTCTGCGGTTCTGTTATTCAAGGACTGTTAGACTGGAGACCAAGATGATATAAAAGAATCTAAGGGAAAACCATCACAGCAAGTGAATTTGGCAAGGCTGATGGATTTAAATCTAAATATCAAACAAATGTAAGAATAAATATGACAGCCGGGTGGTGGTGATGCATGCCTTTAATCCCAGCACTTGGGAGGCAGAGGCAGGTGGATTACTGAGTTCGAGGCCAGCTTGGTCTACAGAGTGAGTTCCAGGATAGCCGGGACTACATAGAGAAACCCTGTCTCGAAAAAAAACAAAAAACAAACAAACAAACAAACAAAAAGAATAAATATGACAGCCCCAAAGTGCCCAAACGCCTTGAATTTCAATATAAGATCTGTGATACTGTGACGCTGAAATCTGCAAATATTACTGAAATAAACCAAGGCTCGCCTTAACACTTAGTGAAATGAAAATTTTAATATTGTAAAGATGTTCGTCATTTTCAGATCTGTACCTTGAACAACGTTATCCTCCCAAATTTCCATCAGAGGTTTTTTTGTTTGTTTGTTTTTTGTTTTTTGTTTTTTTTGTTTTTTTTTCCAACCAAATCAAATTTACATGGAGGTTCAAATGAATGTAGAATTTAGCCAGGCTATCTTAAAGAAGAATCACACAGTTTAAGCAGGCAAGGTGGTTGTTCAGCAGGTGAGTGCACTTGCCACTGATATTGTTCAGTGTGTACCTGGCTCAGGACAGGCCATACTAGACCAAACGGTTCCAAGTGAGGTTTATTTAGGAGATAGGGCAAAGGTGGGGGCAGGGAGATGGGAGAAGAGAAAGAGGTCAGGGAGCTCTGCCTATTTATATGGGCGGTGAATGTAGCCTCTCGCAGGTAAAGGTGGAAGGTAGCCAGGTGGATTCTGAGAAGGTATGGCAGTTGCCATGGCAATGTTGTGGGGGTCGCTTAGATGTGATGTCACTGGGTTCGGTTAAAGAGAGTATGTTCTCTGGGCGTGTAGAGAAGTATAAGTTAAGAGGATGTCTAAGCGGGCCCAGGGCGAGGCATCTCTAACCCCTGAGGGTCCAGTCACACACAGGTATAGTATAGAATAGAGTTTATTCAGGGCATGGGGAGGGAGCCAGAAGAGTCAGAGGAGAGAGAGAGAGAGAGAGAGAGAGAGAGAGAGAGAGAGGAAGAAGAAGAGGAGGAGGAGGAGGAGGAGGAGGAGGAGAAGAAGAAGAAGAAGAAGAAGAAGAAGAAGAAGAAGAAGAAGAAGAAGAAGAAGAAGAAGAAGAAGAAGAAGAAGAAGAAGAAGGCCAAGCATGACCACGACCACGTGGAGAGAGGAGGAAGGGAACAGGGAAGGAGTGAGGGGACAGGGAGAAGCAAGAGGCAAGGGGGGGCAAGCAGCCCCTTTTATAGTGGGCCAGGCCTACCAGGCTGTTGCCAGGTAACTGAGGGGCGGAGCATACCTGCCTGCTGCCAGGTAACTGTGGGGGTGGAGTTTAGACAGTATGCTAACAACCACCAACCCTGATGGCCTGAGTTCAATTTCTGAGAGCCACCTAGTAGAAGGAAAAAACCCACTCTTACAAATTGTCCTTTGACTTCAGCTTGCACTACAGCATTCACATGTGCGCGCGCGCAACACACACACACACACACATAAATGATTAAGAACTACAATAAGCATACTTTTTGTGTTTATCTTGATACTGTTGTGATTACTGGTGCAAATCACTGGAAAACACTAAAATCAATCAAAAAATCCTTATAAGATTCCCCTATTTGTTTTAAAAGTAGCACACCTGTGGACTAGGGAAAGGGCGGTATTTCTATATTTGATGCTCAGTCACTTGGATAGTCACACAGGAAAACAAGGCAGCATAAGCCTAACTCCATCCATATGTAAAACTCAACTTTAGGCTGTCTGTCTACACACGGAAGTCAATACACAGATGTAAAAGTAATTCTTGGGGGGGGGGGCTCTACACCCTTTTGCTCTCAAATAACTGCAGTTACTACACCTGCTGCAGTCCTGAATAAAGACCTGGAGACCTGGTATTTTTATTAAAAACGCTGCAAGCATGAAGAACTGGGCAGATTCTGATCTATTCTACCCTGAGTAGGCCTTCGATCTGGTCCACGAGTCCTCATGGTTGATCAGTACTTTTAACCAATCCAGGGGGATGGAAGATAAGTTTTATATAGCATTGAGGCTGGAGATGCTTGACCAGGCCACCCTGATGTCTGGGCATGGAAATCAGCACTGAATACACAGTGCACAAAAAACACCCTCCAGCACACAGGGCAGCATGTCTCTGTTTCACACATGTAGATAACTGGCTATATGAGAACATTCCTTTTCTCCAATCAGAAACTCTAAAAATGTAAGAACAAGAAGGTTGCATAACTATTTACACAGAGAAACCCTGTCTCCAAAAACAAACAAACAAACAAAAATCACCCAAGAGGCTATAAAGGCGGCTCTGTCAGCAAAGTACTTACCTTCTAGACATAAGGAACTGAGTTCATTCCCCATAACTCGTATAAAAAGAATCTTGATTGGTGCTGCATACTTGCATTCCCAGTGATGGGAAGGTGGAGACAGGGCAGTCCCTAGGCTCAGTGGGCAGCCATCTTGGACTACTTAGTGAGCTCCAGGCCATTGACAGACTATGTCTAAAATATACGTAGAAGGTTGTCTTCTACCCCTCTTCCCTACATGGAGTGGGGTCGTACACAGGCAGACACATGTACTCACATCCAATACATTCATGATCCCATAGAAAGAATCACACAAATGCCACCATTAGTTTTTTTCTGATGTAAACTATGGAGATATTATGCAAGAGTGCATGATTTCGTAATGCAGCACTTGGGAAACTGAAGCAGGAGGTTCCCAAGTTCAAGGCTAGCCTGAGCCACATAGCAAGACCCCATGGAAGCACACTTTCATGAAAAAAGTGTACAAAGACAATAACCGTATCTTAAAGGAGAGTTCTCTCCCCAAAAACTTCCTTCCAAAAAGTTCCTTCTTTCTGAATTATACTACTGCACCCCAAACTTCTGTCTCTGCCTGTTCCTCCGTGAAATGAATTGGCGGGTTATTCTTGGGGGATTTCAGAGGTCCTCATTCAGAGGAAAATGCTGCGTTAGCCATTTTTAGATGTCAACATGTGTCACGAGCACATTTAGAGTTACAGGAACTTTCAGTTGCTAGCATGTGTGTTACAGAAAATTATTAACGGCAGCCAAAACATCAGTGACCATCAGCTCCACGAGAACAATGGTCTTCTTTGTTCTACAGACCACACTGAAGTGGGGCTGGAGAGATGGCTCTGCGTTTGGCAGCACCACCGACTACTCTTCTAGAAGACCTAGGTTCAATTCCCAGCCCCCACATGGCAGTTCACAACTGCCTATAACTATAGTTTCAAGGTATCTGACACCCTCACACAGAAATACATGCAAGCAAAACACCAATGTAAAAATACACAAGTCAAAAAATGGGAAAGAAAAGAAACAAACGAACAAACCAAAGTGAAAAGGAGGCAAAGACTAGCTCCAAGGTAGGGAGTTTGCCGAGCACTGCGGAGGCCTTGGGTGTGACCCTCCGTATGACAAGCAAACAAACCATTCTGGAAGATGAATGGGCCAGGCAGAGGGTTGGAAATGGAACATGGATATTCATAGTAAAAGTAAATTTTAGTTTGGTACATTCTTGTCCGTTGGCTCTAAAATAAGGGTGACTTTATTCCCCGTGTGGAACAACATTTGATGAAATTTCAAATTGTATCGAATTTTAGACTGTTAGTAGGTCCTTGAGAACTTCTAATTTTATTGAAATGAAAACAGTTTGAATTAAAATTAATCTTAGCATTACAATAAAAGAATCTGGGCACACTACATGATTTGAGGATTTATTTTGTATGAGGAACACTTCTAAATATTTTTATAGTCTTAAATCACTAAATTACTTAATCTTCTTGCTAGCACTACAGGCTTAGCATATAGTTCAAGGGTAGAGCTGTGGGTTCCATCCTCAGCACTGCAAATATAATTAAAATCAACATGTATTTAATTTTTCACTTCAACAGAGGATTAGTAACATTCTCAACATTTGGTACAATGATAATTCTCTTCATATCCTGTTTCCTTTCTTAAATGTGGCCATTCGACATCTCAAATGGTGTAAAGAGCTCAGGGCATCAGTCTGTGGAGGACATTCATCTCCAGGAGTGGCACCGGCTCCATGGTGTACCATCATGGAACAGACACCCCCACCCCCAGTCCACACACTCCCAGGTCCTGCGTGTCTGTGTATATGACACTAGGACTTGCAGACTTGAAAGGAAGCCTGAGGGTGCAAACACAGTCCAGCTCTTTGGTTAGTTCTGAGTGCCTACCTCTTCCAAATAAATGTTAAGTGTGTCTTTTCCAGACTTAGGAGGAGGAGGAGGAGGAGGAGGAGGAGGAGGAGGAGGAGGAGGAGGAGGAGAGAGAGAGAGAGAGAGAGAGAGAGAGAGAGAGAGAGAGAGAGAGAGAGAGAGAGAGAGAGAGAACCAAAGCCAGTCTCTTTACCATCCCTGGGGTAAAGTGTGTTATTCAGTTTTAAACTTCCAATATTTTACTTTTATCATGTGATATATACTAACTAGTATGGATTTTATTTTTTACCACACCTTTGAATTCCAGTATGTTTTACATATTGTTGTTGTACATGGCCAACATGACTCTGTTCATCTGGCCTCTTTCAAATGCTCCAGAATTTAAAAAAAAAAAAAAAAAAAAAAAAAAAAGTGAGTTATGTAGGCTAGGTGTACAGTATTTTCCTAGCATGTGCAAGGCCCTATGTTCCATTCCTTGCACAAGTAAGAAAAAGGAACCAAGGTAGGCAGTGGTGGTGCCTTTGATCCCAGCACTTGGAAGGCAGAGGCAGGTGGATTTCTAAGTTTGAAGCCAGCCTGGTCTACAGAATGAGTTCCAGGTCAGCCAAGGCTGTACAGGGAAACTCTGTTTAAAAAAAAAAAGAAAGAAAGAAAGAAAGAAAGAAAGAAAGAAAGAAAGAAAGAAAGGATAAAAGAACCAAGACTATTACTGCTTCCATTTCATATATCTGATGCACCTCAGCAGCCCGTTCAGATAATCCGATCTTGAATTGTAAATGTGTGCATGTGTGTAATAGATATATAGAACAGTGCCTATTTTGCCGGGTTTTGTTTCATCAATATCAAGTCCCCTAAGAGATAGTTAAATGGGAAAAAACAAACAAACAGAAGCCACCTACTAACGGGTTGGTGCCCTCCATGGACTGAACCCAGACAGCATCTTCACTTCCACATGGCCATGTTGGATGAGCTGCGACTCCTCACATAACTGCGGGCAGGAAGAATAGACTCTGTATCTTCACACACATGTGTGAACATGTGCACACACCCAAACCCCTCTTCACACACATATTCAGTTCCCAAGACTCAGGTGTCCCCAGCTTTCGTTGCCTGGTCTGAATAACAGGAGTCAAAGACCTGGGGGCAGTGAACTGTTCACAACTAGTTTTCCCTGTTGCCACCTGAAGGCTAAAGGCCGCTCTGATGTTAGGAGGGAAAGTGTGTCTCAATACTGTCTGGCAGAAAGATTAACCAAATCAGAGCAAGGAAGGGCTTCAAATCTGTGCACCTCAGAAAACTTTCCTTGAGAGAGATAAAGGCAGGCAGGGTGGGGGAGGGAAGATACCAAAGGAGGGGGGAGGGGAGAGGAGGGACAAAGAGGAAGGGAGGAGGTAGAGAGAAGTTGTATTTGAGGAAAGAATGTACCGACACTCCCTTTCCTTGTACTCCATTCTCAAGGCTCTCTGCATGCCTGCACATAGACACAACCCCAGCCAGAGACCTCCACAGTGCACCCTGCAGGGATGCCAGGCAGCGCCTCCTGCTGCAGGACCAGTTGGTTGGCTGACTCAGTGCTGAAAGTGCATTGAAAATTTTCAGTAGATTCTGTAACCACGCTGTCTTTCTCAGATGTCATGTAGGCAATTGCTGGATGCCTCGCAGTGCTTGGAGGGCAATTGCAGTATCCCAAAGTAAAACAAGCATATGCTTACTGTTTTGTGAGCCATGAAAGTTAACCTGAAGGACCTATAAATGTATGCCTGGTGGCTGAAGCAAACTTGGGTGACAACACTCCTAAGAATACAGAGAATTATATTCACCTCTTCTATAAAAGCTATTACGGAAACCCAGACAACTTACACATATAGATAAGCGTCATCAAGATATTGTTATTGAACAGCGTTAGGTTATCTGGCCATTCTGGTAAATTCATGCTTAGAAATAGAACTTAGCTTCAAAGGGGTTATTTCTAGAAGCAAGCAGATAATGGCTCACTGTATGTCTTATAGCCCTCTTGTTGGAGCAGAAACCAGCAAGGACTTGAGAGTTCTAGAACATTCATACTTCTACAGTTATTTATTCTGTAGTCTGTGTGATGGCGTCTGGCTGGCTGGTAAGAGTACCAGAACACTTGGACATCCTTCCTTTCAGTCCCAGGCTTCTTAGCTGTTGGGATATGTGATAATCCTTTTATTAAAAAAATATTTTATTTATATGCATACACTGTAGCTGTCTTCAGATCTCATTACAGATGGTTGTGAGCCACCATGTGGTTGCTGAGAATTGAACTCAGGATCTCTGGAAGAGCAGCCAGTGCTCTTAACCGCTGAGCCACCTCTCTAGTCCCAATAATCTTTAGCTCTGAAAGAGACAGGCCATCACTAAGAGTGTATCATATTGTATAGCTTGAAGCTATCCATTTCAAAAACACAATTTATATAAATTACAATAAAGAGGAAGAGAATGCGGTCCTCAGTAAAACTTGTCATATTCTACTCTCTACTGTGAGAATTTTTACATGCTTGACACTGTAAAATATATATTACAGACTAAAGAACATCACTTTTCATATCCTCAAAAGACCAAATATATTTAGATAGCATTACTGCCCTGTGAAGTAGGAACGTGGGGCTGTCCTGTGGACACTGCAGACAAGCTTCCCCTGTAAAGCTATGTTTAACTTTGTGTGAGCAGAAGCCAGGGCATCATTATTGTTTCAGTTTCCCAAAGCAAGTCAACAGAAGGGCTTTCCTACTGGCTGAAGATCCAGGATCTGTGTGTGTGTGTGTGTGTGTGTGTGTGTGTGTGTGTGTGTGAGAGAGAGAGAGAGAGAGAGAGAGAGAGAGAGAGATGGAGACAGACACACATGGGGGAGAGACACAGACAGACACATACACAGAAAGAGACAGACACACAGAGAGACAGGAGAAACAGAAAAGACAGAGAGAGAGAGAGAGAGAGAGAGAGAGAGAGAGAGAGAGAGAGAGAGGTAATAAGGGGCCAGGCAGAACAATTCAGTCACAAGCAGAGAGAAACTGGATTGAATCAGTTTGGAAAGGAGTTTATGCCAGAACAGATGAGTTGAACCAGCCCAGACAAGTTCAGAAAGAGCTAGAAAGGGTGAGTTTATTCAGCAGTAAGCCTCCAAGACATTCTCTTACATCTGGAAAATAAAAGTTACATTTATACAAACCTGAGGCCTTGCAAGTGCTATTTTGAGCACTAAGATTATTTGTTTGTTGAGCCTGGGGTTTCTCTGTGTACCTGGACTATCCTAGAACTTTCTCTGCAGACAAGGCCTCAAACTCATAAATATGCCTGTCTCTGCCTCTCAAGTGCTGGAATTAAAGGCATATGTCATCATTGCCCAGCTTCTAATATAATTTTTGATACACTCGAATTTATCATAAATTCTATCTTTCTTCTTTATCTCTTCCTGCTACTCTCCCAGTTCTATTTAAGTCTCCTGGTCTCTCTCAGGTGCTGGGTCTCCCTCCTCTAAATTATACCACATACCAAGCAACAGGTTGAAAACCAAAACAGCCACCACCAGCTAATGAGAGATCAGACCAACTCTATCTTGGGTTCAGGCTTTCATCTTAGAGAACCTGACCTAAGGTAGAACTGGAGTTAACCACCAGGCCTGCACCTAGCACTGGTCTCCAAGTCATGCCCTAACAACCACCAATCAAGAGGAAAGCAGAAGTTACAGTTGTACCCAGTGATAGTTACTTATGAAAGTTTATGGTTTAGCTCCCAGAACCAGCCAATCATTTTTAAAGGCAACAGATTCCATAATAGCCCCCACAACCCCCCAATCAGAAGTGTGCTAAGCTGAAAACCCCCTTGCTTGTTTGCTTGCCTCTATAAATGCTTGCTTGCAATGGGCTCAGGCTTCACCCTTCCATCCTGCCAGGTCAGTGATGATGGCATGGCCTGAGCTCAACCTTGAATAAAGACCCTTGTGTACGTTGCATCAGAGTTGGCTCCTTGGTGGTCTACGGGGGCTCACGAAATGGGCACAGCAGTGCCAGCCTGCCATCTAAGGCTCTTCATAATATGAACTTCATTGGTTTCCAGCTGACTTCTGTTCCATTGGCTCCGACTAAACCAGTTTTTCCAGTATCCAATTTACATTTTTACAGGTTGGTGTCTCAGTTCACACCATTTCCCTTTCCCTTCACACCTGCCTACCAAAGTTTTATATATTATTATTATATATAATTTATATATTATTATTATATATAATATATATAATATATATAATATATATTATATTATATTATATATATTATATATATTATTTAGATCTCTCTCCTTTAACCACTTATGAAATGGTTTTGGTTTGGTTTTTTAGGGTTTTTTGTTGTTTTGTTTTGCCGGGGTGTGTGTGTGTGTGTGTGTGTGTGTGTGTGTGTGTGTTTGAATCTAGACCCGGCATGTAGCTCAATGGTAGTGTGTTTGATCCAACCTCCCACCCCCACCCTCACCCCTGCCACACACAAACCACTCTTATCCTTCAAGCTGATGAAGTGAACACATACTCACACTCTCTGTCAATTCAATTTAATATACTTTGCACCTTTATGATGTTAGATTCCAGATCCTCCTTCATTTACATGATGTTTTGAGACAGTTTCTGCCTGTCTCAGTCTCCCCAGTGCTAGGATTAAAGGTGTGCACCATGATGCCTGGCTTCTTCCTTTATATGAAATGTGACCTAGCTTTCCTTCTATACTGTGAACATTCGGAGTAAAGATCTTATTAACTTTCTAGTACCTGCAGGATGCCAGACCTTAGCATAACTGACATCATGTTAGAAACACCATTCTGACACTAAAACCCAGCATGTAGGCCCTCAGTATCTGTCAAAATAAAAACAAAGACTCAGTCGATCAAAGACTTAATCCATAGTTTCAAGAAAGCCCCAGAATGTTTTGCTTTTTGACTTCTGTAGTTCTGTTTCTTGCTGGCTGAAGTGTGACAGCCACCATGTGGCTTTTGTGCATAAAGGAAAAAGGTCTGTAAGACTCCGAGATACAGGATTTGGAGAAGTTCCTCACAGCTGCCAGCCAGCAGTACTCTTTTCTGTTTGAAGAGTACCAATGTGATAGTCTCTGGTAGGCTTACCTTAAAACAACATGGTCACACAGCCTGATTTTATTAACCCTTCCATATATTTTTCATAGCCTTTCCTCCCTTTCTATAAGATTACAAGGGCCCAAAGGGCAAGGGAGATATTTCCCCATCTCCACTGATGTGAGCCTATCTGACTGTGGCAGGGAAGTTGGCTGCTCCCCTGAGTGGAAGAGAAGCCTCTATATGCATTGTGTTGCTTGGCCAACCAGGCCACTGTGCTAATGGCCTTGGCTACTTCCTCCTGAGTCAGGCTGTCCTTGGTGACCTGGGCTGAATAATACATAGGCTGTAAGTTCCACATCCAAAGACTCATTTCAAGGACTGGCATCTGGACCAGTAGGCTTCTGACTCCAGGAAACAAATGCTCTTACAGAGCAAAGAGCACCATTGCAAAGGTTTGCAAAGAACTGACAGCCTCTCTCATTTTCACTTAGTAAAGATCACACCGTAGAGTAAAGAAGTGTCAGCCAAGAATCAACTGTGGGTTAGAAAATATTTCTCAGAATCAGCTGATTTAATTAGTCCTGAGTGTGTATATGTGTATGCATGCACACATACTTACAACCACACATAAGTCTCTAAATATTCTTGATGCAGAAACACATGAAAACCATTCTTATTAGTTTATAGATTCCAAGGCTAATGCAATTAAGTAGGCAAAAACTTCTCATAAGAGAGTTTTATGTGTTTGGGGCATTTGTAGTTGTTGCTGAACAAAATTTCAGTAATTTTTCTCCATCTACTTCATTTAGACAAAGGCTGAGCATCTTTAAAAAAATGATAAAAGATTCATATAAATACTAAGAAACCATAGAAGAAAATAAGCTAATGAGGGCAATCAAATAAAATATACTGATAGGACAGTCAGGTAGACCAGGGAGCACAGTCAGGTAGACCAGGGAGCACAGTCAGGTAGACCAGGGAGCACAGTCAGGTAGAACATGGAGCACAGTCAGGTAGAACATGGAGCACAGATAGGTAAACCAGGGAGCACAATCAGGTAGACCAGGAAGCACAGTCAAGTAGACCAGGGAGCACAGTCAGATAGACCAGGGAGCATAGTCAGGTAGAACATGGAGCACAGTCAGGTAGAACATGGAGCACAGTCAGGTAGAACATGGAGCACAGACAGGTAGACCAGGGAGCACAGTCAGGTAGACCATAGAGCACAGTCAGGTAGGCCAGGGAGCATAGACAGGTAGACCAGGGAGCACAGACAACTGGTAGAACATGGAGCACAGTCAGGTAGAACATGGAGCACAGACAGGTAGACCAGGGAACACAGACAACTGGTAGAACATGGAAAACAAGCAGGTAGACCAGGGAGCATAGTCAGGTAGAACATGGAGCACAATCGGGTAGAACATGGAGCACACACAGGTAGTGTGGGAAGCCATGGCAAGGCCTTACTCTTGGCAAACACTCACCCTTGGCTTTCCTATCTACTGTTCTTCTTTCTGCTTACCTTCCATGATTCACTTGTCAGTTCTCACAACTTCAAACAAGGCCTCATAGCAACCCACCTTAGTAACCCTTCTTCCTGATCTCTAGATTTAGCCAACATCCTGCTAGACAGATGTTTTTAGAACCCCTGGTAATGGCAAGGCTTTGTAAGAATAACTTAGTTAGACCCCACAGCTGCAGCTAGGTTCCTCTACCTGCAAAGCCCTCTTTCCTTTCCTACCCCTCCCCATATCCTGTTTTCAGAGGATATAACCTGTGTGAACAATAAAATCTGTGCCAGCTTGATCAGACTTCTTGACTTGCTGTGCCTCCTTATTTTCTCACGCATCTCAGTCCTCTCCACAGGGTCTAACGGTCCCACTTGATTGTCCAGCTGACCTGGACAAGGTAGAACATGGAGCACAGTCATGTAGAACATGGAGCACAGACAGGTAGACCAGGGAGTACAGTTATGTAGAACATGGAGCACAGGCAGCTAGACCAGGGAGCACAGACAGGTAGACCAGGGAGCACAGTCATGTAGAACATGGAGCACAGGCAGGTAGACCAGGGAGCACAGACAGGTAGACCAGGGAGCACAGACAGGTAGACAAGGGAGCACAGACAGGTAGAACTTGGAGCAGTAGTAAAGCATGACAGTGGATAACCTGAGAAAAAGAACACATGGGAATAAGAAGAGTGGAAGATGACTACGTATAAAGAAGTTGAGATAATAAATAACCCAATGATGTAATCTAACCAGAAGAACAAAACAGCAAACACGTTACTTACAACTCAAGATAAGGCAAAGGAGACAACCATAATAAATCAATCTTATGGGGAATGGGTATGTGCCACCCACTCTCAGCAAGAGTCATGTACACATAAGACAAAAATCTATCCTGCGTTCATATGAGAGGACAGTGAGGTAGTGGTGTTCACAGAGATGGAAACTGAGATGACATGTTACCTAGAGATATAATTCCACCTACACAGATAAAGAAAATGCACTCATGCTTCACTTAGGACTCTGTTGTAACTTCTAATATTATTCTAAATATACCCAAATTGATCTTGCACAAAAGATCTCCAAAACAGTGATTCTAACCACTAATAAATCTGACCAGCTTCAGGAAATGCATTCCCCATGTTCAGAATATATGACAATGTCTTTTGAGGGCTTAAATGGGTTTTCTCTCAAAACTTCCAAAGATGAGCTTATGACTCAACTTCTACCAAAATAATTCCTAAATCTGAATATATGTGAGGCAAAGGATGGTACAGAAAATGGTGGCTCATTCACAGTACACTCTCACAATTTCGAAGAACGGCCAGCATGACCAACGCACCAGAGACAATGGATCTAACCTGTGAAGAAAGGGACTCTGGTTTCCATTTCTTCAGCCAGAGAGAAGTTATAAGCAATCAGGGCCTTGTGAAGAGGCTGCCAGTGGAAGGCTTTCTGAAGCATGGTAGACCTTGTCCCACCATGGCGTCCTAAAAGGTCAAAGATGAACAACCGAATTCACAAGGTATTGCTCATAAAATGGGAAGCCATACGGAAGCCATCACATTTTCCTTGACTTTAACCTTGTAAGTAGTGACCCAGGTGGTTCCACGGATGAAGTTGCTGGGCACCAACCTGTTGACCTGAGTTGAATATCTACAGTCCATGTGGTGGAAGGAAACAATCAACTCCTGTGAACTGTCTTCTAATCTACACATGGGCACATCATATAGATATTGATGATATAGATGATGATATAGAAGATGATATAGATGATGATATAGATGATGATATAGAAGATGATATAGATGATGATATAGATGGTGATATAGATGGTGATATAGATGGTGATATAGATGATGTAGATGATGATATAGATGATGTAGATGATAATATAGATGATGATATAGATGATTAGATATACATGATATAAATGATGATATACATGATATATAGATGATGATATAGATGATATATGATGCAAATGATTACATAGCTGATGATTGGATGATATAGATGATACAGACAAAGTAGATGACATAGATATAGATATATAATAACAAGGTGACTAGGGACAAAGATGAATAAATGTCTCTAGGAACAGGCAATACAAGGGCTTAGGAAACTCACATTGAAACCTCATCATCAACACTACCCTAGCAGGGAACAGGGAGATGGGATATCAGAACAGCAGTCAACACTCCAAGAATAATGCATAGATTGCAAGAAGGAACGGTCTCCATTGGAGCTTTCTGCAGCCTTGAGTGCCCAGGACATACAGTGAGCCAAGGAGCCATAGGATGCGGCAGTCTGAGATGGCCAGCTGCTAGCCCAGTGGGCATTTAGAAAATCTAAGAGAAGTTTGAAGATTAGAAGTTAAAGGTGAAGGAATAAGTGTCTCACAGGGAACTTCCCCAAAGAACGCAGGCCAGCCTCTGGTCCAGGGAAGGTTAAGTGAAACCCTTCCTGCTTACCACCTGTGGTTGTTTGACACAGGGAGTGGCATGATTGAGGTGTGGCCTTGTTAGAAGAGGTGTGTCACTGTGGGGGTGGGCTTTGAGACCCTCCTCCTAGCTGCCTGAAGAGTCAGTCTTCCAGCAGCCTTCAGATAAAGATGTAGAATTTTCAGCTTTTCCAGCGCTATACCTGCCTGGATGCTGCCATGCTTCCTGACATGAAGGCAATAGACTGAACCTCAGAACCTGTAAGACAGCCCCAATTAAATGTTGTCCTTTATAAGAGTTGCCTTGGCCAAGTGGTGGTGGCACACGCCCAGCACTTGGGAGGCAGAGGCAGGTGGATTTCTGAGTTCGAGGCCAGCCTGGTCTACAGAGTGAGTTCCAGGACAGCCAGGGCTACACGGAGAAACCCTGTCTTGAAAAACAAAACAACCCCCCCCCAAAAAAAGAGTTGCCTTGGTCATGGTGTCTCTTCCCACCAATAGAAACTCTAACTAAGACACCACCTTCCTAGAAAGAGCTTAGCAAATTTGAAAAAAGCACTGAATCTAAATTATCCCTGTTCTATAGATAAGAAAACAAGTACTTAAAAAGATGAAATGCCTTGCCCACAGTTGCACAGCTAAAATACTGTAAATACTGTAAGCCCAGGATTTAAAGACACAGAGTTTAACTGGTGTTTTCATGCCAATGCTTTGAACTTATTGGCACTGTGA
Organism: Arvicanthis niloticus; assembly: GCF_011762505.2. Classification (NCBI taxonomy): domain Eukaryota; kingdom Metazoa; phylum Chordata; class Mammalia; order Rodentia; family Muridae; genus Arvicanthis; species Arvicanthis niloticus. The sequence continues at coordinate 60,271,919 of NC_047666.1, forward strand.
TGAATTTCTTATATTTTTGGTTGTGAGCCTAGCCTTTAACGGCTGAGCCATCTATTCAGCCTGTGATGAGTTTCTTGTTTGGTTTTTTTGTTTGTTTGTTTTGTTTAGTTTTTTGAGACAGGGTTTCTCTGTGTAGTCCTGGCTGTCCTGGAACTCACTCTGTAGACCAGGCTGGCCTTGAACTCAGAAATCCGCCTGCTTCTGCCTCCCAAGTGCTGGGATTAAAGGCGTGCGCCACCACTGCCCAGCCTGTGATGAGTTTCTTAGAGGGCTGTTTGGCTCTAGTAAGAAAGGAAAAAAAAAACAGAATCTTGGAATGTTGTTCTGGTCAACTCCTTTTGTGTACTTCCTTGAAGTACCTGTCAATGACATGCCAGAGCAAAGGCACAAGTGTCGAAGGCTTGGTCCCCTGCCTGTGGTGCTACTGGGAGGTGGTTGGACTTTTAGGGGGTTGGTTTTGTGGGAGCAAGTTAGGTTACTTACTGTGTCTCTGAGCCTTCATCTGTAAATGAGATTGATAGCAGCATACAGGTTCTTAGCTCGATGATTTGTTCTAAGCAGTAAGAAATAAACAAGTCCTGAAACCACTACCTGGAACAGAGTAAACAAACCCCTTACAAAGGACACTGAGAAATGGATTTGCTTTAGGTTTGAGGCAATAGCAAGAGACCCAGAGGCTGCCCAGTGGTCTGAAATGTCAGCATCTAACAGAATCACCACAGACTCCTGACTCCACCTCCCAGTTCACACTCACTGGGTCTGGGGTAGGAGTCAGGATTTGCATCTCAGGCAAATTCCCAACTGATGCCCTTGATCTGAACATCAAACTCCAAAGACTCTTTTCATTCTACAGATTTGAAGACTGAGGACCAGACTGGTAAGCACTTGACTAAGATCACCCACAGTAGGGCTAAACCCGGACTCAGTGGGGGTTGCAGGCCCTGGGGTGGATCTCCACATTGATAGCTGTGTGCAGGAGCTTTCCCACATAGTGTAGCAGCAGCCACGGGGGAGCTAGTTTCCTGCCATCCACTTGAGGGCATCCTGGATACTTTTTGTCATCAGTGAAGATGAGTTTCTGAGGTTTGCAGAAACACTTTGTGACAAAGGCTGTCAACCTACATGGCTGAAGAAGAAAGCACAGCAGGAAGTAGGGGAGTCTCCAGATGACAGCACATAATTTTAGTTTGTTCTGGTTCTAGAAGGGGGCCAAGAGGGGGACACAGAGTAGTAGAGACCTAGAAAAGGGTGAAGTAGGCAGGTATGAGGTCCAGGAGGAGAGTGAGAAACTTGACCAAGTGTGAGCTAAACTGAGCCTCATTAAAGGGCAGAGGAAAAGAACAAGAGGAACAGAGATTGCAGAGAGAGAAGGAAGAGAGAGTGGGTGGTTCAAGTAACCAGCAACAGGTTTTGGAGTACAGGACCTGTCAGAAAGCAGGCAGCGTTAGCATGTATTACTCTTTCTATCCTGTTCCCAAAGGTACTACATGAGCCATTGCTGTATTTATACAGTTCCTTCTGAGACCCCGACAGACCAAGCTGTGGTTTTAGAGCTCATGACAACTTCAACTCACATCTTTAAGATGTTCCAGGATGTGGGACACTTCAGAGACTAAACTTCTCTCTAGCTTACAAACCTATTGTAAGCCTTAGAAAAGATGGTCCAATGTAGAATGGCCTAACTTCCCTGTCTCCAGGAAGCCCACTGCCTGAGACTGGATCCCCTCTGTCAGCAGCCCTGTCTTCTCCAGGTACATAGATGATGGGAGCAAAAAATGACCATGCTCTGCTCTCCACAGCCTCTGGGCATCTCCACCAGACCACCTAGGTGCCACAGAGCTGTGTCCATGAGGTCTCCTGGGATTCAAATAGAGGAATAAAGGATGTCATAAAAAAAAGAAAAGAAGGAATTCTTATGAGGAGTTATGTTTTTTATTAATACATATTAGCTATGATTTAGTGAGTGATTGCTGTGTGTCCTGGGGAAAAACAACAAGTTTACACTTTAACTACCTTTAAAGAGCCAGGAGCTAGGAAGGTGTCTCAGTGGTTCAGAGTTCTGACTGCAGAGGACCCGAGTTCAGTTCCCAGACCTGTACGGTGGCTCACGACAATCTGTAATTTCAGTTCCAGGAGATCTGATGGCCTCTTTCTAACTTCTGTGGGCACCAGACAACATGCATACACACATACATGCAGACAAAACATCCATAAGCATACAGCAAACCAACCAGAAAAACAAACAAAAAGGGGTTCACAGTCGAAAGAACAAGTATCAGGAAAGAGTTACATTTCTTACAAGCAAGTCTAACACCAGGACTGTACAAGATGCAGGAGCTCGAGAAAGCACACAGGTCATCTAAGGGAGTAGCAGGATTTTGTTGCCAGAGATGACAAGTGAAGTACAAAAACTGCCCTACTTGGTCCTTAAGCTCCTCAACCGCACGTAAATTTATCCCCAAATAAGCGCATTTGCCCAGACACCAGAGTGCTGATACTTTCTCTGAGTTATAACTACTGATGCAGCACACAGCCCATAAGCTAGCTACCCTGATACTATGACTCATTGGTGTTCCAGACATTAGGTTCACTTCAGATCTGCAAACATGTACTTGGTATCAACTGTGTTAAAAGAATTTGGCAGAGACCGGAAGCAAAAGACATAACCCATGGGTTTTGTTTTTGTTTTTTTGTTTTTTGTTTTTTGTTTTTTGTTTTTTTTTTTTTTTTTTTTGGTTTTTTTCCAGACAGGGTTTCTCTGTGTACCCCTGGCTGTCCTGGAACTCACTCTGTAGACCAGGCTGGCCTCGAACTCAGAAATCTACCTGCCTCTGCCTCCCAAGTGCTGGGATTAAAGGCGTGCGCCACCACTGCCCAGCTATAACCCATGTTTTAAGAGTGAAGACCAGTCTCATGAGCATATGCTCAGGAGGCAAATGACTGCAGTGTCAGAGTTTCTGATACACCACAGTCACAACAGCAGAAGTGACTGAAGGAGCGAGAGAATAAAGAAAGTACTGAACAGTTGCATGGATCCTGTCTGGTGTGCGATGTTGTGGTGACAACTCCATATCGCATAGTCTAGTCTGCATGTCAGTCCTGAGACATGGTTACAATCAATGTTTCACAGAAGGAACAGAAGGCTGGGGTTATCTGTGAACGTGTTCAGGTCACATAGGGGTTCAGGGGCAGGATGGACACATCAGACTCCATGTCCACTCCCAGTGTTCTCCCAAAGGAGTGAAGTGCACTATTTGTCTGACTGTGGTCATCACCTTCCCTAGTGGAGCACAAGTACTTCATAGTTGAATGGCTGCAGCAAACATTTTACCTTTTTTTCTACCCAGTTCATAGATAACTTAAACTCAAATACATATCAGATATCTGTATATATCAAATATCTGTAACAAGTGAGCTTCCTCCTGCCCCAACTCCTTCCTTTAAAAAGAGACGTATTTTATCAGTGTGTGTGTGTGTGTGTGTGTGTGTGCGCGCGCGCATGCAAATATCCTCAAAGGGCAGAATAGTTTGCTAGATCCCCTGGAGCTACACTTACAAGCAATTTTGAGCCAACTGACATGGTTGCTTGGAACTAAACTGGTCCTCTGGAAGAGCAGAATGTGTTGTTAACCTGCAGCCCCAAACCATGCTTCATTTCAAGCTAGGTTGGCAGTCCCATCTATGGCACTGCTGTTGCTCAGGATTTGACCTTCTTCTTTCATTCCATTGGACTGGGGATACTTTGTGTCCATGTGCCACCCCACTATACCTGTACAGTCTCCATCCAGCCTGCCTCTTCCTTTCTGAGCAAGACTGCCACTCTCCTTATGCAGAGCAGTAAGTAAGCCTAGGTGGAGCAAGGAACAACACCCACAGGGAGCTCTAAGGAGAGATATTCTGAAGCTGTCTCTCCTGTGACCACAGAGGAAACAAGAAACGGGTGGTGAAAATCATGGGATTCTGAGTTGAGCTCTGAATTCCAGGTTTTTCTATAACCAGTGCTTTCCAGTACTTTCTGCACGTGGCACACAGAGGTTTCAAGAAGTCATAAATATTCTCCTTAGAATTTTCCTTTCTCTTCCTCTTTCTCCTTCTCCTCGTCCTCCTCCTTCTCCTCTTGCTCCTCCTCTTCCTCCTCTTCTTTTAATCCTGTTCTTCAGTTCCTTGATCCCATTAGGGGTTATAACCCAGATCTACCTTCCCTTCTAGTCCTGCACATTCCTCTGCTTGGTTTGTTGGTTGATTGGTTGCTTTGGTTTGGTTAGTTTGATGACAAGATCTCTCCCTGAGTAGCCTACAAGTTTCAGTTTAGATCAAGTTGACGTCAAACTTGTGGTGATCCTCCTGCTTCTGCACTCAACGGGATTACAGGTTGCACTGTTGCATCTAGCATAATCATCCTTTTGGTTATGAAAATCCCGTTGCCCAAGAGATGTCTTCCTAGGCATGCTCTCGGGTCCGCCCACCTTTTGGGTTGTGAGTCTTCTCCATGAGATGATACAATGAGGTGAGCATCAGATGAACAGCATGATGGGAACAGAAACAGGAAGGACAGGGAGGAAGCCCTTCCCTGTGTTCTCATGGCTTCCCTCAGAATTTAAGAGGAGAGATTTTCTTCAAAGCATAGAAGGACTTTGTTTCAATCTAGTGATGGGCTCTGTCTATAAATTTCTTTCTAGGCACAGCCTACATCTAGGGACAACTTTAGAAAAAAATTCAGAGGCTTAACAATGGAGTTAATAATGGATTAATACAGCAACTGGGTGCTGGAGAGACGGATCAGCAGTTTAGAGCTCTTCCAGAGGTCCAGAGTTCAATCCCCAGCAACCACATGATGGCTCACAACCATCTGTAATGGGACCCAATACCCTCTTCTGATGTGTCTGAAGACAGCTACAGTGCACTCATATACATAAAATAAACAAATAAATCATTTTAAAAAACCCAGCAGCTGATGAAGTCATGAATTTTAATTTTAATTTTAATTTTAATTTTAATTTTAATTTTAATTTTAATAAGGGAAGCAAACATTCATTTGGGTATTTGCAGCGAGCCAGTCTTCACACTGAGTACTTTCACAGGCTATGGGTACGAATTAGTCAAAAGGTTAAAAAAGAGGGCCAAGGGAGGACAACACAGAAATTTCCAGACTAGGGGTAGAGTATGTGGGTTGTGAAACTGACTGGCAGGAAGGGGCACTGAGCATTCTGTGTGGTTGTCTTCTCCACCTCTGATACCACGTCTGAAGGACACTCACCTTGACAAGAACTGATTTAATGAGAGTGTCACTCCAGCTTCTGTTAGAGACAACTCCCTTCAGGCCGCAGAGTCTTTGTAATATCAGTGGAGTTAACGTGACCTCAGGGGAGACAAAGGAAGGGAAGGCATCAGCTGTCAGAGGGACCAGGGAGGTTTCTTCTCCTTTAGAATCTCAGACTGGCAAGGCCCGGGATCTTGTCACAGTGCAAATTCAGAGGCCTGGAGAGCAGCCTGGACTCTGCATTTCTCAGATAGTCCTGGGTGATGCCAGTGAGTAGTATGCAGTATGAAAGGTGACTTCCAAGAGTGCAGGAGCCCTGCCTTTTGATGGTTGCCTGCTTTGAGGTCAGGGATGGATTGAGTGACATCATTGAGTAGGGAAGGGTGTTTGGTTTTATGCTGTCATTTTGGTGCTGAGGATGAAACTGGGGGCCTTGTAACACATCCTAGGCCATCATCACTCTACCACTGAAGCAGGTTCTCAGTCCAAGTGACTCATTTTTATTGAAGAGACAGAGCAGAAGTAATTTGTTATCTCTTCTTACTGTTAGACAAAGACTGCAGGTTCTCTCTAGGATGCAGGCTTGCCAGCTCTGTGGAAAGGCAGCTGCTTTGTGTTGAAGCAGCCCAGAGAAGACTCCTGTGGTGAGCTACAGAATGAGAACTCCAGCTGACAGCTGAAGCCAAGAACTGTGGCATTCAGTCCATGTGCCTGTCAGAAACAGAGGCTTTGAAGTGGGCTTGAAAGCAAATCTTCTCTTCTCAAGTCTTCAGGTGAGACCACAACCATACTGCTTCACGAGAGACCTGGATGTCATACAGACCAAGTGTGTCCATAATCCTAGCACTTGGGAGCTGGAGTCTTGGATCAGAAGTTCAAGACCATCCTCAGCTACAAAGCCAATATGAGGCCAACCTGGAATATATCTTACTGTGTATAAATAAATAAATGTTTGTTCTTCCAACCCACTAAGTTTTACAGTGGTTTATAACTAATACATCAAAGGCCATATTTTGACTGCAGGTACTTACTCCAGGAGAACAGCCAGTTGGTTGGTATGAAGATTAAATGAGTTGGCATAGGAGCTGGAAGGGTGACTCAGAGGTTAAGAACACTGGCTGCTCTTGTCGAGTACCCTGGTTCGATTCCCAATACTGACACGATGGCTCACAACCAGCTATAACTCCAGTTCCAGGGATCTGATGTCCTCTTCTGACCTCCACAGGATCCTGTATGCACATGGTACATGGACACACACTCAGACATGGACACATTACACATAGAATAAAAAATGAATATTGTTCCAGGATATTTGATCACACTGTGAACCATGAGATGGGGTTATTGGCTGAAAAAGCTGTTTCTAGTTGTGGTGTGATGCAGTCTGAGTACACATTTCATCCTTCTGGCTGGAATTCAGACACGCCCTTAGTACACACCTTAATCCTAAACCATGAAGGTAAAGTTAGTTTGTAGAAGGGCATTGCCCATGTCTGAAAGTGGTGTCTAATTGAATGGCAGACAAAGTGACAAATCAAGGAAAGATTTGACAGAATAGGATATGCCCAACTCTCACAAGAACAGACAGGAAAAAGAGGATACTTAAGAGAGCAGTGCAGACAAGAAAAAGGAGAGAGAGAGAGAGAGAGAGAGAGAGAGAGAGAGAGAGAGGGCAGTTTTATCAGAAGAGTTTTACAGAAACAGGTTAAAGAAAGAACAAGCTAGACAGAATGAGCCAGAGAATGAGAAGGAGCCAGAAGATTAGAACAGATTGCCAGAGTTAGTTTGAGGCCAAGCAGAGCAATTCAGCTGATTCAATAGAGTTCACAAAGAAAAAAGAAAAGGTTAGCTTATTCAGCAGTAAGTCTCAGAGGCTGAACACATTCTAAGCCCAGATAAGAGTGTACAGAGGCTACAGGTTTCCAGAACTAGGCCTAGGTTAGCAGGCGGAGGCAGTAAGCCTCAGAGATGACAATGACAACAGGAGAAGAAAAGACATTATTACAAAATATTTTTTTAATTATTTATTTTTATGTATATGTGTAAACTGTAGCTGTCTTCAGACACAGCAGAAGAAGGCATCGGATCTCATTATAGATGGTTGAGATCCACCCTGTGATTTCTGGGGATTGAACTCAGAACCTGTGGAAGAGCAGTCAGTGTTCTTAACCACTGAGCCATCTCTCCAACCCGACAAAATATTTTTTAAAAATGGGTAAACACATTAAAGCAGAATAATAGCTGTCACCGGGCAGTGGTGGCGCACACCTTTAACCCCAGCACTTGGGAAGCAGAGGCAGGTGGATTTCTGAGTTCGAGGCCAGCCTGGTCTACAGAGTGAGTTCCAGGACAGCCAGAGCTACACAGAGAAACCCTGTCTCGAAAAACCCAAAAAAAAAAAAAAAAAAAAAAAAAAAGAATAATAACTGTCCTGTGGTGGGTCCTTGTCCTGTTTTAAGTATCAAAAACTCCCTTTTCACGAAAGCTCAGGATATTCCAGATTGGATGGGTTTGTTTGAAGGTCCTTTTGAGCCTTCACTCATTGACTTACCACACAGCCTAGGAAAGGATAGAGGCAAACAAAAGGGAGGAAAGCAGAAACAAGTGAATGCAGCAGGAAACAGAGCAAACCCTGCCTGCTTCCCAGCCTGTCCAGTCCTCGATTTCTCAATTTGATAGGTCTTTGCTTCCTCAGCTCACAGGCAGCTGGAGGCCAGATAATTTATCTGTGATTCTACACGGTACTCATCTGATGGGGGTCACGTGAGTCTGAACCTGAATGATTAAGAGATAAAGGATAGGCAAGTGGAGCATGGCAGTGTGGGCCGGTAAACACTCCTTGGAAGGCTGGGTCAGGAGCTCAAGTCCAAATCCAGTCTGGGCTGCAGAGTGAGTTCAAGGCCAGTGGAAGCAGCTTCATGGAGACTATCTCAAAATAAAAAGCAGGCTGGGAGGTGAGAATGGGATGAGAGAGGATAATGGGAGGTAGGAAGGATAAAAATGTATTCATATACGGAACCGTCAAAGAATGAACATACATTTAAAAAGTGCTCAATGGTAGAGCATTTGGTTAGGGGACTTGAAACCATGTGCTCAACTTACATACTCAACTTACATATGAAGGAAGGAAAGAGGGAGGAGGGAGGGGACGGGGTGGGGAGGGAAGGGTGGCTGTAAGCATAGAAGATAGTGGTAGGGAAACTCGGGGGCCTGAGACACCTACATGGCCTTTCCGGGGGGAAATCTGGTATGCTTCCAGTTTAGGGTCAGACTTGTGGTGTGGGCCTGAGACTCCAGGGCTGCACTGCTTCCGGTATCCCCACTCTCACCTTGATACAGTCCTTTAGATAACTGAAGGCGGTGATAGTAAGGTGGAGAGATTTCCCACGATTGGCTGAGTTTTAAAAGCAGCGTCAGATCAACAGAGAAGGGCCGGAAAGCTGTCTGCTCAGCTGAAGGCTCTGGAATGGGAGGTGTAGATTGTCAAAGCCTTCCACTCAGTGATGGTACCCGGAACCGTGGCCTGGATCACCTTTCCCAAGAACACACAAGAACCTAAGCGCGGTTTGCTGGGGGGAGGAGGAGGAGCGGGAGCGCCTTCGAAAGAACTGATCTTCAAAAGGAAAAGTAGAGGCGTCCGCACTGCATGTGAGTCTTCCGATAAGGGAGATGTTCAGGCACGAAAGAAGGGTGACATGATTATGTGGCTTGTGACTTGTCAAAACGAGAACATAGTGGTTTTAAGCATCGATGTGGGCTTAGGGTGAGCATGCAGTCTGCGCTTCGTAGGTGTGGAGTCTGTTCTCTGGGGGGAGGAGTTCCTGACACGGAGATTTTCCAAATGACGATTCTGAGTTTTCTGCACACTCTCCCCCATCGCCAGTCACTCACAGGAAACTTACTGGAACCAGTTCCCACAGCCTGGTCTCTGGGAAGGTCTCTGAGAGCGCTCTGTCTGAAGGCGATGGCGATGCTAATCCAGCCTTCGGGGCAACACCGCCATCTGCTGACGAGGCTAAGAAGAAAACGCTGGAAAACAAGACGCGCTATGATGGAGGAGGCTAGTACGACATTCAGAGCCAACCAGAGAACTCATACAAAGAAAAGGGTCTCCACGGAGAAGAGAGATCAGAAAGGCCACTGGGGAAGTACGGACAAAGAGCTGTGGCCAGAGATTGAACGGATAAGGGATCCAGGCTTCAAAGGCTCTTCCTGGAGAGACATTCTGGAAATGTCCTGCGTCTACAACACAGAACTAATCCGACGTGACAGACTGCAGTCTGAGAGCAGAGGAGGTTTTCAGAATCCCGGATCCCACAGCATCAGCCTACCTCCCTGAACAGCGGTGATGTAGTGTGGAGGGTGGCAACTGCTTCTTGACTTGGGAATCTAATAAAGTTTTTCAAGCCCATATCCAGATCATCACCAGACACCAACAAATGAAGCTTCGAGGAAGGTGTCTTTATCTTACTACCAGACCGACAGCCAAGGAGTTCCACCCTACAAGGTTTGAACCAAAATATCTTTTTCTTATTGATGGTGAAACTAATGATTATTACCCGTATTCCCTTGGAGACAGAACACTTACTAGATCACTTGTGTGGTTTGGTGAGCAGCTGGGTGACAGAAAGCATGCATGAGTTCCAGTCCCCAAACCACAAGGAGAAGAAGATGACATTGCATGAGACTTCAATGTGATGACTAATGAGATCTAGCTCAGCCACATAGTCGTTAAAAATAAAGATGTCTATGCTTTCTACAAACGATAGTCCTCAGAATTTGACTTCTGAGAGCAGAAACCATTCTTTAAAGTGTTCCTGAATTCACAGTCATCTTATCCACCCCCAGCTCTGATATGATTTTAGGAGGTGGCAAGAGGAGGATGAAGAGGAGAAGAAGGAAGAAGAAGAAGAAGGAAGCGGGGAATCAGGAGGATGGAGACCAGAAGGAGGATTTGTGTGTGTGTGTGTGTGTAGAAAGAGGTTTCAGCATAGATCTAAACACTAAAGATTTTCTAAATGCAGGTACAGTGTGACAACCGACTTCCATATTCTCTTCACACCGCACTGAACTTGCTTTGTCTCCAACTCCATAACACACAAGATCTTTCTCTTTGTCCAACTCCTTCCTTCCTCCTCTTCCCCCTCCCCTCTCCTTTCCTCCTCCTCCTCCTTCTTTTTTTGTTTTTTTTTTTTTTTTTTGTTTTTTTTTTTTTTTTTTTTTTTTTTTTTTTTTTTTTTTCCGAGACAGGATTTCTCTGTGTAGCCCTGGCTGTCCTGGAACTCACTCTGTAGACCAGGCTGGCCTCGAACTCAGAAATCCGCCTGCCTCTGCCTCCCAAGTGCTGGGATTAAAGGCGTGTGCCACCACCGCCCGGCTCCTCCTTCTTCTTGACAGGGTTTTTCTTTGTAACCCTGGCAGTCCTGAAGCTTGCTTGTTCTCTTGCTCTGTAGACCAGGGCAGCATGGAACTCAAGAGATCCGCTTGCCTCCTCGCCTCTCGAACGCTGGGTCTAAAGACGCGCGCCACCGCTGCTCGGCCCAACTCATTGCTTTCCTCTTCTCTACTCCCCTCTCACCTGATTGCCAGAGCACATCTCCATGAAGAACTGCAGCATTTCGTCAGCTCTGACAGCTCTGCTGGAAATGTGCGGTGGATGATGAGGGAAGGGGGAGGGGCCGGTCTGGAGATAAAGGTCAGCGAGAGAGAGCAAGAGTTTTCAGGCCGGAAATAGAAGAGGGACAGAGGAAACAAGAGCCGCATGTTCACCTGCACAAGCTGTTCTACACTCACCTCTGCTCTGCTCCAGGGTCTATGAGGCCTCGGGGTCCACACTGCCTCGCAGTCTCTGGTTATCATTAGCGTTCTCCTCCAGTTGCCTCTGTGCATAGGAACTAGGACTGTAACGCCTCTCTCTCCCGGAAGTATGTGCACGCACCGTTCCCTTTAACCCTCAGGTGTTTCTTCCCTTCCATCTGCGAACTCCCTTTCCCTGGTGACTAATGGAGAGAGAGAGACAACTCAGAGCTCAGAAGTCAGTTTCTTTCCTCTGGGCCCCACTTAGGGGCCGTGTCTCTATCTCACTGTGAACACCAGCTCTTGTCACACTTCCAGAGCCTGTACCTTACCTTACCTTGCAGCCATCTGCTTATCGGAGGCAGGGGGCTGCCCACAGGGCCTGATGATGGCGGTTGTCCAAGTGGAGGCTTGGCTAAGAACCAGAGTGGAGGTTGGACAGAAACAAAGGACCAGAGAGAACAAAAGAGATGCCCCACGGCAGGTCATTCTCCAGAACTTCCCTAGGATCTCCAAGTTTTATCATTTAACAATCCTGGTAGCATAAAGTCAGCTAAAATTCATCCTCCCAGTCGTTCTTTACGCAGTGGTCCAGTGCGGTGGAGATGGATCTTAGGCTGTCTAGAGCTGACCAGGCATCTGGCTCTCAGGAGGAGAAAGCTACTTCCTACACACGTTCTGTGTGCTCTCACCTGAACCTCAGGCCCCGTCCCCACCCTCGATTACCCCCAGGCCTCCCCCACAGCCCCGACCCCTGCTGTTCTCAGGACCCTGTCTGTATGCTCAGTGACTTGCTATCTTCTGCACACCTCCCTTCATTCTGCTGGGTCACGACATTTGTTTTTAGCTTGCTGGAGACAGAGAGAAGACAGAAGCAACTGGAATGATCCAGAGGAGACAGTGTCATAGAAATTGAGAAGATAAGGGAACAGAAAGACTCCGGGTCACTCTTCTGAAGGTTTATTTGAGTCTAGTTCCTTCTGTCACCATGAGTGGCCAGTAACTTGCTAGTCTTTACACACTGCTTTCTGTCTGCCAATTTGGGGTAGTGCTTCCCGAATGAGGCTAATATGGATGCCAGTTCTTAGTTTGCTTTAAGAACGTAGTCCAGAAGCTGGGCAATAGTGGTGCGTGCCTTAAACCCCCACACTTGGGAGGCAGAGACAGTTGGATCTCTACGTCAATGCCAACCTGATCTATAGAGCCAATTTCAGGACAGGCAGGGCTACACAGAAAAATCCTGACTCAAACAAACAAACAAATAAACAAAATATGTTCTAGGGCTGGAAGACCCCGGAACTCACAGATGTCTCTATATGCTCAACACACACACACACACACACACACACACACACACACACACACACACACAGAGAGAGAGAGAGAGAGAGAGAGAGAGAGAGAGAGAGAGAGACACAGACACAGAGACAGACAGAGATTGTATTATGTGTGACCGTGTATATACACAGCAGTGAAGGACTGGGGGCACAGTGCCTGAGTCCCACAGTCTCCCTCCTTCCCCTCCTATTCCCCCTCCTCTCTTCAGCCCTGGCCAGCAACATTTTGGGTTAATCTCTCATTTTGTTTGCCCACACAGTTACCCTAGGTTTCTTCTTCAAAACTTCTCTGTCTTCAATCCTCTCCCCCACATCCCTTGTTTTATTTCAAGATGGTGTGATACAGTTGCCAGGAGGTACCTGCAAATTCTGAACACATCACAGCATCCAGCATCTTCATGGCTCCTAAGGTACAGTGAGTTGTAACTGAGGTATGTGTTAAGGATTAAATGTGTGCTGCATGAAAAAAATTAATTGAACAAAAGGACTAAATATCTTTCATCCTTTTCGCTTTTTGAGACTGGACGTTGGTGTGGAGGTCAATCTGATCTTGTACTTGCAATTGATCCATCTGCCTCTGCCTTCTTAATACTGAAATTACAAGCACGGAGCACATGCCTAGCTGGGTGTTGTTGTTTGTTGAGATGGGAATTGTGTAGTTCAGGCTATCCTTGAACTTTCTATGTAGCCAAGAATGACCTTTGTCTTAGTTAGGGTTTCCATTGCTGTGAAGAGACACCATGACCAAGGCAAACATTTACCTGGGTCTGGCTTACAGATCCAGGCTTAGTCCATCATCATCATCATCATCATCATCATCATCATCATCATCATCATCATCATCATTGCAGGCGCAGCAGAATGTATGGCAGCATGCAGGCAGACATGGTGCTGGAGAAGGAGCTGAGAGTTCTACATTTTGATCTGAAGGCAACCAGGAGACACTGGCATTCTCAGGCTGTTAGGAGGAATCTCTCTTCTGCAATGGGTGGAACCTGAGCATAGGAGGAGAACTCCAAAGACACCTCCACAGTGACACACTTCCTCCAACAAGGCCACACCTCCTAACAGTACCACTCCCTGTGGGACAAACATACTCAAACCACTACCTTCCACTCTCTGGCTGCCATGAGCTTGTTCAAACACATGAGTCTCTGGGGACCACACCTATTCAAACCATCACAACCTTGAACTTCTGACCTCCTGAGTTTAGGGATTCTGGGTCTATACCACCATACCCAGCTTTCCAATGTCTTAACTTTTAAAAAATGTCTGTAAAATTCTGAACTTAGACACATGTCCTGTACTCCATCTCCATCCAGGCTGTCTCTCATCTCGGGCTAACCTCCCTCTCAACATCCTTTCACAAGTGTTCATTTTCCAACTCACATAGTAGGAGAAGATGATTTCTTGGTCATTGATCCTTTGGATCAATGGAATTGTCCACTAGTGCACTAGTGCCTCCTGGGTCTGGCCACACCTCACCAGGCCTCTTGGCTACTGAATGCCCTGGAAGCTTCAGGTGGTTTTGTGGGAGGGATGTAGGTGCAGACAAGCATTTTGGTAGCAATGAAGGGAGAGAGAGAGAGAGAGAGAGAGAGAGAGAGAGAGAGAGAGAGAGACAGACAGAGAGAGAGAGAGACAGAGACAGAGACAGAGACAGAGAGAGACAGAGAGAGGAATTTCAGAGGGAGGGAAGAAGGAAGTGAGGGAGGGAGAGAGAGAAAGAGAATATGTCTGGATTATACATTGAAGAACTCCTGGAGTAAGGGCAGCCCAGCCCCTGGGCTGGAGAGTTCAGGGTAGAGGGTGAGGTAAGCAAGCCATACCTTGTAACAGGTAGGTACTGAGGGATGCTGGGAGAACATAGAGGTCAGGTCCACTTTGGTATGTAAACTAGGTACCTCAGCTGCTTGTCCTGGGTCTGAATCCCAACACTCTGGGTTACATACCAAAATTTTCAGGTGGAACTTACCCTGAAAGGAAGAGAAGAAGAGAGTAAGGGAAGGGAAAGGAGAAGAGGGGAGGGGGAGAGCAGAGGAGAGGAGGAGAAAGAGAGATATATGCTCTTAATCCCAGAGCTCTTCAATTCTCTCCAAATGTCACTTCTCAAGAACGACAGATGAAAACTGGGTTTTTCACTAGAGGCCCAGCCAAGAAACAGGTGAAGAATCCATGAAACGGTGTGTAGTAACATTGCAATATGGAAGCCAGGGCTAAGAAGGCTCAATTATAGTTGTCAAGTAATGGGTACTTGTGAGTGATATACCTTCATAAGACTGGTGCCTGCTGGGTAGATAAGCATGGCCAAAGTTGTATTTTAGGGACAGGAAAACTAAGTATAGAGTATGAGGAGATTGAAAAATAGTTATTTCTGAATGCAATGATTGACTGAAGCTTAGAATAAAGACCTAGTTAAATTAGCTACAAGACAAATTATATGTGCTTGCTTAAATACCACGGCAGAATGACTGCCGCAGTGGTTCTTATTGATCACATTCCTGCACCAATATTTTTCACCAGGTAATTCTATGGCATCCTCTCTGCCTGACTGTATGCCTGCTATGTAACTTATTGATGGCTACAGGATGTTAGCACATACTGACCTGAGACTCAGGAAATTCCTGGTGGGCCAGCTCTGGATCTGTACATCATGCTGCTATGAGCATACACGTGGGCTAGCAGGTCGGAATACGAGAGACAAGTGGAACACCAGCTTTCAGCCAGCAGCTCACAGACATATACGGAAACCCACTCAGATCATCTGCCGGACTGACCACTGTGGATGGGCAAGCATTGAGTACTTTCTGTTCTATAGCAGTGACTGAGTGCTTCATGGCTTTCGCTGCACAGCCGTTCTGCTAGTAACTGACATAATCCCCCTTCCTTACGGATCATCTAAAATCTGCAGGTCGCTTGGTGCTTGGATCATGAATGTCCCCCAAAGGCCATATATTGAAGGCTTGGTTTCCAGCCTGTGGCACTCCTGGGAGGTGGAAAAGCCTTTAGGAAATGGAACCTAATGACAGGAAGTGAGGTCATGAGAGAAGGGATATATTGACCCTCCACACACACAGTTTCTGCCCATCACAAGTGCTCTGCCACCACAGACACAGAGAACCACATTTCCATAGATTAAAAACTGTGAAACCATGAACCAAACTAAATGTTTCCTCTTTTGTCTTCTTAGATTTATTTATTATGTATACATCGTTCTGCCTGCATGTATGCCTGCAGGCCAGAAGAGGGCACCAAACCTCATTATTGATGGTTGTGAGCCACCACCATGTGGTGGCTGGGAACTGAACTCAGGACCTCTGGCAGAGCAGTCTCTTAACCGCTGAGCCATCTCTCCAGCCCCAAATGTTTCCTCTTCTAAAGTTGCTTATTTTAGGTGTTTTGTCAGAAAAGTGGAAAACTGACCAACGAGAGCCATTTTTACAAGTAAGAGGGAAAGGAGGGAAGAAACTTTGGTCAGACCCACTGTGCTCCCTGTTCAGACTTCATATGCAACATCACTCAGAAATGAGGGTGAACTGATTTTTGTTTGTTTGTTTGTTTCTATTTTTTTGAAACAGGATCTCTCTGTGTAGTCCCAGCTGTCCTGGAACTTAATCTATAGAGCCCGAGCTTGCTGGCCTCGAACTCAGAGACCCATCTGCCTACGCTGGGGTTAAAAGTGTGTACCACCACAAATATAAGAGTAGTGTGTAGTGGTTCAGGTATGAGGATTTTCATTCCATTAATACAAAAAATAGGAAGACTCTAAGGAAAACCTTCTGTGAGGCCGTCAAATGAATGTTTGGGAGTCATATGCCAAGGGAGAACTATAAAGAACAATCTTGAGCTTTTCCTCCAGGGAAGGCTCCTCTCTGGCGTGCTCCCCCCATGCCCCTGCCATTGGGGGGGTAAGTTTACCTCCAGACAACTGTCTGTGGGATAGGATACTAGGTGGCTGTGTCCAGTGTGAAGGGAGCAAGGACATCGTAGTCAACAGTTGGGCTCTGCTTGCTGGGTCCATTTACACTGTAAATCGCCAGGAATACTGGATGGTTCTTGAGGAAAGAGTCATCGTGGCTTCTAACTCTGACCTGAGGGGCGAAGTTCTCAGGTTTTAAGGTCAGGTCAGGAGGAGGCTGGGGTATCAGGCAAACTGAAGCGATAACAGAAATTCCAAGAACACATTCTAGGAAAAAGCCTATGAAATGGCAGGTGTGATTCAAGCCTGGAGAAACACACAGAAGTTGTTGGTTTTGGTTGGCTTTGGGAGTTCTTACAGCGCCCAGGCTGGCCTGGAATTCATCATGGAGCCAAGAATAAAACTGAACTTCTGATTCTCCTGCCTCTGCTTCCCAAGTGCTGCCATTTCAGGCACACACCACCACACCTGGAAGGTGGGATTCTGGGGGTCAGGTCCACATCTGGCTCTGTACATGGTGAGCAATACTCTGACAGTTGAGCTACACACCCAGGCTAGAAACACACAGAGTGACAATCTGATACAGAACTCGATGTACGTACAGTTAGTGGGGCTCTCTAGCCCTCTACTGGCCCAGCCTCTCTGAGGGTGTGTGTATCATTTGGTTTAATTTCATTTAAATGTTGATTTCAGTAGGATCTGGCTATAAGGCCAGTTGGTCTTAAATTTGAGGTGTGTGTGTATGTGTGTGTGTGTGTGTGTGTGTGTGTGTGTGTGTGTGTGTGTGTGTTTGTGTGCACTATGGCTTATAGGAGTTGATTCTCTCCTATCATGTGGGCCTCAGGCATTCAATCTGTTCATTGGGCTTAGTGGCAGGTTCCTTTATCCACAAAGCTATCTTGCTGGCCTCTCCTCTTTCTCCTTCCTTCCCTTTTTCCTTTCCTTTCCTTCCCCCTTTCTTTTTCTTTCCTTTTCTTTCCTTTCCTTTCCTTTCCTTTCCTTTCCTTTCCTTTCCTTTCCTTTCCTTTCCTTTCCTTTCCTTTCCTTTCCTTTCCTTTCCTGGTGCTGGGATTAAAGGTGCATGCCATCTCCAGGCACTTCTTTATGTCATTGCTTTATGACTCAAGCATCACCCCTCCTATCTGTCCCTTCCTCCACCACCAAAGCCATAGTATTAATCCAATGAGATCGAAGGTAGACATGGGCCTTAAAATTTCTCCACAGCCCTGAAAGACCTTGAACTTTTCTTCCTTCTGCCTCAGCTTCCAAAGCTATTGGGAATACTGGTCTGCGCCACCAGATCCAACGTTCCTTTCATTCATTTCCCCAGGGATATCAATGTGGTACACCATGCAGAGTAGAAATTAAATCCATAATCCTGACTGAGTTAATAACAGAGAGTAAGAGCACACGGGCGGTTATAAGCTTCCTCCATGACTTGTGTCTCCAGGTGGCATTAAATCACCCGTAGAACCCCTCCCCGCACACTCCCCCGAGGCCTCCATTGATAAAGACTTCATCCCCATCAGGACCAAAGCTCTGGAACTTATCTGCAACATATTTCCACAAAGAAGAATCCCTCCGTAGTCAGTAATTGCTTTAGTTCCAACACTTCTACCTTGAACTTAGGCAACAATAGAGAACAGGGAAAGGCACAGAAGTCCTGGCATAGCTACCTGATAGAGGAGTGTAGAGAACAATGGTAATGCAAGTAGCTAGTTGATTAATGGAGTCTTGTTTAAACAGTGTTCCTGAAGTTGGACTCAGCGCTGGCTAAAAACATGGATAAACAACCCCTTCCCCTTGATTCTTTTGCTGATTTTGTATCAAGACCGTGCCTAAGGCTTTTTGACTTGTTTCTTCCCCACCTACCACATTCCTCCACAATGAAGGTGCCGAAGGCCTTGTCCTCAGTCACTGTCACTGTCAAGATGCCCAGCGTTGCCTCTGGTGCCAGTAGAAAGGATAAGTCTACAATGCTGTGCTGGGATGTCTCTCCCAGCTACTGTGCAATCCTGTTGTTTGGGTGCTGTGTCCAATAAAGAGAAAGTTCACAACATGGCTGGATATGTGGCTTTCTGCTCTGTGTGATAAAAGCAGGGAACTAATTCTACCCATTGTTCTTCAGGCTTGGATCCAAGAAAAAGAGGTAGGGTTTGGAGAGATGGCTCTGCAGCTAAGATCACCGGTTCAATTCCCAGCACTGACAAACTGGCTCGAACTCATTCTCCTGTCTTGTCCCAAGTATGAAATTACCGTGTTTTTTAAACTTGTTGTTTCTTCCTTTGGCTTCTTAGTAAAATTCCTTTTGTTAATGTCAGTTCTAGACCCGTGTAAGTGGAATATGGAGGGAAAAATCCTTTTAGAAGAGAAATCAAGCCTTAAAATAAAACTCACAACCCTTTAAACAATCTGGGCAAAGAAGAGTCTAACAGAGGTAGCTACTGATCAACCTCCAGGGGGCAGTAGAGTCTAAGCACTGGCTGAGACTACCCCTGGAGTTTTGAAATCCAAACCCAATAGCATTATCAAACTCTGCTAAAGAAGTGATAGGTGATAGGACAGAGAAGCTAGAAGACTCTAAGTTGGGGAACAATGTAATTCTGGCTGCCAGTCAGTAACAAGTACACAGGGAAAGGAACCCCTGAAGCCATGGAGACAGAAAACAGAAAAAATGCCGTTTCTGTACTTAAGTTCCACTCTAACAAACCGAAAGACTACAGTGGGGCATCCAAAGGCAAGGACCAAAGCATATAAAACCCACAACTTGCCCAGAATAAGATCAAACCCATTATAAAAAGTTACAATCAGCATGTGACTCTGTGGGGGAGTGCTTGCCTATCATGGGTCAGACTCGGTTCTATCTCCAGCAACACGAAAAATATAGATTTTTAGGAAAAGACAAAATGGTAAGGACTGAGTTGGAGGAATATGGAAGTATATTTGCCTAGTTACCGTACTTTTAATTTTTCACATTTAATGTTGCCAGAAGAAAGCTGACTACTTTATAAATCACCTTATTTACTATCTTGCCTCTTAATTTTTGTTTATTTGTTTTCTGTTTGTTTGTTTGTTTTTCAAGACAGGGTTTCTCTGTGTAGTCCTGACTGTCCTGGAACTCACTCTGTAGACCAGGCTGGCCTCGAACTCAGAAATCTGCCTGCCTCTGTCTCCTGAGTGTTGGTATTAAAGGCATTGCCTCTTGATTTTTATAAGATAGTAGAAGTGCATACTCTTATTTTTCCTTTTAATAAGTAAACCCTGTTCTCTCTATCCCAACCACTGAACTACATGTCTTTTTCCCCCTTTCCTTCTCCCTCTTGCTCTGCTCACTGCAGCCTCCCTCCCTTTCTGCCCCTGCTCGCTCTGGGCCCCACTTGCTCCAGCCCCAATCTCCAGCCCAAAGTACACTGTAGCTGTCTTCAGACACCCATATGAGGGCATCAGATCCCATTACAGATGGTTTTGAGCCATCATGTGGTTGCTGGGATTTGAACTCATGACCTCTGGAAGAGCAGTCAGTGCTCTTAACTGCTGAGTCATCTCACCAGCCCAGAACTACATGTCTTAATGTCTTAACATTTGAACTGCAAAGCCAAATTATTATTCCTGGAAAAAAAAGACTTTATATATTTTTTTTGTTTAGATTTATTCATTTATTTATTTAATCATTCATTCCATTTGTTTACATCTCAAATGATATTCCCCTTCCTGGTTAACCCTCCATAAATAATCCCATCTCACATCTGTCTGCCCCCCTCCCTTTTGCCTCTGTGAGGGTGTTCTCCCACCCACCATCTCCCACCCCACTGCTCCAACAGGGGCATCAAACCTTCAGAGGACCAAGGGCCTCTCCTCCCATTGATGCCAGATGAGGCCATCCTCTGCTACATATGTATCTGGAGCCATGGATCCTCCCTTGTACAGCATTCCTTGGTTGGTGGTCTAGTCCTTGGGAGCACTGGGTGGTCCAGCCAGCCAACCTTATTCTTCCTATGGGGTTGCAATTCCTCTCCATTCCTCCAGTCCTTCCACCAGCTCCCTCACCAGTGTCACCGAGCTCAGTCTGATGGTTGGCTTCAAGCACCCACATCTGCATTGGTCAGTTGTTGGCAGAACCTCCCAAGGAACAGCCACATTGGGTTCCTGTCAGCAAGCACCTCTTGGCAACAGCAAGTGTTGGGGTTTGGTGTCTGCAGACAGTATAGCTCCCCCAGGTGGTCGGTCCCTAGATGGCGCTTCCTTCAGTCTCTGTTTCATTTTTTATTCCTGTCTTTCCTTTAGACAGGAACATATATGGGTTAAAAACTTTGACATGGATGGGTGGCCTCATCCCTCGACTGGGGGCCGTTTCTATCTACTGGAGGTGGTCTCTCAGGTTCTATCTCCCCTTCGTTGTGCATTTCAGCGAAAGTCATCCCTGTTGGGTCCTGGGAGGCTCTAGCCTCCCTGGTGTCTGGGATCCTCCAGTGGCTGCCCCCCAGTTCCTCATCCTCCACTGCTACATATTTTTATTCCACTTCCTGACCCTCTGTACTTCTCTCCCATCCCCTCCAGTACCTGATACTGCCTCCCTTATTTCCTCCTCCTCCTTTCTCAATCCCAGGTCCCCTCCCTCTACCTCCCACAATCATCCTGTTCCCCCCTAAATGTAGGACTGAAGCATTCACACCCTGGTCTTCCTTCCTCCTAAGCTCTATACGGTCTGAGGGTTGCATCATGGGCAATGTGAGCTTTGGGGCTAATATCTACTTATCAGTGAGTACATACCATGTGTGTTCTTTTGTGATTGGGTTACCTCACTCAGGATGATATTTCTAGTTCCATCCATGAAGTCATTGTTTTTAATAGCTGAGTAGTACTCCATTGTGTAAATATACCACATTTCTGTATCCATTCCTCTGTTGAAGGACATCTGGGTTGTTTCCAGCTTCTGGCTATTATAAATAAGGCTGCTATGAACATAGAGGAGCATGTGTCCTTGTTATATGTTGGAGCATCTTTTGGGTATATGCCCAGGAGTGGTATAGCTTCAAGTAGAACTATTTCCAATTTTATATACTAAATATACAAAGAACTCAAGAAGTTAGATTCCAGAGAGCCAAATAACCCCATTAAAAATGGGGTACAGAGCTAAACAGAGAATTCTCAACTGAAGAATCTTAAATGGTTGAGAAGCACTTAAGGAAATGTTCAACATCCTTAGTCATCAGGGAAATGCAAATCAAAACAACCCTGAGATACCACCTCACACCAGTCAGAATGGCTAAGATCAAAAACTCAGGTGACAGCAAATCCTGGTGAGGATGTGGAGAGAGAGGAACACTCATCCATTGCTGATGGGACTGCAAACTGGTAACACCATTTTGGAAATCAATCTGGCAGTTCTTGAGAAAATTAGATTTATTTAATTTATGTGTGTGAAATTTTGCCTACATATAGGTGTATGAACACGTCATTCATAAATCATGCTCACGCAGTGCCTGCTGAGGTCAGAGTGTGTCAAATCCCCTGGGACTGAATTTACAGATGGCTGTGAGCTGCCAAGTGAGTGTTGGGAATTGAACCCCAGTCCTCTGGAACAGCAGCAATGCCTCTTAACCACTGAGCCATCTTGCAGCCTGAAAGATCTTTTTAAACATAAGCGAATGCAGCCATCTTTTGGAAATATTATCCTAACTGACTTGTGGATGTAACGCTGAAACCTGGCTTCCCATCTATGTGGCTTCCCACACTAACATGGCTTCGTGTTTGGGGTGTGGTGCCTGAGGCTAGTACTCCTTCCTGCATGAGTTCTACAGCCCGCATCCCCGCATCCCCGCATCCCCGCATCCCCGCATCCCCGCATCCCCGCATCCCCTTCTCTACATTCTCCGCCGTTTGAGCACCTTTCCCTCTTCTGGGCTGAACTCTTACCTTGTCCTCCACTGGAATGAGGTTGTTGCTCATAGTGATAACTCTGAAAACACTAGAAAAGAAGTGGGCATCCTTAGCAAGCAGGGTCTCCCCTCCCAGAATCTCCCCTCCTCCTGTTTTATTTCCTCACACATATTTCTGAGTCGGGAAAACCCCCATTAGGCTGTGGAGAGGGGAGGTTGTTTTATTTTTTAGTGTGAGAGAAAGGTGAAGCCCACAGTTTCTCAGTTTCTCTCCAGGGCTCCTGAGTGTGAGACCTCAGAGTGGAATGCCTTGCAAAATAAAAATGAACAAAAGAACGGGGTTCTAGCCCAACACTAGACACTTTCTCACCCATAAGAACCACTAATTAACCCAACTACAGGTGATAATGTCACCCTCTGGGAGATACCATATCTTTGTGTTAGACACGGGAAGCACCAGCAACTCCACTCATATGCTTACTAAAGTAAGACTCACAAGCAAGCCAGAAAACTTCATCCCCTCAATTTCCTGTGTCTCCCTCCATATTTTGTAAGCCTGCTATCCAATCCACAAATCTCCATCACTATGCACTGACATTTCCCTAGCCTTGTCTGTCCCTAGGCGTGCACGCACTCATGCACGCAAGCACACCTTACCCTACTGGCCTGGGTGTAGACTAGTTTGTCAGTCTGCACAAATGTACCATTCCCTTCTTGCCTTTGAATTAGAACTTTTTTTCCTCCTTGAAGCTGAGGTTGTTTCCAACCCCTGACACACAAATGGTAGGCACATCCTCCATGCCGCCAGCAGGTGGGGGGACCTGGGCAGAAGAGGAGAACCCTAGAGAAGAGTAGGGGCATTGGGGGGACATAATCAACAGTCTTGACCCAGCAGTGAGAGAACAGATGGTGAGAACTGAGTCAAACGGAGGTATAAAGAGTGTTAAGACGGCACTTGATCTTAAGTGCCTGAGCCGTTGGCGTTCTGTTCAGAAAGTTGTTCCCTTAATCAATGCGTTCAAGGCTATTCCCCACTTTCTCTTCCATTAGATTTAGTGTGTCAGGTTTCATGTTGAGGTCTTTGATCCACATGGACTTGAGTTTTGTGCGGGGTGATAACTCTGGGTCTATTTGCATTCTTCTACATGCAGATATCCAGTTAGACCTGCGCCATTTGTTGAAGGTGCTTTCTGTTGTCCATTGTTTGGTTCTGGCTTCTTTGGCAAAAGTCAAGTGTCTGTAGTCTTCTGGGTCTTTGATTCTATTCCATTGATTAACCTGTCTGTTTTTATGCCAATCCCATGTTTATTTTTTCATTTGTTTTGCTTTGTTGTTGTTTATCACTATTGCTCTGTAGTACAGCTTGAGATCAGGGATGGTGATAACTCCAGAAGTTCTTTTATTGTTCAAGATTATTTTAGCTAGCCTGTTTATTTTTTTTCCATGTGAAGTTAAGAATTGCTCTTTCAAGGTCTGTAAGAATTGAGTTGAAATTTTGATGGGAATTGTAGTGAATCTGTAGATTGCTTTTGATAAAATGGCCTTTTTACTATGTTAATCCTACCTATCCATGAGCATGGGAGATCTTTCCATCTTCTGATATTTTCTTCAGTTTCTTTCTCGAAAGACTTGAAGTTCTTGTCATATATGTCCTTCACTTGCTTGGTTAGAGTAACTCAAAGCTATTTTATATTTTTTGTGGCTATTGTGAAGAGTGTTGTTTCCCTAATTTCTTTCTCAGCTTGTTTATCATTTGTATAAAGAAGGGTTAACACTATTTTTTTTTGAGTTAATTTTGTATCCAGCCCTTTTGATGAAGGTGTTTATCAGCAGTAGGAATTCTCTGGTAGAATTTTGGAGATCACTTATGTATGTTATCATATCCTCAGTGAATAATTACAGACAAATGAATAGAACTAGAACACACCATCCCGAGTGAGGTAATCCAGACCCAGAAAGACATGAATGGTATGTACTCACTTATAAATGGATACTATTAGCCATAAAGTACAGGATATCCACGCTACAAGCCACAAACCCAAAGAAACTAAGTAACGAAGAAGACCTAAGGGAGGATGCTTGACTCTTACTCAGAAGGGGAAATAAATAGATACCTGAAGTGTATGGAGAGAGGGAACTGGTTGGGAGGCGAGAGGTGTAGGGAGAGCTGGGAGAGAGAATGGAAATCAGTGATGGGGGAGGCATCTCTGGGACAAGCCAGAGGCCTGGGACAGGGGAGGCTCCTGGGAGATATGGGGTGACCCTGGCTGAGACTCCTATCAGCAGGTGGCCTGAAATAGCCACCTCCTGTATTCAGGTGAAACTTCCAGTGGAGGAAAGGATGCCAACACACCCACAAAACCTTTGGTCTACAATTTGTCCTGCCTACAGGATTTGCAGGGATAAAGATGGAGCGGGGATTGAGCCAACCAATGACTGACCCAATGTGAGTCCCACCCATGGAAGAGAGCCAAATCCTCACACTATTAATGATACTCCACCATGCTTACAGACAGGACCACAAAGACTCGATCACCAACCAAAAGCATGCATGGGATGGGCCTATGCTCCCTATACATATGTAGCAGATATGCAGTTTGGTCTTCATGTGGGTTCCCTAACAATTGGAGTGGGAGGAACCTGTCTTGCCTTTGGATTTCTTTCCCCTATCTAGGCTGCCTTTTCTGGTCTCAGTGGGAGAGGAGTGTTTAATCCTGCCAAGGCTTGATCTGCCAGGGTGGGTTGGTACCCATGAGGGGGCACCTCTTCTCTGAGGAGAAGAGGAGGGTAGGTGAAGGAGGGACCATGAGGGTGGGGCTGGGAGGGGAGGAGGGAGGACGTCTGCAATCAGGTTGTAAAGTGAATAAAGAAAATAAAGGAATAGAAAAAATGACAACACTTGAAGAAGAAAAGCAGTATTAGAAGTTAGGGGTGAACTGAAGGAGATTCAAGGGCAAGGGAATTGTGGGTAAGCTCCCACCTGGAACTAAGGAAGTTTAAGGGAGACAAAATTAAAAACCCAGCTGAAGTTCTATGGCAGGAACCATATTTGAAGTCAGACTATGGAGCAGCCTGGGAGGAGACCTGGAAGAGAGGGATTAGTTTTACGGTCTAGTCTTACTTTTTTCACTCTTTGAATATGAGGTACAAGTGTAAGTTCTTCTTCAATCCAAACTGTTCTAGTAATTTCTGTGTCTTGTGATCTCCAGGGTAATAGTGAATTTTATATCACAGTTCCCAGGGCTCAGATCAAAACGAACCTTCTGAGTAGAGAGAAAGGCAAGCTGGGCTGGTATTGTTACCAAGTACTTTTTTTCTACTCAGAGGGAAAAAAAATTCAGAACAGCAGTGATTCATTCATCAATGAAAAGCCAATTGCTTCCGTTAGAAGTGTCCAGCACTGAGATAGGCTGAGTAAGACCCTGCCTTCATGAACCTTATTTTTTATAATAAAGGAGAAAGAGACACACAGCCCCTGTCTCAGTGCCCAGCTCTAAACCCCCCCACTTCCCAGTGGCCATCACTGAAAGCCCAAGCATGGCTGGGGTATTGAGGATGAAGGTGGGCCTACCACAGAGAACAGGATACAAAGAGCCCACACGTTTCCACACTTTAATAGAGTCTTCTTGTTGTTATACTCAAGTTTAGTGTTTCAGATTTTCGTTGTAGGGAAAGAATAAAGGAAAAAGAATAAACAGAAGTAAAGTAAACTCTGGGTTTGTCTTCTCTTGTTTATGCTTAAGAAAGACAAGCAAGAAGAAGAAGAAGAAGAAGAGGAGGAGGAGGAGGAGGAGGAGGAGGAAGAAGAAGAAGAAGAAGAAGAAGAAGAAGAAGAAGAAGAAGAAGAAGAAGAAGAAGAAGAAGAAGAAGAAGAAGAAGAAGAATAGGAGGAGGAGGAGGAGGAAAAGGAGGAAGAGGAGGAAAGCCATTGGCCTCCAGTCAGCTCTGACAACCATGACTCACAGAAAGAGCCTGCTGCCACCACTAGGACCAGTGTTTCCAGTAGGAGCGGGGCCTGCATCTCTGTGAATGAGCTCAGTGTCCCCAGGATCAGCAATCAGGAATTCTGATGTTCCCCACACTTAAATCCTAAACAGCCAGGCTGGTAGAGCAGGACAGAGCCACTGATCCTCGACTCTTTAGAGCATCCCTCCTGGTCCAGCCAGTCCTCAACACTAGTTTTGGGAGAGGCTGAATATTCCTGGAAGACAAAGGAGTACAGAACACATCCTGTACTCCTTTCATTTCTCTGTTCATTTCAAATTCACATTCTCCCTGGATCTCCTTCACCTCTGCATCATTTTGTTCAGCACACTGAGGAACACAGACACCCCATCAGTGCAGGGAGTCAAATGTAGCCTTGGGTGGTGGCTCATGCCACAAAGCCCAGCACTTGGAGGGATAGGCAGGAGGGTCAGAAATTTAATACCAGCCTTGACTGAATTTAAAATTTGAAGCCCTGGACTACATGACATCCAGTCTAAAAAAGGAAAAAAATAAAAAAAGAAAGAAAGGGAGAGAAAGAGAGAGAGAGAGAGAGAGAGAGAGAGAGAGAGAGAGAGAGAGAGAGATCAAGGGAGAGAAGGAAGGAGAGAGGAAAGCAATGGTCCTCTATTAAATTAGGAACTTCTGTTTTTCCTTCAAGATGCCTGGTATACGTGTTTCCAGCCATCCAGTCCAGGCGTCTGTACATGTTAAGCGAGCACACTATCGACTAAACTAGCTCCATTTTCAACCCCTAGTTTGGAGTTTTTAAAGTGTCAATGTTTCTTAGTATCGGTGTGACTGTGTGGAAATAGAGACATACATAGAACTGGAGAAAAAAAAATACATCCTATAGCCTGCTGCGAGCAATTTGGCCACATGCAGCAGAAGTCTTTACGATGTGCGTGTTCTTTGTCTTCGCATCTCCTAGTCTGGGAACACATCTTACTGGGGGAGGCAGGAGGAGCTGCAGCCACTCCAGTTCTTCTGTGTTCTTTATAATACAGGTTGTATGGGCTATATAAGTCAGTGAGGATATTTTCCTGGTCCAACATCTGAGCCATAGCAAAGCAAGTTAAACAAAAAAGGCTTCTGGAAACTAGGCACTTTGGACATGAAGAAAGAGTGGAAAGAACCAGAACAATGGAAGACTATTTATGAGCTGGGTTTAGGTTGTCAGGTTGTCTCCAGAGTCCCCACTCTCAGGCCAGACTCTGTGTTACACACTCAGACTTGCCTTCAAGGGTAACAAAGATGGTTTCTGGGCCCTCCATGCTCAGTCTTCCAGTTCTGTGGCCCCAGCTCCCACTTACTTCACTTCAAATCAGCCATTTGAATGCCAGCATTTACACAGTGGCTCACAGCCATCACAATGAGAGTCCTGAGAGCCAAGGTGCTGTGCTCAGCAGGGCCTGTGCCTCCTACTCACCCCAAGGCCAGGCTGATAGGACACCAGAACTGGCAATCTAGCTAGACACCCATAGAGCTAGCAAGGGAAACACCCCAAAGAAAGCAGAAACCATTACCCAGGGGAAACAAGTTGGAGTGAGATGCCCAGAAAATACAACATTCAGTCTATACAGTGCCCAATCATACAGGTTTGGTTGAATAAGCTATCATTTTAACATAAAGCAGTACTATACAACCATCACAAGATAATGCTTGTTTGGCTGGGGAGATGGCTCAGTAGATGAGGGAGCTTGCCATCAATCCTGATGATCTGAGTTTAATCCCCGAACCCACATTGTAGAGGGAGAGGAACAACTCCCAAAGCTTGTCCTCTGGCCTCCATGTGCTCATCTTTGCAGATGTGTATGTGCGTACGCACACACAATAAATAAGTGTAGCAAGATAATTTCCTGCTACTGCTACATTGTATATGCAGTGGAGCTTGCTGATTGGGCAGTATGAAAAGTAGGCAGCGTGAGGAGTTGGGAGAAGAGAAGGAGCGTAGCAACCATGGAGGAGGACGGATGGTTCGAGAACAGTCCTGGATAGCTACTTATCAAAAGGTTAGATATTGGGTAACAATTCTAATTGTGTGGGCATCTTGTTAATTGAACATTTCCAAATATATATAGACCTATTGGATAATCTTTAAGCATTAAGAGTCTTCATTCGACCGGGTACAGCAAGGATGGCGGGTATTGTCTGTGGCTCAGCCGAGCTTTGTGGGGACAGCGTGGTGGGTTGACATCTCATGGGTCTAGTTGTGGTGCGCGTAGCCGCTTCTAGCTGTGGCGAGCTTGGCTTCTGGCTGCTTCTAGTGTGGAACATGGCGGACGGAGCTAAGCAGAGCCGCCCAGCCGATTAGCTAGCTGGCCCACCCCATGGATTTTCTAAATATCTCCCGTTACAAATAAGTAAATGTAAAATAAAACTTTTTTTTTAATGACAATAATTTTTAAAATGCTTCTTAGGCCAAGTATGGTGCTCATACATGTTATCCCAGCATTCAGAAGGCTGAGGGAGAAAGATTTCAAGTTCAAGGTCAGCTTGGGCTACATACATAGTAAGACTCTATCTCAAATATCAAAAGAAAAATTAAAACCAGAAAAGTTGTTTTATAGGGTTGGAGAGCTGATTCAGCAGTTAAGAGAGAGCACTGGCTGCTCTTCCGGAGGACCAGAGTTTGATTTCCAGCATCCACATAGTGGATCCCACGGAAGAGGAGTTATACACACACAGTTGAGAGCCAACGCCCTCTTCTGGACATTGCTTCTGCTCCCTTCACCCTAGTGAAAACAGCAATTGTCAAAGTACCAGCTGTATGCCTCTTACTGACAGAGAGGCAAGAACATGAAGAGAGGTTCCTATGTGGTACATCCGCATGTACATGGGAAGCCTGAACCCCATGGAACAGGAGTGTTGAGACATCTAGACACAGCCCTACGTACAAGGGAACTGGGAGGCTCTGGTTCAGTAGAGGCAATCCTGGCCAAATCTCATTCCAGCACACCTTTTTAATGAGACGGACTCAGTCTACTGCCCTGCGCACCTGTGGAGAGACGTGCTCATTTCCAGGGACAAGTACTATTTTCTTAATTTTGTTTCATTTCACATACAAAATGGTGCTGGGTATTCGATAAAAAAACTAGAAGACTCTCATGCTTCAAACACTTTATTTATTTATTATTTAGCAACAGGGTCTCACATTTCCCAGGCTGGCCTTGAACTCACTCCATAAATAAAGGAGGACAATTTTGAACTCCTGACCCTCCTGCCTATGCGTCTTGGGTGCTGAAATTAAGTACAGGCATTTGTCACCACATCCGGTTTTACTCTAGGCTGGGGACTGAACCCAAGGTTTGTGCTCGGCGAGCTCTCTGCCAACTGAGCTACATCCCCAGACCCTACGCATTTCTCCTGTTGCTTCGTCCTCTCTTCTCCCAAGCTTCCTACAAGCTCGAGACTTCGTCCTGCAGCCCTCGGGTGCTCTGCTCAGTGTTTCTTCCTCACTAACTTTGGTTCGTTTCTGTGGCCTTACATCCTCAGTGACTGATTGTTTCATGAGCTAGACGTCCTTGTGGGCTTGTGGAAGCTGTTCATCTCTCACGCTGTTCACTATCTCCTCCTCCTCTTCTCCCAACCCTTCCTCCTCTTCCTCCTCCTCTTTCCTCGAGCTGACGTAGAACCCATAGCCTCATGCCCACCTGTGTTTTTATTTTCTAGATTCTGCAACTTCCATCTTTCTTTTATAATTCCCTACCTGTTCATGCACGTGACCCATATTTTTCATTAAATCGTTTCTTTTTAAAGATTTATTTATTTTATTTATGAGTACATTGTGACTGTCTTCAGACACACCAGAAACCAGATCTTATTATAGATGGTTGTGATCCACCATGTGGTTGCTGGGAATTGAACGCAGGACCTTTGGAAGGGCAGTCAGTGCTCTTACCTGCTGGGCCATCTCTCCAGCCCATCATTAGATCTTATAACATACAATTTCTATATATTTTAAAGTCTTCCTTTAGTAGCACTAATATCTAAGATGTCTTTGAGTCTGATACCGTCGACTACCTTGTATTTTCACAAAGGAAACAGTTGCTGTTTTACTCTTTTGTTATACATTGTTATGGTTTTGGTTTGTTTGTTTGTTTTAATTCTTGTTTTTGTTGTTAGAGTGGTATGGAGACCAACATATAGCTGTACATGTGAGGTAAGCTATCTACCTCTGAGGTACATCCTCGACACTTCCCACCCCACTTGGAAATTGCATTTGAGGGCAGTGAAAAGGCTTAGACAGCAAGACTGCTGGTTGCCAAACCTGATGACCTGAATTCAATCTCCAGACCAACATGGTGGAAGGAGTGAACGGACTTCTGAAAGTTGTCCTTTGACTATGAATAACATACTGGGACATGTTCCCTACCCCATGCCCCACCAAATAGATAAACAAATATAAATAAAAAATTACTTTGAGGCAGGGTTTCACTATACAGTCCAGACTATATATATAGGCTAGCCGGAGACCTGAAACTGTCCTGCCTTATTCTCCAGAGTAGTTGGAATTACAGGCATTTGCCACCACACCAAGCACTTTTTATAATTTTTTTTTTTCAGCACTGGGATTGAATCTTGGACATTTTACATGGGAGGCAAGCATTCTGTCACCAAGCTATAGCCAAGCCTGCAGATGTAACGGAAGATGTCAAACAAGTTCACAAGTCAGAGACTTCCAAAGACAAATATTAAAATAAAATATACCTAAACACATATTCAAACTGTTAAAAAAAATGAGAGTTAAACAGGAACTCTCAAAGGTGATCATGGAAGACAGATATCCTACATACAGGAAGATAAGAACTCAAGCTATGGCTGCAGGGGTCAGGATGGGCAGCAAGATGGCTGCTGCCAGCAGGGTCGTGCAGGTAGCGAAGCCACAGGCTCCATTAATAAGGTTCCCTAACAGAAGAGATAACAGCACCTCAGAAGCTTTGGGGTGCTGTGTTACCCTTCTATATCCCTGTAATTTCATAGCACTCAAAAGGAAGTATGTCCCCAGGTTTGCTGATGCATCAGGGTCCATCAGACACTGCAGAAATAACAAAAACATTATCTCAGAAATACGGAAGGAAACTTCAAGAAGAAATGGAATTTACCCAGTATGGAAGTCCAGAGTGATCATGATGGCTGCTGTTCATCATCAGAAGGGTTATCTCTACAATAAAGGACTTCCAAAGTGTCAAATGAAAAATCATATATCAAACAACCTTAATACATATTCTGCAAGAAGAATGAAGTGTAGAAACTCCAGGTAGTCACTTGTATCTCTACGTTGTGGCTTCCCCACAAGCAGACCTGTACACTTATTAAAGTCAACATTTTAAAATGCCAACCTGTTAATTTATTCTTGATTGTGTAATGTTACCAGTGATGAACTATTAAAAGAGTATAATGTTTTAGAAAAAGAATTTAAGCTACCTCATTTGGCTGTCCAACCCATATTTACCGTTTTCATGAGAAACAACATAAGCCAGAAAGACACAATTATAACATTTAAATGATGAAAGAAAAGAAGCTTGGAAATCCAAAATTCTGTGTATCTTCCTACTATGAGAGGAAGAAAAATTATTTTATTTTCTGCGTACAAATGCTTTGTCTGTCTGTATGTCTCTATTGTACATGCGTGCCTGTGGCACATGGAGGCCAGAAGAGTATGTCAGATCCTCTAGAACTGCAGTGACAGGTGCTGATGAGCCACCATGTGGGTGCTGGAAATTGAAACCAGATCCTCTGCAGGAGCGGCCTGCAGGGTTAAGAATTAAGGATGTTCTTAACCCTTGAGCTATTGCTCCAGCCCAGAAAAACATTTTTTAAGACAGTGGGGAAAAGAAGAAAGAGAAAGGAAAGGAAAGGAAAGGAAAGGAAAGGAAAGGAAAGGAAAGGAAAGGAAAGGAAAGGAAAGGAAAGGAAAGGAAAGAGAATTTATTGCCAACAGTAATATTAAAGGAAACACTTAAGTCAGAAATATGCAGGTTTGGGGCTAATTGTGGCTCAAAGATCAAATGCAGCCTGCGGTCTATTTGTAGTAAGGTTTTGATAGAACCAGTAAGAGTAACTCATCTGTATGTTACCTGTGGCCTTGTGCACCACACTACACTTGAGGGGTCAGTAGCAGCTATTCAGGGCTGAGTGTTGAGATGGCAGGCACCTTGTAAGCCTGACACAGCATTGGTCATTTTTGTTTTGTCACCTGTCATGAGCATTACTCTTTCCACCCTGACACTACGGAGCCCTTTGGAGTGACACCACTGTTTTACCATATTTGCCTAAGGACTCAGTGTGGCATCTAATTGGAAAGCATGGGGTATGGCTGGTTGTGTGTGTGTGTGTGTGTGTGTGTATCTCTCTGTGTGTATGTCTGTGTGAGTGTGTATGTATATGTGTGTCTGTGTATATGTGTGTATATGTCTATATGTATCTCTGTGTGTGTATGTGTCTGTGTATCTATATGTATGTGTGTATATGTGTGTCCGTGTATAGGTATGTCTATATGTATCTGTGTGTGTATGTGTGTGTATGTGTCTGTGTGTCTGTATGTGTGTGTGTATCTTACTTACTTTCTGTCTGCCTTTCTGTGTCTTTCACAGTTAGTGCTTCTGTTTCTGCTCCCCAGACCTTCTCAATAGTCTGTGTGTTTGGAGCTCTTGCTTGCTGCTGAGTTTATGACTGCTAGCGTTCTGACTCTTCATTCTGATGGCTAACATTACACACTGTCCTAGTTTGGGTTTCCATGGCTGTGAAGAGACACCACTACTAAGGCAACTCTTGTAAAAGACAACATTTTATTGCAGCTGGCTTACTGATTTTTGAGAATCAGTCTATTATCATTGTGGCATGGCATGGCAGCATCCAGGCAGGGAGGAGGAGCTGAGAGTTCTGTATCTTGTTCCAAAGACAAACAGGAGAAGACTGGCTTCCAAGCATCTAGGAGGAGGGTCTCATTGCTCACTACCAGAGTGATACACTCCCTCTAGCAAGGCCACACCTACTCCAACAAGGCCACACCTCCTGAAAGCTCCACTTCCTGGGCCAAGCATGCTCAAACCACCACAGATATTCTATTCTAGAATGTGGTGAGAATGGAGCTTTTGTCTCGGTTACTTTATTAGTAGTGGAAATACAGCCCAATGGTAAAACACGTTTTCCTAGGTCCCTGTCTCAGGCTCTTTGGTCCATTGTTCTAAGAATTTGGATATTGCACCAAATTCTCAGGCGGAACTTGTGATGCTGGTCCAATGATGCTGGTCCAGGGATGATGCTTGAGAACCACTGCTGAGTGTAAGAGGGAGCAGTGGCCAGAAAGGCCTCCTGGCGTTTAGATCAGAAGTCTTCCGAAAGCCCACCTCTCCCTCTCCAATGGCCAACAGAGAGAGGCCAGGAAACTGTTTTCCATCTGTCCCCCCCCCCCCCAGGACGTTTCTGAGCTTATTATCCTTATTATCAGCAATTTTAGATTGGGACTCTGCTCCCCAGAGGGAAATGAAAATAGTAACCATGTGGGGTGGAAGAAACAGGGTGCCAGAATTAATGAGCCCTCCATGGAACGAATC
Organism: Arvicanthis niloticus; assembly: GCF_011762505.2. Lineage (NCBI taxonomy): Eukaryota > Metazoa > Chordata > Mammalia > Rodentia > Muridae > Arvicanthis > Arvicanthis niloticus. The sequence continues at coordinate 60,305,653 of NC_047666.1, forward strand.
CAGATGTATTTTCCTTTAACGGAAAAGAGAGTTACTTCAAAACTAGGAGAGGTTGTTTCAAGGTCTTATTGTGTGTAATTTTCTTCTGAAACCCATCCACGTAAGCAGTGATGCATAGTAAAACAATGAATGCTAAATTTAATCCACACCTTAGGGTCTTTGGTTCACCTCTGAAGACCCAGAATGTGACTCAAATCTATACTTTGCAAAGCTCTCCCCTGGGCAATGTTTGGAGCCCAGGCAGACTGTGTTTGGCTAATTCCGTCTCCCAAGAATTGTAATTGTATAGTACTTGGCACCTGGAAGCTTTCAATTAATATTGGTACAACTGTGCACACACACACACACACACATACACAGATGTGCGCTTGCGCACGTTGTGTGTGTGTGTGTGTGTGTGTGTGTGTGTACGCTCATGCATAAGACTGGTTATGCATGACATAAGTGTTCCTTCAGAGCCTCGTTAGGTAAACTCTTGGGAACTTGTTTCCACAATCCAAGAGAACCCCTTGGTATTTCTCCTAAGTCTCCTGCCGCATACACACAGCAGGCAGAGCACACATGCTAATGTTAGCATTGCCTGCTGAGCACAGAGGCCTCACGATTCTCCCTGGAGGCTTTGATTGATTTGTGCACAAGGGAAAACTATTGCATCCAATTAATGTTTTGATATACACCAAGTAAATCCTCAAACAAACACTTGCCTACTACAAATAATCTTCCTTGTAATATTATATGAGGGTTTAAAAAACATGAAATTGAATGTTTTATTTTTTCCCCCTAGAATATCTTCCAGAGTTTCTGGGTTTGGGTTTTTGTAGTGCTGTGACCAAACTTGGTACATGCTGGACAAGTCTACCACCATAAGGCCCCCAGCGCCTCTCTCTAAATACACCTTCCAGCCTATATTGTTCTGGTTCTGATCCTAAATGCTTCCCAGAAAAGACCCGGGGGAACCTTCAGGAGGTGTGGCTTACTGAAAGGAAAAACAGTTATTTGATTTGGGTGCATGCTCTTTGGAGCAATTATGTCCTCGTCTCCTCTCTGCCTCTTTTTGTTTTCTGACCACCATGGTGTAGGCCCAGTGCTTAACCACAGGCTCCCCACAGCAATATGCTGCCCACCCCCAGGTCCAAAAACTTGGACTAAAACCTCTCAGCCCATGAATAAAAATTAATTTTTCCTCTATATAACTTTTCCCCCCTCAGGGATTTTTGTCACAGCAATTGAAACCTCACCAACACATATACAAAGTACCTTTTCCCCCCACCCCTTCCTGGGGTGCCCTGAAAGATGGATATTCTTACAGCTTTGAACTGCTTGCAGAGCGGTTCTCGCTTCTCAGGAGCTTCAGCTACGCTTCAATAGTTAAGTGCTAGGTTGGATTCATTCAGCTCAGTACTTTCCAATCAACTACATTTACTGTCTAATTAAATTACCTACGTTGGGTTGGAATCAGAGAATCCCTCCATGTCTGCTTTTAGTTGGAATCAGACTACAGTTGAAATAAACTTCAGAATATGAGATCTCCAGAGGGCCCATGAGAAAGGCACAGTCACATCACCAGCACAGGTTAGAAACACGTGAAAGATCACTGGGTAAGTCTTGATTTTCTCTGTTCTGCCACTGCCTGGGGCAGCACCCAGGCTCACGATGACCACCTCTGCTGTAGGAGACCACGTGGCCCCCTGTGGGGCTGTTGTCCACTCTACTGCTTACACTAGGCAAGTGGTCCCCTAATTGTGTTTAATCTCTTTTCATCTACTCTAAAATCTCTCTTTAAGGGGCGCTTATCAGACAGATTATCTGCCTGGAATTTGGTGGGGGAAAAATGTCTAGTTAAGGGGTAGGGGAGATGGCTTAGCAGTTAAGAGCACTGTCTGCTCTCCAGAGGTCCTGAGTTCAATTCCCAGCAACCACATTGTGAGTTCAATTCCTCACAACCATCTGTAATGGGATCTGATGCACTCTTCTGGTGTGTCTGAAGAGAGTGACAGTGCACTCACATACATTAAATAAAAAAATAAATATTTTAAAAATATTGTCTAGTTAAGTAATTCCAAGTATAGCTGAATCTAACCTTCTCCCTGGCACAGTACACAGCGCCTGTGGACTAAACTGAGAGGCCTTTGCACACTGTTGGTGAGATTGGAAATCAGTCCAGCCATTGTGGAAAACAGTACTGATGCCTTAAAAAAGATTAAGAACTTAATTTTTAAAAATTTTTTCAAATGAAATGGCCATGTGACCTAGAAACCTTACTACAGAGGGAATGAACCCATTGCGCCAAAGAGACCACACTACCCTGTTCTCGGCTGTTCACAACAGCTACAAAAGGAAGTGTTGGAAGTGTCTGTCACGGAGTGTCAGTAAGGACAGTGCGTGCGCTCTCTGCAGCACTGCTCACTGCACTGAAGAATGTCACCTTAAGTGAATTAAGGGACGAACAGAAAGACAAGAGCCACTCGATCTCATGCACACATGACCTCTGGAAAGTGATGTCTTAGAAGCCGGGAGCAGAGCGGTGGCCACTTTCCTTTGCACCGTAGTGGGGTTGCTCAGTCACAGGAGGTTCCATTCTAGATTTTTTTGAGGAACCTCCATGATGTTTTGCATAATGGTTTACTAATATCTATCTCCGTCCACAGGGGAAGTGGCGGGGAGCAGGAGGCAGGAGAGTACACTAATGAGCACAAACTCTTGTTGCACGGGAGCACGGAACTCCGAAGCTCTGTGACGCTGTCCTTGCTTGTCAACATTTGGGTTTAACTAAAACCCAAGCAGCAGCTGGGTACACCTGTGAGAAAGGTTTTGTTTGTTTGTGTGTGTGTGTGTGTGTGTGTGTGTGTGTGTGTGTGTGTGTGTGTTTATTCATTTGAACTGGGAAGACCCACTTTTAATCTGGATTTTTTTTTTTTTTTTTTTGTGGTGGGAAGGTCTCTCTTTAATCTAGGCCATGCCTTCTGCTGGCAGCCTATTTAAATAACATGAAAGAAGAAGCTCTCTTGGCCTGCTTGCCCTCACTCTCACTGGCAAGTCCATTTCTTTGCTGGGATTAGAGCCTACTTCTTCAAGATTCTTCAGTGTGCCGAAGACTAGCAGAGACATCCAGCCTCATGGACTGAACAACTATGGATTCTTAGACCTTTCACTGGTGGACAACTACTGTTGGACTAATTGGAACACAACCTGTAAGCCATTCTCTCTCTCTCTCTCTCTCTCTCTCTCTCTCTCTCTCTCTCTCTCTCTGTGTATGTATGTATCTGTACATCTATATAGATGTATAGATGTGTGTATTCATATGTATTCACATGAATACACACACACATTCTGTCAATTTTGTTCCCCTAGAGAACCCTGATGTAGATAAACTCTATTCAATGATAGAGTGTCTCAGGTGACAAAAGAAAAAGGTGTTTCCTTCAGTTCCACTAGTAAAGAAATCAAATGTTTGAAGAGACAGAGGTGTTTAACATGATATAAGTATTTCAGAATGTAAAATAGTTGGTACAGTTTTTTTCTATCAGTTTTACTTTTGAATGAAGTACTGAGCAATGTCAAGAGATATCCTGTAAAGGAGTTGATTTGCATGGCTTTGGTCTGGATTCAGCTGGGGGAAGGGGAGCACGGCGGAGGAGGACACCTTTAATAGAAGCACCAAGGAGTCAGAGGCAGAAAGATCTTTGTGAGTATGGGGCCAGTCTAGTCTACAGAGTGAGTTCCAGGACAGCCATGGCTACAGAGAAATCCTATCTCAAAAAAACAAAAACAAAAAGAGAGGAGAGATAGATAGATAGATAGATAGATAGATAGATAGATAGATAGAAAGAACACCAGAATTCTGACGTCAGAGTTCTCTCATATTTAGACATATCATATTACCTGCAAGGGCTTTTCTATTGGGACGTTTATTGTAAACAAATATATTTATAGAACAAGAATTGCATCAATTCTGTATTATCATAATAGTATATTGTCTTATGCTATGGTTTGGGTAAGTCAGTCTATATTACTTATGTTACTTGCACCTGAAGGAAGGAGGCTGGAAGTTCCAGGGTATAGTCCATCATAGCAGGGAAGTCATGATAGCTGCAAGTTGCAGCAACTGGTCACCTTGTACCTGCAGACAGGAGACCAGGATGGGGATGAGGGAGAGGAGTGGGGAGGACGGTTACGAGTGCCGGTGCTCAGCACACTTTCTATTTCTTACGCAGTCCAATCTCCCCAGCTCATGAGTGACGTCATTCATATATAGCTATAGCATCGGTCTTTCCACCTCCATTCACCCAATTACAAACCCACTCACAGATAAGGCAAAAGATTAGTCTCTAAGATGACTCTAGAGCCTGTCAAGTTGCAAAGCATTATGAACCATTAAGTTCCCCAAGAGCCCCTCTTTAAAGATGGCTTTATTGAGAGGTGGTGAAACTTTTTGGAAGTGGATCTGAGTGGGAGGTTCTTAAGTCACTGTAGCATGTGCTCTTGCAGATGTCTGTAGGGTCTATTCCAGCAGGTCCATCAGACGCCCAAAGAATAGGACTTCCCAAACAGGACAGTCTGGGACAGAAAGCTTTGAAACCATCAGCAGAAATGAAAATTTTCTTTTTACACATCAACTATCTCAGCTATTGTGTTATATTTGTTATATCAACAGAACACTAACATATAGCATATATTGCCTTAGGTATAACTGTTGTGTATATTCAATCTGTAATTGTTATTCAGATGTATTATTATACATTTCCAATTCATCCTTTGTGGTGTTGAGCACTTGGGATTTCTGGATTAGAAGATGCCTTCATATAACATGCTGGTCAAAAAGAGTCAGGATTCTGGGCGTGGTGGTGCACACCTTTAATCTGAGCACTCTGGAGGTAGAGGCAGGCTGATCTCTTGCCTACAAAGCAAGTTCCAGAACAGCCAGAGCTATACAGAGGAACATTTTTTAAAAAAAAAAAAAAAAAAAAGAAAAAAAAAAGAAAAAGAAAGAAAGAAAGAAAGAAAGAAAGAAAGAGGAAGAAGTCAGGACAACAATGAATAATGAATAGATCATTCTTTTTTATAATGGATGTCAGGATGGAGAGATGGCTTAACAGCACTGGTTGTGTTCTCAGAGGATCCATATTTAATTCTCAAAATCTATGTAGAAGCTCATAACTGTCTGTAACTCCAGATCTAGGGTATCCAAAATCTTCTTCTGGCCTCCATGGGCATCAAGCACACATGTGGTAAACAGACATACATGCAAGAAAATCATCCATACAGAAAATAAAATTATATATATGAAAAAATAACAAGCAAGTATGATCACAATTTCTAAAATCTCTGGGACATAATTAAGAGATAAAATCTTGCATCCCTAGAAGAGTGAATTAAACTAAACTGAAATCATAGAAAATCTATCCAATGAAATTATAATGTACATTTTCCTAAGTCTAGAGAAAGAAATCAACATTCAAGCTCAAGAGTTATATATATATATATATATATATATATATATATATATATATATATATATATATATATTTGGTTTTTCGAGACAGGGTTTCTCTGTATAGCCCTGGCTGTCCTGGAACTCACTCTGTAGACCAGGCTGGCCTCGAACTCAGAAATCCGCCTGCCTCTGCCTCCCAAGTGCTGGGATTAAAGGCGTGCGCCACCACCGCCCGGCAAGAGTTATATTTTTAACAGTAAAATACTCACATCAGATTTTATTATTACCAAAGGAAATGAGAAAATGCATTCTCTCAAAGACAACAGGATCTTTTCATAGCCTTAATTTATATAGCCCAGTCTCATTGTTTTTTTTGCACTCTGAGTGTGCATCTTACTGGATGGGAGGATTATCCATTCAGCTCACAGGAAAGGGAAACAGGAGTCAAGGGAAAACAAAACCAAAAACTAGGGTGTGTTTTAAAATAGACTTCTCCAGTTGCATTTTGAAATAGCTAACAATTGTCTCTAACCCTTATCTGGTTTCTTCTCTCTGGCACTCTCTTGAGACTTTTTGAAACTCAGGTAGCAGCACAAGACATTGTATCCCCAAAGGAAGAAGTGTTAGTTAACCTTCTGCTGTTCACTCTGAATGCAATAGACAGATCCTTAAGCCTTTTTATTATTCATGTTATGATGATTAAGGGGAATTTAAATCAAACTAGCAGGCTGAAAATAAAGGGGAAAAAAAACCTACCTGTAGATAATAAGTGTCATTGACTGACTTGTTTGAACCGAGCCCAGTTTTCGTCACTCCTAATAACACTCCAGTCCATTTTTTTTTCCTTCTGCACTGATCTTTGCTTGAGTAGCTGCTGGATATGTTCTTCCACTTTCTATCGGCTGTTCTTTTGGAAAATCCACATTGAAATTGATTATCAAGGAACCCCTTATCCTTGTCACTGCTGGGAAGCCCTTTCCCTTTATAGAGGAATTTTAATCCAGCAATATGGCTGCTGTGAACACATTCAAAGGCTTTCTAGGTCAGTGTGATCTGAATGCACACATGCCCTTAATACACACCTGTAACCCCTTGGCTGGAATCCTTTAGTACATACCTTTAATCCCAAACAATGATGTCTAACTGAGGGGCAGACAAAATGACAAATCAGAGAAAGACTTGACAGAATGAATCAGAGATAGGATATGCCTAACTCTCAGGAGAAAAGCTATTTAAGAGCAGCTCAGGGAGAAAGTCAGTTCAGTTCTGTCAGTTGAGTTCAGTGAAGTGGGGCTGAGTTTGTTCATGGGTTCATGCAGTTGAGTGCAGGTCAACAGAATTAATTGAAGCTAGAGAACAAGAAGGAGACAGATTAGAACAAATACCAGAGTTAGTCTGAGGTCAAGCAGAACAATTCAGTGAGAAGCTGAGAAAAGCCAGATTGAATCAGTCAACTTGGAGAGGAGTTTGAACCAGAACAGCTGAGTTGAACCAGCCAGCCAGAGTTTAGAAAGAACTAGAGTGAGCAGTAAGTCTCTGAAACAACAACTACATTAGGAAAAATAAAAATTACTTTTACATCTGGTGCCTAACTTGATCTGAGAAGGAAGCCCACCAACGTTGCAGAAAACTGAGAACATCTGACAGAAATGTCACAGGGGACAGGAGACGTCTAACAGAAAGCCACAGAGGAGAAACTCACCTACGACCATCCCCAGAGGAAGCATCAATTTTTCAAGTTTTTCTGGACTCCCAGAGAGACTTTGGAGACTCTGAAGCAGTGGGAGCCTTGAGCCCAGAACAGGAAACAATGGAGGAGTCTCTGAGAGAGTGAATCACGGTACACCACCCAAAAAGACAATTGTAATTATATAGACAGACTTTTCCTGCAGTAAAACTCCATTTCAGATCCCTTAACACTAAGGATAGGAGTTGAGGGGATAGAAAGGTTATTTGGAAAGGCTATCACAGGGGGCTGGTGAGATGGCTCTGCAGTTAAAAACACTGACTGCTCTCCCAGAGGTCCTGAGTTCAATTCCCAGCAACTATATGGGGCTCACAACCATCTGTAATGATGGGACCCAATACCTTCTTCTGGTGTGTCTTACACACACACACACACACACACACACACACACACACACACACTAAATCTTTTTAAAAAACAAAAAGACCATCACAGTACTCATTGCAACTGCCCTACTTTCAATTGCAATCCTTATTTATTTATTCTCAAAAAAAGGTTGAAAAAACAGTTGTACAGCAAGAAAAATTAGATAATACAAAGTCTTGAGAGACAAGAGACAGAGGAAAAAAGAGAACAGGAAACGGTTATTTGTGAAATTAAGGATCAAGATAGACAACCCATTGAACTATGGTACCACCTCTTAATGAAACTGAGGAAAGGTAACCACCCCTACTGGCTTTCCCAGGTACCTGGGAACAAATGCCAGAAAAAGGTAAAAATTCAAAGAATGCACTAGTCTAAAATACTTTTAAAAGACAAAATCTTAAACATTCTTAAGAAACAATAATAACTTATGGAATGTGAGGTAGATGTTAAATACTTGGGCTACCCCCAAACAAGATTATTCCCCAAAACTGAAAAGATTTAGCAGCAGCTATACTAGAAGCTGGCTTCCAATTACAACAGCTGATATGATGGCAAGAAGAAGCTGCAATTATGGAAAATGATAATAAATCTAAAGGTGTTAATACTGTGAAAGATCAGTTGTTAGGTGAAGGTCAATTTGCTGATTTAAGACAACAGATGCAAAGTGATGACTCTACTATTATGCAATGTACTATAGTAGCTTTAACAGTTTAGAATTAAAGTGGAGCAACAAGGCAAAGGGTCTATGTCATTCACAAAGATTATGCAAAGCCCCAAAGAGACTTTTACTGATTTCTTACATAGATTAATACAAAGTGGAAATTTCTGGAGGCTCAGTTGTGTCATGTGATTTTTTTTCTGGAAACTCTTATGAAAGGATATTTTTGCTGAAGCAGAAACATGAAAAGATATTTTTCAGAGAACAGAGACGTGTGGTTTTTCTAGAAGTGTCTGGAAAAGGGGCATGTGATATTTTGCTAGAGCAAATACTTGAGAGAACATGTGATGTTTGGAAAGGGTATAAATATAACCCAACAGACAGTGGACAACACTGTGTGGCAGTGATGTTTGGATAGGGTAAAAATATAATTCAACAGACAGTGGACAATGCTGTGTGGCATTAATTCGCCTTGCCACTCTTTGCTGATCATTGTTTGTTGTGACTTCATAGAGAGAAATGGTAGTGTGCCAGCAGCTTCTTGCTGCTTCCTCAGACTTAGGCAGATTGGAAGAGCCTTTCAGTTTTTTCTAGATCAAACTGTGTTTGCTTATTCATGAATGAAGTTTGTGAGTGGATTCAGCTGCCACTGTTGATTCATGTGAACTGAACTTTTGATATCTTGACAACACAGATTGAATTTGCCCTAAAAAGCTATTTTGAAGCAGGTCCACAGGTCCTCATCCTCCTTTGCCCTACTAACCTTTCCTTTCTACTACCTCCGGTGGTAGTGGGCTAGAAGGGAGGTTAAAACATTTAAGTATACTTATTAAAGTAGGTTTTGAAAAAAATATAAGTCTACATTAGTGTCCACTTATGAAAAGGGCAATATCAGATCCAAATTCAAGACAGATATTAATTGGAAACTTTAGTTTTCAAAAATGCAAATGCAGAGTGTAAAAAAAGTTCTTAGATCTACAGAAGCATGATCAGGACCCATGGGTGAATGAATTAGAAGTACTGCTGATATTAACCCTTATGATTAATAAGGCTGGAGTGATGGCTCAGTGGTTAAGAGCACCGACTGCTCTTCCAAAGGTCTTGAGTTCAATTCCCAGCAACCACATGGTGGCTCACAACCATCTGTAATGGGATCTGATGACCTCTTCTAGTGTGTCTGAAGACAGCAACAGTGTACTCATATACATTAAATAAATAAATAAATAAATATTAAAGAAAAAAATTTTAAAAACCCTTATGATTATGTAATTGAACAAGCAATGGCCAATAATCCTAGATACCAACAAGTCTGTTATTTTATCTGTGGGAGACAAAGTCATTTGAGAAGGGATTGTAGACAAGGAATTCCCAGAGACTTCTCTAGAAGACCTCAGCCTTCTGGGATTTGTAGAAGATGTGGTAAGGGTAGGCATTAGACAAATGAGTGCAGATTACCAGGAAATCTGTGAGGTAATCCCTTACTGATTGGTAACTACCTACGAGATAATCCTGTAACTATGAGAAACTCCCAAAAGGGGTTTGCTTGTACCCTGGCAACAAATAGCACAACACAGATATTTCTTGACAACAATCCACAGAGCAACTAGAGAAAATTAAATTTAGTATTAGAGACCTAATGCATGCTACAGAAGGAAGCAGTGCCCTAGATTTAGCCACAAGTAAAGAAATCTCACACTGTCACTAAAAATTTCATACTATAAAATACCCACTAGAGTCCATGGGCCTCTACCCCAAAGACAATGGGAATGATTTTAGGAAGAACTAGACTAACAGCTCAAGGATTCATTGTGCATCCAGGAATTATAGATTAAGACTTCAAAGGAGAGATTGAAATTATACCTTATGTAAAGAAAAATATGCAGTTTTAAGCTGGAGACAGAATTGCTCAGCTTCTGCTGCTTCTATCCATCAAAGGTAAAGTACCTCCAACTGAAAGAACAAGAGGATTCTGAAAGACAGGGATTTTTTTTTTCCTGCAAACTGTTATCAATGGCCAGAGACCAAAATTAAATGGTATTGAAATTGAAGGTTTGGTGAACAAGAACTGATGTAACTATAATCTCATGAGAATCTTAGAATCCATATTGGCCCCTTCAGAAAGTATCTACACAGTATATTGGGATTGGAACATTATCCCAAGAAAAATAAAGAGTAAGACAAATTAAATGTGTGGGACCAGAATGTCAAATAGGACAATTAAAGCTTTATGTTGTAGATATAGCCATAAACCAATGGGGAAGAGACCTAATACAACAATGGGGAGCTCAGATTAATACTCCCTCAATCTCAGAAAATGGATGTCTATTTTTACTGACATTGTATATTGGCATCTTATGTAATATGGCTTGATTGTTTAACAGTCTTAATAGGTACTTAAGTGGGTAAGAAGCTTAGCTCGCTGGCATGGAGCCAGGTGTAGAATGTGAGTATCTGTCTAATTTAAAAGGTAAGAAGTGCTAGATTTTGATAAATATGGGTTAATAAATATCTAATTGACCTTGATAAATGGAAATGGTGAATAAGATTAGCTAAACAAACAAACAAAACTGCTAAGTTAGATCAACCTGTACACTTTAAAGATGTTTTAATATCAGAACGGGGAAAAGGTTTTGTCTATATTTCCACAGGTAATACAAGACTATGGGTTCCATCAAAATTGATAAAGATCCAATTTGAGTAAGAGAAGCTTCCACCTGAAAGGCATGACTCCAGGAAGCAAGAGCTGCAAAAAGACAGCAATGCAGATGATGATGAAAGTTAAGCCCTCTGCATGGGGACAGCTCAGCTAACTAGCTGAAGACAGACAGATTGTTCATCAGACTGTCAGACTGAAAACCTTTATGCAGAAATGGTCAGATGATCAGGACTGCAGTTATGAAGGATCATAGCGTCAACGAATCTTCATGAGGACATTTGGACTGTTAAGTTTCTGGAACTGATAATTGTTTCTGTTGTAATAGGCTTTGTACAAATCTATGTATGATTTTTAGCTTAGACAGAGAGATATAGAGGGATTTTAATCCAGCAACATGGCTGCTCTGATCTGGCTGGAATGCAGACATGCCTTTAGTACAAACCTTTAATCCCTCTAGCTGTAATCCTTTAGTTACACATCTTTAAAGCCCCACCCCCCAAATTGATGTCTAATTGTGGGGCAGACAAAATAACAAATCAGAGAAAGATTTGACAGAATAAGTCAAAGATAGAATACACCCAGCTCTCAGGAGAAAAGCTATTTAAGAGCAGCTCAGGGAGAGAGTCAGTTCTGCTTAGTCAGTAGGGAGTCAGTGCAGTGAGCGCCGTGCACTGGAGCTGAGTTTGTTCATGGGTTCATGCAGTTTGGTGCAGGTCAAGAGTTAATTGAAGCTAGAGAACAAGAAGGAGACAGATTAGAACAAATACCAGAGTTAGTCTGAGGTCAAGCAGAATAATTCAGTGAGAAGCTGAGAGAAGCCAGATTGAATCAGCTAGCTTGGAGAAGAGTTTGAGCCAGAACATCTGAGTTGAACAAGCCAGCCAGAGTTCAGAAAGAACTAGAAAGGGTGAACTTATTCAGTAGTAAACCTCCAAAATGACAACTGTAGCAGGTAAATAAATGATACATTTATACCTTTTCTTCCATAGCTTGGCTCCTGGCCCTGTAATCTAATCCTAGAAAATATGTATCTTGTGATTATCCAGGTAAGTAACATCCATCTCAAAGCCAATCACATCCTCCTCTAGTGAGATTACCACATTTGTGTACTAATTATGCCTTTCTTTTCAAATATTCAGTGCTTGACAACTTTGATTTGGAACCACTGGTCTCTGGGTTCCCATCCACGAAGCTCAGCTTCTCTAATAAAGGGGTTCTCTATTTTATCTCTCACCCCAGGTTCTATTTCTACTTCTAGTGTTTGTTCTTCATTCACTAATTTGATGTTAGGAGGCTCACTACAGGCCATCTCTGGGGTCATTTGGAAGCACCCTAGGCCCAGCTGTGTGGTTTACACTTCCTTCCTGTCAACAGTTGGATATTTTTTGTTTCCCAGTAGCCTGTCTGACTACAGGCTTGTTTCTCAGTACTTCCACAAAATCTCCTCCATACATTTCTTCCAGAAATGACTTCCAAATCTATGATGGCATCACTTCCTCTTATAGTATTTTTGTGCTGTGGACAAGGGGTTCCTCCAAGAATAATGGAAGTATGAAAAAAAATGTGTCCATAGGAGTTCTGATGACCATTTGTCAAGACTTTCTCACCACGAGTGTCACACTATTTTCATTTTTCACCATTTGACAAAACCTCGTGATCAGAGCCTGGATTCTGGAATTTTCCCTGGGCTTGGGCTTTGGTGAGGCTGCAGAACTAATTTCTTATAGGCCATTTTAGTATCCTCTATTGAGGCACCCCCAAGATCTTATAGAAATCTCTCCTGGTAGCCAGCTCCTATGTGAGGTACAACAGCAACAGAAAGCGTCCAGCCTGTGCAGGGCCATGGTTCTACACTGCCTGGGCCACACGCGTCTCAGCCTGCTGTCAGCTGGCCAGTGCTGGAGAAGAACCTCTCCATGACACATAGCCAAAATGCTAACACTACACAACAAAGAACCAGCATTAAAAACAACAGGAGAAAAATGCCAATTCACATACTATGGCAAATCCAGCAGAAATACTAAAATCGAGGGGAGCACAAAGTGGTATCAAATAGCAAATAGCAAATAGCACTAACTGAGGGCTGATGTATTTAGTGAAGTTATCTTTTTAAAATCAACAGAGAAATAAGAACATTTCAGACAAACACAAACTAAGGCAGTCCGTGAGCACCAAGCGGGCACTGTAGAAGATTCTTAAATGAATCCTAAGCACAGAAAAGAGTAAAAAACAGTCACAATCATAAGAACACAATAGAGAAAAACTTCTCATAAAGAACAGACAAGTAAAGGGGACCTAGGAAATAAGCAATTGTTTGTTCTCAACCCCATAAACCAGAAAACTCTCAACACTGATAGGGGTGATGTAAAAGGACAGACACTAATAAGAATAACCAATAAGAAAAGCGATTTTTAAAAAATTATAGGGATACAGAAACTACACTGTTTTAATCCTAGTCCTTGAGAAGTAGAGGCAGGAAGATTATCTGAGGCCAGTCTGACCCACAGAGTGAGTTCAACAGGAATCAGCAAATGCCTCTAAATAAATCTTTAAAAATCACTAAAACCCTCAAAGTGTAAAAGGAATTACTTGGTTAAAAACAAGATCCAACTGTTTGCTGTCCACATAAAACTCACCTCACACTTACAGACTAAAGTAAAGGATAAAAGTAATTATACCAAGAAAATGGAAGGTGAGACCAAGTTAGAGTGGTTATTCTGTTATCTGATGAGGTAGTCTTCATTGGAAAACTATTCAGGAAGGAGAGAGAGAGAGAGAGAGAGAGAGAGAGAGAGAGAGAGAGAGAGAGAGAGAGAGAGTCACTACACATTAATAAAGAGAACAATCCATATAACAGATATAATAATGGCTGGGCATTGCGGCACCCACCTTTAATCCCAATACTTGGGATGCAGAGACAGGTAAATCTCTGTGAGTTCAATGCCATCCTGGTCCACATAGTGAGTTCCAGGACAGCCATGGTTACATGGTGAAACCCTGTCTGAAAAATAATGATTATATCTTAGTTAGGGTTTCAATTGCTATGAAGAGACACCATGACCAAGGCAACTCTTATAAAGGACAACATTTAATTGGGGCTGGCTTAAAAATTCAGAGGTTTAGTCCATTATCATCATGGTGAGAAGCATGGCAGCATCCAGGCAGACATGCTGCTGGGGGAGGAGCTGAGAGTTGTACATCTTGATCCAGAGACAATAGAAGGAGACATAGAAGGAGACTATGTTCCACACTGGGTGTAGCTTGAGCATAAGAGACTTCAAAGTCCTCCCCTTCAGTGACACACTTCCTCCTATAAGGCCACACCTACTCCAACAAGGCCATACCTCCTAATAGTGCACCTCCCTATGGGCCAAGCATTTAAACATGAATCTATAGGGGCTGAAAGGGTTAAAACTTTTCAAAAACTCCTAGCAGACTGAACAGAACCAAGAGTGCAGGTCAGCTTGGTCGTGAGCTCTGTGTTTCAGGAACTTGGCTGACCACAAGATAGATAGTTGATTAAGAATAGGCTCTTAGAGAATAGCCTATACAAAATGTTCCCCATGACTGTTCCTTGGACCCTGTCACAAACTGAATAATGGGCTGGGACTTTCCACAGGTGCTCTCCAATAACCCTCCTTCACTCCCCCTGGGTTGTGGTTCCCCCACCCAGTTGTGGTTTTTGGCTTTAAATTCTCTCTGTCTCCAAAGCCCTGGGGTCAGACCCCACTGCCCCTATGTGGGTCATGGGTCTTGACCTCAACATGTTGATCAAAATATACCTCTTGCTGATTACATCAAGTTCGGTGTCTTGTGAGTTAATGGGTGGCCATGAATTCCTGAGGCTTGGGTGAGGTCCTCCCTTCGTGGGGGCCTTACAGGGCCAGGCCTATTCAAACCACCACATTCCACTCCCTGGACCCCATAGGCTTGTAGCCATAATACAGTGCAAAATCCATTTAGTCCTACTTCAAAGGTCCCCATAGTCTATAGCAGTCTCAACAATGTTTAAAAGTCCAAAGTTCAAAGTCTCTTCTAAGAGTCATACAATTTCTTAAGTGTGATCCCCTGTAAAATAAAAGTAAAAAACAGATCACATACTTCCAACATACAATGGCACAGAATATATATTACCATTCCAAAAGGGAACATAGTGAGGAAATACTGGACCAAAGCAACTGAAAACCAGCTGGGCAAACTCCACACCCTGTATCTCCATGTTTGATATCAAGAAGTTTTGCAGATCTTCAACTCCTTTCAGCCTTGTTGACTACAACATACATATTTCTCTTGGGCTGGTTCCACTCCCTGTTAACAGCTTTCCCACAACAGGTATCCCATAACTCTGATATGTCTAACATCTTGGGGTTTCCAAAGCAATACAGGCTCCACCCTTTACCCTCACAGCTTCCACAGTGGCCTTTCACAGTTCCACACCATGGTCTTTCTGGGCCTCCATGAGGGGACACTGCTACCACATGCTTGGCCTCAATGGATTTCCTTAGTTGTTGACGGAGATTCCATAACCCCTTTCTTCTATTTTTGACTCTAAAGCTAGAGCCACATGACTGAAGTTGCCAAGTTCTGCTGCTTGCTGGGGGATGGAACACGGCTCCTTGTTCAATTGTATCTTCACCAGCTTTCTGTTTTCAGTGATTTCGTTAGTTCTCCAAGCTTGGCTTTCCTGGAACTTGCTCTATAGATTGACCTTGAACTCAGAGATCTCCATGCCTTTGCCTCCTGAGTGCTGGGATTAAACATATGTACCACTATACCTGGACCTAAGCTTTTCTTTAATTCCTTCTCATAAGATGGAAGCTTAGCTGGGTGGAATCTTATCCCAAGGTCACTAATCCCTCAATTACATTTAATATCTTTAAGCTGTTTATTTCCTTGAAGACAGGATTTAGCTCTATTCTACTTCCTGGTGTCCATTTTCTCCTTGAACCACATGTTTTGTATTTTTCTTTGCTCAGCTTGCTCCAGTAAATGGAAATCAAAACACTTTTCATAAGAGCAAACCACAAGACAGAGTCTGTAGTAGGCTGTTTTGAGATTTCCTTTGGCAATGTAATTAATCTAAATCTTTTCACCTTAGCCTCAAGCAGATGTTTGTTTGGGTGTTTGTTTGTTTGTTTGTTTGTTTGTTTGACAAGGGCAAAACCCAGCCACATTCTTCATCAAAATATCACAAGAATGATCTCTAAGCAACGTATTAAAATTTTTCTCTCCTGAAACCTCTTGAGTCAAACAAATCACCCTCGGCACCACTGTCTTCTGTGCTTCTAGTACTGTGGCCCGTTAAGCCCCATTTAAAGCATCTTACTGCCTTATTCATACAAAATCCTAAAATCCACATTTCTTCAAACAAAAGCATGGCCAGGCCTATCACAGCAATAGCTCTGTCTCTGATACCAACTTAGTTAGAGTCTTAGAGTTTTATTGCTGTGAAGCAACACCATGACCACAGCAACTTTTATAAATGAAAATATTTGGGTTCCTTCCGGTCTGGGCCAGAGCACTGAGCAGATCTTGGATGGCAGCTCTGCCTCCAACCTCCAAGAACCCAGAGGAAGCAGGGATCCCAGGCGCTCTAACTTGGACAGTGTCTTAGAAACTAGTTCTCAGATCTGAGGCCTGGACCAGACCTCTGCCAGGTCTGCTGTTGTGTGGACCCTGGATTCCACCTGAGACATACTGGAAGGTCCACTCAACCACAGAGGAACAACTGAACTCAGAGCGTCAGACAACATATCCTGAGATATTCTAGAGGAGACACTGCACCCAGAACAGCAGACACCTAGCTGGACTGCTACCTTGGAGGCACCATATCCTGAGGCATCCTAGAGGTACCACTGTAATCAGTGCAGCTGGAAAAGATCTCAGAGACATCTGGACCCCTAGGAGATCAGACGCAAGCTAGATAACTGGAAAGGCTGGCTTCAGTCAGAGACAGCAAGTACAGGCAGCACTAGAGTTAACCAGATGGCAAAAAGGCAAGCACAAGAACGTAAGCAACAAAAACCAAAGTTACATGACATCATCAGAACCCAGCTCCCCCATCAGAGCAAGCCCTGAACACCCCATCACACCAGAAAAGCAGGAATCAGAATTAAAATCACTTCTCATGATGATGATAGAGGGCTTTAAGAAAGACATAAATAACACTCTCAAAGAACTTAAGGAGAGCACTGGTAGACAGATAGAAACTCTTAAAGAGGAAACACAAAAATACCTTAAGGAATTGCAAGAAAATGCAACCAAATGGGAAAAGGAATTAAACAGAACCATGCAGGATCTAAAAATGGAAGTAGAAACAATAAAGAAATCACAAAGGGACAATACCCTGGAGATAGAAAACCTAAAAAAAGATCAGGAGTCATAGACACAAGTGTCACCAACAGAATACAAGAGATGGAAGAGAGAATCTCATGTGCAGAAGATACCATGTAAAACATTGACACAACTGTCAAAGAAAATGCAAAATACAAAAAGCTACTAACCCAAAGTATACAAGAAATCCAAGACACAATGAGAAGGCCAAACCTAAGGGTAATAGGTATAGATGAGGGGGAAGACTCCCAACTTAAAGGACCAGTAAATATCCTCAACAAAATTATAGAGGAAAACTTCCCTAACCTAAAGAAAGAGATGTCCATAAATATACAAGAAGCCTACAGAACTCCAAATAGTTTAGACCAGAAAAGAAATACTTCCCGCCATATAATAGTCAAAACATCAAATGTACAAAACAAAGAAAAAATACTAAAAGCAGTAAGTGAAAAAGGCAAAGTAACATATAAAGGCAGACCTATAAGAATCACA
This sequence comes from Arvicanthis niloticus, assembly GCF_011762505.2. Classification (NCBI taxonomy): domain Eukaryota; kingdom Metazoa; phylum Chordata; class Mammalia; order Rodentia; family Muridae; genus Arvicanthis; species Arvicanthis niloticus. The sequence continues at coordinate 60,323,339 of NC_047666.1, forward strand.
CCAGACTTCACACCAGAGACCATAAAAGCCAGAAGATCCTGGACTGATATCATACAGACCCTAAGAGAACACAAATGCCAGCCCAGACTACTATACCCAGCAAAACTCTCAATCATTATTGATGGAGAAACCAAAATATTCCATGACAAATCCAAATTCAAACAGTATCTCAACAAAAATCCAGCACTTCAAAGAATAATTGGTGGAAAAATCCAACACAAGGAGGGAAACTACAACCTAGAAAAAGCAAGAAAGTAATCTTCCAAAAGCCTTAAAAGAAGGTAGCTACACAAACATATCTCCACTGCCAATAACAAAAATAAGAGGAAACAACATTTATTTCTCCTTAATATCTCTTAATATCAATGGACTCAAGTCTCCAATAAAAAGACATAGACTATCAGACTAGATACATAAACAGGACCCAACATTTTGCTACATTCAGGAAACTCACCTTTGTGAAAAAGACAGGCACTACCTCAGAGTAAAAGGTTGGAAAATAATCTTCCAAGCAAATGGTCCCAAGAAACAAGCTGGAGTAGCAATTCTAATATCAAATAAAATCATTTTTCAACCAGAAGTAATCAAAAAAGATAAAGAAGGACACTTCATGGGCTGGTGAGATGGCTCAGTGGTTAAGAGAACTGACTGCTCTTCCAGAGGTCATGAGTTCAAATCCCAGCAACCACATGGTGGCTCACAACCATCCATAATGAGATCTGATGCCCTCATATGAGTGTCTGAAGACAGCTACAGTGTACTTACACAAAATAAATAAATAAATTCAAAAAAAAAAGAAGGACACTTCATATTCATCAAAGGAAAAATGTACCAAGAGGAACTCGCAATTCTGAATATCTATGCCCCAAATGCAAGGGCACCCACATACATAAAAGAAACTTTACTAAAGCTTAAAGCATACATTGCACCCTACACAATAATAGTGGGAGATTTCAACACCCCACTCTCAGCTATGGACAGATCATGGAAACAGAAACTAAATCGAGACACAATGAAACTAACAGAAGTTATGAACCAATTGGACTTAACTGACATCTATAGAACATTTCATCCTAAAACAAAAGAATATACCTTCTTCTCAGCACCTCATGGTACCTTCTCCAAAATAGACCATATAATTGGTCACAAAACAGGCCTCAACAGATACAAAAGGATTGAAATAATCCCTAGTACCTTATCAGACCACCATGGACTAAGACTTGTCTTTGACATGGACAAAAACAACAGAAAGCCCACATACACTTGGAAACTGAACAATGCTCTACTCAATGATAACTTGGTCAAGGAAGAAATAAAGAAAGAAATTAAAGACTTCTTAGATTTAAATGAAAATGAGGACACATCATATCAAAACTTGTGGGACTCACTGAAAGCAGCACTAAGAGGAAAAATCATAGCTCTAAGTGCTCACAAAAAGAAATTGGAAAGAGCATACATTAACAACTTGACAGCAAACCTGAAGCATTAGAACAAAAAGAAGCTAATATACCCAAGAGGAGTAGACGGCAGGAAATAATCAAACTCAGGGCTGAAATCAACCAAGCTGAAACAAAAAGAACTATACAAAATATCAACAAAACCAGGAGCTGGTTCTTTGAGAAAATCAACAAGATAGACAAACCCTTAGCCAGACTAACCAAAGGGTGCAGAGACAGTATTCAAATTAATAAAATCAGGACTGAAAAGGGAGACATAACAATAGAAACAGAGGAAATTAAAAATATCATCAGATCCTACTACAAAGGCCTATACTCAACAAAATTGGAAAATCTGGATGAAATAAACAATTTTCTAGATAGATACCAAGTACCAAAGTTAAACCAGGAGCAGATAAACCATCTAAACAGTCACATAACTCCTAAAGAAATAGAAACAGTCATTAAAAATCTTCCCACCAAAAAATGTCCGGGGCCAGATGGTTTCAGCGCAGAATTCTTTCAGACCTTCAAGGAAGACCTAATACCAATCCTCTTCAAGCTATTCCATCGAATAGAAACAGAAGGAACACTACCCAATTCGTTCTATGAAGCTACCATTACACTCATACCTAAACCACAGAAAGACCCAACAAAGAAAGAGAACTACAGACCAATCTCACTTATGAATATTGATGCAAAAATACTCAATAAAATTCTTGCAAACCGAATCCAACAACAAATCAAAACAATTATCCATCAAGATCAAGTAGGCTTTATCCCAGGAATGCAGGGATGGTTCAATATTCGGAAATCCATCAATGTAATCCACTACATAAATAAACTTAAAGAAAAAAACCACATGGTCATCTCACTAGACGCTGAGAAAGCATTTGACAAAATTCAACATCCCTTCATGTTAAAAGTCTTGGAAAGATCAGGAATTCAAGGCCCATATCTAAACATAGTAAAAGCAATATACAGCAAGCCAGTAGCCAACATCAAACTAAATGGAGAGAATCTTGAAGGAATCCCACTAAGATCAGGGACTAGACAAGGCTGCCCACTCTCACCTTACCTATTCAATATAGTACTGGAAGTCCTAGCTAGAGCAATTAGACAACAAAAGGAAGTCAAAGGGATACAGATAGGAAAGGAAGAAGTCAAAATTTCACTATTTGCAGATGATATGATAGTATACTTAAGTGACCCTAAAACTTCCACCAGAGAACTCCTAAACCTGATAAACAACTTTAGCAACGTGGCTGGATATAAAATCAACTCAAACAAATTAGTAGCCTTCCTCTATTCAAAGGATAAACAGGCTGAGAAAGAAATTAGGGAAATGACACCCTTCACAATAGCCACAAATAAAATAAAATAAAATAAAATATCTTGGAGTGAGTCTAACCAAGCAAGTGAAAGATTTGTATGACAAGAACTTCAAGTCTCTGAAGAAAGAAATTGAAGATCTCAGAAGATGGAAAGATCTCCCATGCTCCTGGATAGGCAGGGTTAACTTAGTAAAAATGGCCATCCTGCCAAAAGCAATCTACAGATTCAATGCAATACCCATCAAAATTCCAAATCAATTCTTCATAGAGATAGAAAGAGCAATTTACAAATTCATTTGGAATAACAAAAAACCTAGGATAGCAAGAACTATTCTCAACAATAAAAGAACTTCTGGGGGAATCACCATCCCTGACCTCAAACTGTACTACAGAGCAGTAGTGATAAAAACTGCATGGTATTGGTACAGAGACAGACAAGAAGATCAATGGAATAGAATTGAAGACTCAAAAATGAACCTGCACACCTACGGTCACTTGATCTTTGACAAGGGAGCTAACACCATCCAGTGGAAAAAGGACAGCATTTTCAACAAGTGGTGCTGGCTCAACTGGAGGTCAACATGTAGAAGGATTCAAATTAATCCATTCTTATCCCCTTGTACAAAGCTCAAATCCAAGTGGATAAAGGACCTTCACATAAAGCCAGATACACTGAAATTAATAGAAGAGAAGGTGGGGAAGACCCTCGAATGCTTAGGCACAGGGGAAAAGTTCCTGAACAGAACACCAATGGCTTATGCTCTAAGATCAAGAATCGACAAATGGGACCTGATCAAATTGCAAAGCTTCTGTAAGGCAAAGGACACTGTCAACAAGACAAAACGGCAACCAACAGATTGGGAAAAGATCATTACCAATCCTACATCCGATAGAGGGCTAATATCGAATATATAAAAAGAACTCAAGACATTAGACACCAAACAACAAAATAACCCCATTAAAAATGGGGTACAGAGCTAAACAAAGAATTCTCAACTGAGGAAACACGAATGGCAGAGAAGCACCTTAAGAAATGTTCAACATCCTTAGTCATCAGGAAAATGCAAATCAAAACAACACTGAGATACCACCTCACACCAGTCAGAATGGCTAAGATCAAAAACTCAGATGATAGTAGATGCTGGAGAGGATGCGGAGAAAGAGAACACTCCTTCATTGTTGGTGGGGTTGCAAACTGGTACAACCACTCTGGAAGTCAGTCTGGCGCTTCCTCAGAAAATTGGACATAGCACTACCTGAGGACCCAGCTATACCACTCCTGGGCATATACCCAGAAAATGCCCCAACATATAACAAAGACATATGCTCCACTATGTTCATAGCAGCCTTATTTATAATAGCCAAAAGCTGGAAAGATCCCAGATGCCCTTCAACAGAGGAATGGATACAAAAAATGTGGTACATTTACACAATGGAATATTACGTAGCTATTAAAAATAACGAATTCGAGAAATTCTTAGGTAAATGGATGGAACTAGAAAATATTATCCTGAGTGAGGTAACCCAATCACAAAAGAACACACATGGTATTTACTCACTGATAAGCAGAGATTAGCCCAAATTTTGAAACAACAAAGATTCAACTACCAGACAACATGAAGCTCATGAAGAAGAAAGAACAAGTGAGGATGCCTAGGTCTTTCTTAGAACGAGTAACTAAATACTCAAGGGAGCAAATATGGAGACAAAGTGTGGGACAGAATCTGAAGGAGAGGTTATATGGAGACCATTCCACCTGGGTATTCATTCTATGTGCAGTCACCAAAAATGTCAGGAAGGGAAAGCTGACAGCAGCCTGATAAGGCTGTCTCATTAGGGGTCCCCCAGAGTCTGACATACCCAGAGGCAGATACTCACAGCTAACCATTAATCTGATCAAAGGTTCCCAATGGAGAAGTTAGAGAGTAAACTGAAGGAGCCTAAAGGGTTGGTGGCCTCATGAAGAGAGCAACAATACCAACCAGCCAGAGCTCCCCAGGGTCTAAACCACCAGCCTAGGAGCACATATGGAGAGCCACATGACTCCAGCTGTACATGTAGGGGAGGATGGCCTTGTTGGGCATAGGTGGGAGATGAGGTCAATGGTACCTTGAAGGCTGAGCACTGAGTGTGTGTGGGGGTAATCTGAGGGTGGGGAGGGGGATTGGGGGGTAGGTGGGTAAACACCCCCATAGAAGCAGGAGGAGGGGGGATGGGATAAGGGGTTCCTGGGAGGTGGGGGGAATGCGGTAAGGGGATAAAATTTGAAATGTAAATATAATATCCAATAAAAGAGGGGGGAAAAAAGAAAAGCGGTTAGAACCAACATCCTTAATAAAATGTCAGCCCTCTTTTAAAAAAAAAAACTATCTTGATACTAAAATTTGTTTTGAGAATTGTATATTGCAGAATGATCAGCCTTGGTGTATCTACTCAACAAGCAAGCTGGGCAGACCTGCTCAAACCTCTGAGGTATGGGAATTCCATCTGGAGGCAGTGAAGACACAGCATCAGAGACTTATCAATTTGCTCTTCCCCCCACTCCTCTTCTAATATCTCAATGCCCATAGTCAGCTTGAAGAAACTAATGAAGAGTCAACGCCCCTATTCCCTGGGCTTGGGGACTAAGGTGGTAAATGTTGGACTGTCTTTCTAGGGAAAAGTAGTGGTTTTGTGGGAATAGAGAGGATTAGCTAGGGTTTATTGCATAGCCATAACCTATTAGTAGAAATCTGTATAATTAGTATCAAGATGAAGATATAAATTCTTAAATGGCACCAATTTACTTTGATTACAAATTTTAAGGTTTTCATTGGTACGAGCTTCTTATTGATATAAGAGTGAGATGAAAATTGTTACCCTTATAGGCATTGTACCAGTATAACACACTTAGGAATACAAGGCTTAGACCCAGTCCTTCTTTAACTTTTTTTTAACAGATTTGAGATGGTCAGCCTGTGAGTTAAGGGACTACAGCAAATTCATGGGTGGGAGTTTATTGTTAGGGTGTTTTCTATGTTTTATTTAGAAATAGCTGAGTGGAGTTAACAGGCAACAGTCCAGATTACCTTACATGGATAGTTGGTTTTCAAAACATCAGAAATCCACAGAATTGACATGACAAACATTTCTGTATTAATGTTCATTTTGATTAGAGACCTGTCTGCTCCTGACAGCTTCATATATTGAATTCTAAGAAGAAATTGAGCATCTTTGGAGTTACTCCAGTTGTGGTGAGACAGCTACTAGACAAGAACTGCCTCTTTCCATCTGCAGACAAATTACTGTCCAGAAAAGGAGAACAGTCAACTGATTATATCTGCCTAGACAGAGTAATCAGTCCTTAATAATCCTGCATCACCAAGGTCTGTCAGATGATTCTGGGCCAGAAGGCTAAAGATTTGATGCTCCAACGTTCGGTAGTATAGGGGCTTTTCAGGTGTTCAGAGGTCTCTATAAATTGGCTAAGTTTTAGAAGCTATCCTTTGTGCTTCCCACAATTATAGTTAACTCAGTCATTCTGGATTTCTGACGGGGTTGAAAACTTATAGCCTCATAGCCAATTCTGGCTATTTACCTTGAGAGAAAAGATTTGAGTGGATGGTCGTCAGCTGACATTCATCCTAAAGCCAAGGAAAAAGCCAGGTTCAGAACTAAGTGTTATAGTTAGGAGAGACGACAGAGGTTCTGGTTAGTCAACAAAAGGATGGACTGGGTATTAGGACTATCTTGTACCTCACAGGTACAAATTGGCATAATTAAGCTCTAATAGTATTTTGAGAGAAAAGTTTCATTTTAACAGGAAGGGTGATGTGTAGGAGGAGCTAAGGTGGGAGGAGTACTGAGAGGAAGAGAAGGAGTAAGAAGAGGAAGAGAAGAAGGAGAGGAGAAGCTAGGTGATGAAAGAGAGAAAGAGGGGGGAGACAGGGAGGCAGATGATCACGTGTCTCCACCAGTCAAAGATAGTTGATATATCTAGGTTGGGTAGTGGGTTACACCTCTGATTGAGCAATACCAAACTTATAAAGCCTATGATTAACATTTTTTTAAAAATGTATATGTGCAAAAAGAAAAAGGGGGCAAGTGATAGGGGTTTTCTAAGGGGGGGAATGGGGAAAGGGGATGGCATCTGAAGTGTAAATAAAATATCTAATAAAAAAAAGAAAAAAAATAAATGAAAATATTTAATTGGGGCTGCCTTAGGATTTTAAAGGTTTGTCATCATCATCATGGAGGAAGTGTAGCAGCAGCCAGGCAGACTTGGTGCTGATCCACAGGCAGTAGAATTCTGTGCCACATTGAGTGTAGCTTGAACATAAGAGACCTCAAAGCCTGCCCTTATAGTGACATGCTTCCTCCAACAAGGCCATACCTATTTCAACAAGGCCACACTTCCTAATAGTGTAACTCCCTGTAAGCCAAGCATTCAGACATAAACACATTTATGTTTTGGGGTTTATGGGGGTCATGCCTATTCAAACTGCCACCGATTGCAAATATATATTCAGCAAGTTCTGATGTACTCAATATCATAAAACAAACATTATTGATGTAAAGGAACAGATAAGGCCATAAAATAGTGATGGTTTTAATATTCCACTCTCTGTAATACAAAATATGTGCCAAAAATTAAAACCAAGCAACAGACTAAAAAAATTAGCATTAATCTGGACTATGGATCAAACGAGTTTAACAAATACCTATAGAATATTCTATCCTACAGCTATAAAATACACATTCTTGTTAGTTGGATATAGAACTTCGACTTGGAAATTGCTGGTTCTTTGGAAAGTTAGTTATGTCAAATGATGTTTTGTACACCAGTGAAAGGATGTTTGGATATAGCAGACACGTAAAAGGACACTTGAGGAAGAAGTGTAAATATGACCCCACAGACAGTGGGAGAGGAGCATTGGTTTGGTTTGCTCCGCCTCACTACTCTTCGCTAAAAACATGCACGCATTGGTTCTCCTCATATAGTGCTGTTGAGCTCAGCTTGTGATAACTCTGACACAGAGAGAAACTCAACCAAGAACTACTCTCAAGGTTCCTGTGGCAGCTTACTGCTTCAGCAGCCTCACCTCAGGCTGGTTGGCGAGATTCTTCAAGACTGAACTACAGTTGTCTGTTTGTTAATGATGTCAGCTCACTGAGAGGACCGAACTGTAGCTGCTGATTCGTGCCTCTTATCTGCCTGCCTAGAGGACTGGTCTGCAGTCACTAAGACATGTTTAGTGTTTGCTATGAGACTGATCTGCTGTCAAAGAAGATCAAGCTTGCTCCCAAAGAACCTTTGCAGAACAGGTCCACTTCTATATCCTAATAACTTTTCTCTTCTACTAACCTCGCTGGGTGATGGACTGGAGGAGAGGTTGAACCCTTATTAAAAGTAGGTTGCAATAAAAATTATGCCTACAGAATGGTCTTTAAAACAGATCACATTGTAGACTGTATAAGAAATAGAAGAAAAAGATGATTTCTATATTTTAACAAATCATACTAGAACAAGACCAGAGACTGGACTGGGGAGATAGCTCAGGTGAGTAAATGTGCTTACTGACCCTGAATTTGATCCCTAGAAATGACATAAACATGGATGGAAAGAACCATCTTTAGAAAGTCGCCCTCTGAGTACCGTGGTGTGTATGTGCGTATGTACCATGCACACACAAAGTAGTTTTTGAGGGATACAAAAAACCCCTACATAATAAAATGAAAGCACAATTTGTCAGAACACTGGGGTACAGGCACGACAGCTCTCAGAGTTAATGTGCTATTCTTTGAATCCGCAGTGTCTCGCATGGCTCACGTGTTGAACACCATGTCTTCAGAGGGCAGCACTGTTTAGGGAGGCGGTATAATCTTTAAGAGGTGTAGCCGTGGTTGGGCAGTAGTGGTGCACACCTTTAATCCCAGCACTTGGGAGGCAGGTGGAGCTCTTTGAAGAGAGCCAGTGGTCAGGGCTATACAAGGAAACTCTGTCTTGAAAAAATAAAACGACTGCCGGGCAGTGGTGGTGCATGCCTTTAATCCCAGCACTTGGGAGGCAGAGGCAGGTGGATTTCTGAGTTCGAGGTCAGCCTGGTCTACAGAGTGAGTTCCAGGACAGCCAGGGCTATACAGAGAAACCCTGTCTCAAAAAAAAAAAAAAAGAAAAAGAAAAAAAAGAAAAAGAAAAAAAAGAAAAGAAAAAATAAAATGAGAAAAGATGTGTGTAGCCTTGTTGGGGAAAGTGAGTCACTGGGGAACAGGTTTTGAGGATTATTGCCCAGTCCTGTTTCTGACCTGAGCTTTTTGCTTCCTGGTCTATAGGAATGTAAAGAAGCTAAGTCACAGGCTACAGCCATTGTGAATTCTGTCTTACCTGCCCTCATAGGCTGTATCCTTTAAACTATGAACCCCCAAATAATCCCTTTCTCCCTTAAATTGCCTCTTTTGGGTAGTCTGTCAAAGGGATAAAAGATGTGACCAATAGAAAGGTTTATGGCTCTGCTTATATTAGAAAGTCAGAGAGATCTCAAGTAAACAGTGTAAAGACACCCCCAAAGCGTTAGGAAAACCAGAGCAGTCAAAGAAGCCTTAGTTGTGGAAAGTAATGGTCAGGGTTGGCTAGAGAGGAGGTGCAGGGGTTAAGGGTATGCATTGCTCTTCCAGAGGACTCTGGTTGATTCTTAACACCCGTATCAGGCAATTCACAACAACTTATAACTTTAGCTCCAGGGAATCCAATGTCTCCGGCCTTTATGGACACCTGCATTCACACACACATCCCCATACACATGTGTATGATAAGTTTTTTTTAATAGTCAGAGAAAGAATCAATTACATAGAGACTAAAAGAATATAAAGACTCAATGAAATAGAATTGCTTCTTTGAAAAATCTAAGCAAGACCAACAAACTCTTATCTAAACTAATCAAAGGAAAGGAAATATCCAAATTAATAAAAGTAGAGATGGGAAATGAGACACAGCCATGACCCACATGGCTTTGGGATTGAACTGACTGAACCAGTGTGGAATGAAGACATCGCAGCCGTGCATATAGAAAAGCTGGGATCAGTGTACTCTGATGGAAGCACGCCAGCAGCTCAGAAACCCTTATATACAGCTGAAAGAAGTGGAAAGTTTATTATATACATAAGGATGTATATAATAAATTAAATAAATTAATATAAATTAATTTAATTAATAATTATATTAATTAATTAGATAAATTTATATAATAAATGTAAATTAGCCCATCTTGGTAGGAAGTCTCTGTAGGAGAGCAGTCAGGCTGCAGTCATCCAGGAGGACAAAGCTATGGTTCCTATCATCTCAACATACAATGTCTGGACTCATGGGTCTGGGGCATTGAGGTCCTTGACACGACCCTGGTCATGTCAGTAACACACATTCAATCAGGGCTCCATCGCTTCCCCACAGGACTTTATAACAGATACCAATAAAATTCACAGGGCCATTAGGAAATAGTTTGAAAAGCTTTGAGGCGTCAAAATCCTCCAGCCATCCTCAGTACACTTTCTGCTTCTTCCGGTTTGTGGATCCAGATGTGAGCTCACAGCCTGCTTCAGTGCCGTGCCTGCCTGCCTGCCTGCCTGCCTGCCTGCCTGCCTGCCTGCCTGCCTGCCTGCTGCCACACTCCATGCCATGGTGGTCATGGACTCTAACTCTCTGAAACTGTAAGCCCAACTAAATGCTTTTTAAAATAATTTGCCTTGGTCATAGTGTATTTTCACAATAGAAAAGTAACCAATACAAACCTAATAAAAGCTTACAAGACAAAATGGAAGCCAACATTATACTAAATGGGGAAGGTTTCCTCTAAAACCATGGAAACACAGAAATGTCCAGTCTCTCCACTCTCATTCAATGCAGTACATGGAGTCTTATCTACAGTTTCAGACCAAGAAAAATAAGTTAAAAAAATACAAATAAGAAAAAAAAGTTATTTCCGGTTCATATGACTCTATGCTTAAAAGACCATAAAGACTATAGCCCTGAAAAACACTTTTGGCAAAATAGCAGGATATAAAATTTTTCATACAAAAATTGCTAACTTTTCTATATACCAATAGCAAACTCACAAAGGAAGAGGTCAGGGGAAAGGGTCATTAACAAAAATGAAAGATCTATGTCCCTGCATCTTCATGTTCACATAGATCCACATATATTTGAATAAACATAACTAAGGGTGTGGACCAGTCCTGCCACGAACATGGTGAGGCCATGAAGAGAGAAACTCAGAAAGCCACTTTAGCAAATGGAAAGATCTCTCGTGATCAACAGTCAGTAGAACTCATACTGTAGAAATGGCTACTCTACCTAAAACAATATATAACTCAATATCACCACCATAAAAAATTCCACTTTCTTCTCAAACCAGAAAAAGTATCCTAAATGATATGGTGATTCAGCAGAGCCTTGCTGTTTCTGTTGGATCAAGGCTGGGCTACTGATTCATGGTTGGTGTTTGCTATTGAATTGGACTGTTGGTATCCTGACAAAGAAGAGTGGAATTGCCCCAAGGAACTACTTCTGAACAGGTTCACACCGCCCTTTTCCTATTAACCTTCCCCCCCCCACACACACACCTCTGGTCTTTGAGCTAGACAGGAGGTTAAAGTGTTTGAGAATCCTAAATAAAGTAGGTTTTGAAAAATCTAAGCACACAGGGAGGGTTGCTCTGTATAATAGCCCTGGCTGTCCTAGAATTTGCTCTGTAGATCAGGCTGGCCTGGAACTCACAGAGATCCACTTGCCTCTGCTTCCCAAGTGCTGGGATTAAAGGTGTGTGCCACCACTGCTGGGCAGTATCAATCAGTCTTAACCAGCTACATCAAGTCCCCAGCCCCAGTCAGCTATCTCTCAACAAAGGTCCTTATAAAAGCACAGACTGGACAACAGCCCGTGTACCGGGGAAACTGGATATCCATCCATCGGAAACAGAAACCAGTTCTCTAAGTTTCAATCTGTTCAAAAATTGATGAGAAATGGGTTGATCACCTAAACACAAAACTGAAACTGACAGGAGAGACTAGGGGATGCGCTTCAAGGCAGTCTGCATACGAGGGCTTTCTGGGAAGAACTCCAATAGCTCATAAGATGGTAGCAAAAACTGAGACATGAGGTTGCACGGAACTAAAAAGCGGCCACACAGCAAAGCAGGGTGAAGAAACTACTTTGGCCAGCTTCTAACAAGAGATGAAGACCTGGAATCTATAGAGAACTTCAGAAATTGAGTGTACACACACACACACACACACACACACACACACACACACACACACACCAAAGAATCCAATCAATAAATGGCCAAATGGATTCAACAGGCAGCTATTTTTTAAAAAGAAGGAAAAACTACAAATGGTTTCTTTCCTGGTGGCTTTGAGCCACCTTAGCTGTCAGGAAAACAAAAATTTAAAAATTGATACTCTGCCGGGCAATGGTAGTGCACTCCTTTAATCCCAGCACTTGGGAGGCAGAGGCAGGCGGATTTCTGAGTTCGAGGCCAGCCTGGTCTACAGAGTGAGTTCCAGGACAGCCAGGACTACACAGAGAAACCCTGTCGCAAAAAAAAAAAAAAAAAAAATCTATCTCAACCAGACAGAAGGTGTACCCAGGAAAATAAACTCCTACAAATATTGGGAAGGACACAGGAGCCATGTGCATGGCTGGGGGGATGGGGGGGACGAGGGAGAAGGGAAGTGGTGTAGCTGCTACGGAGATCAGTATGGGGGTTTTGCAAAGAACTAAAACCATAACTACCATATAATCTAGCTATACCTCTGTTAGGTATATTCCCCAAAGAATGTAAGCCAGCTTCCCACAGAGATCATTGTACAACCATGTCTGCTGCAGCACTCTTCACAATAGCCAAGACATGGACTCAGTCTAGATGCCCATCCACAGATGTGTGGATAAGAATATGGCATACATTCCCGTCCTAGGAAGAGGAATATAATTATGTCTTCTGTGGAAGAAGGTGGGCAGCACTGAAAGTCATCATGTTAAACAAAACAAGCTGAACTCACAAAAACGAAATATGTTTTCTCTCTTATGCAGAATCAAGATTTACACACACAGAGACACATGGACACACACAGACACACACACTCACAGACACACACAGACACTCACACACAGACAGACACACATACACAGACACACACACACACACACACACACACACACACACACACACACACACACACACTATACTATGGTCGAGTTTCCCTCATTCTTCTATGTTTTCTTCCTACTGAAGCCCATCCTCCCATCAAGCCACTCTCTGCCCTAGTTTATTTCTGTTCCTGTGATAAACACCATGACCAAAAGCAACACGAAGGGGAAGGGCTTTTTCAGGTCACTTCTCTTGGTTCTAACTCACCATCTATCAAGAAGGGAGGTCAGGGTAGGAACTGAAGGCCTGGAAGCAGGAACTGAAGCAGAGGCCATGGAAAAGCAGTGTTTACTGGGCTGCTCCTCTTGGCTTGCTCAGTTTGCTTTTTTATTCATCTGAGAACTACGTTCCCAGGAACAGCATTTCCACTGTGTCCTGGCCTTTGCACATCAATTACCAAGTAAGGAAATGCCCACAGACTTGTCTACAGGCCAATCTGATGGCATTTTCTCAGTTGACGGCCCCTCTTCTCAGGTGACTTCAGCTGGAATCAAACAAACAAACAAACAAACAAACAAATCTAACCAGTATATTCTCCTACACACATTCCATGTGCATGTGGTGTGTGTGTGTGTGGTGTGTGTGATGTGTGTGTGTATGTGGTGTGTGTGATGTGTGTGTGGTCTGTGTGTAGTGTGTGTGTGTATGGTGTGTGTGGTGTGTGTGTGTTGTGTGTGTGTGGTATGTGTGTGTAGTGTGTGTGTGTGTGGTGTGTGTGTATGGTGTGTGTGGTATGTGTAGTATGTATGTGTGTGATGTGTGTGTGTTGTGTGTGTGGTGTGTGTATGTGTGTGTTGTGTGTGTGTGGTGTGTGTGTGTAGTGTGTGATGTGTGTGTGGTGTGTGTGTGTGGTGTGTGTGTGTGTGGTGTGTGTGTGTGTGGTGTGTTTGTGTGTGGTGCATGCATGTATGTGTGTGTTTGTGTGTATTGCATTTAATTTGGGTTGCTTGTTTGAGTGTGCAAGGAGGCTTATTTACTTTCAGACTCTTGAAATTTGTACCAGTCACCAACTATATGGTGTGTGTGTGTGTGTGTGTGTTATGTGTGTGTATGTGCTGTGTGTGATGTGTGGTCTGTGTGTAGTGTGTGTGTGGTGTGTGTGTGTGTGTGTGTGTGTGTGTGTGGTGTGTGTGTGTGGTGTGTGTGTGTGGTGTGTGTGTGTGGTGTGTGTGTGTGGTGTGTGTGTGTGGTGTGTGTGTGTGTGGTGTGTTTGTGTGTGGTGCATGCATGTATGTGTGTGTTTGTGTGTATTGCATTTAATTTGGGTTGCTTGTTTGAGTGTGCAAGGAGGCTTATTTACTTTCAGACTCTTGAAATTTGCACCAGTCACCAACTATATATGGTGTGTGTGTGTGTGTGTGTGTGTGTGTGTGTACTGGGATTTGAACTCAGTGCCTTGCCCATACTAACAATCACTCAACCACCCATGTGCATGCCCATCCCAGTGGTACTAATCTTTATCACTTAATATAACTAAAATAAAATGGCTTTGTTTTCTAATGCAGTGCTTCTCAATTTTCCTAATGCTGCAGCCCTTCAATATATTTCCTCCTGTTGTGGTGACCCCCAACTGTAAAATTATCTCATTGCTACTCCATAGCTGTAAATTTTCTACTTTTTTTTTTTTTTTTTTTTTTTTTTTTTTGGTTTTTCGAGACAGGGTTTCTCTGTGTAGTTCTGGCTGTCCTGGAACTCACTCTGTAGACCAGACTGGCCTTCCAACTCAGAAATCCGCCTGCCTCTGCCTCCCAAGTGCTGGGATTAAAAGCGTGCACCACCACTGCCCGGCATTTTCTATTGTTATGAATTGTAATGTAAATATCTGATATGTAACCCTCCTGAAGGGGTCACAACCCCCAGGTTGAGAACCACTGTTCTAATGTATTCCTTTATCTCTGCATTATCCCTGTTTTCTTGACATTAAATTTGTTTTGTTTCCGGATCCTCCTGCCTTCATCTCCAGAGTGTTGAGATAACAGGCAGGTAACACCACACCCAGTTTTATGTAGTGCTAGAGGCACACTCAGAGACTCCTTTGTGCACTAAACCAGCAAAGCCGTATTGCCAGCCCTCCGTTTATTTTATATTTTCTTCTAAAGTGTTCTGCTCAAACATATTATTTCCTCATTTTCCCCGATTAGTTCCACTTTTCACATCTACCACTGGCCTTGTGCCTGCTAATCTTTATTTTCATTGTTTGTGGTTTCAGTAAGTTCCTAATCCACTCACTTGGTGTCACCCCAAGAACACCCTGGTACCTCCTGCCAGGGGATGGAACTCTTGGTAGCCAGGGTTTTATTCTTTTCATTTTAGCAGAGACCAGAAGAGAGAGGCCCCTTTAGGGTTCGCTCCAGCTATGCGGACTCAAGACTACATCTGGAGAACTGGAGTCACAACCAAATCGCAACATAAGAAATAGAAAAGGAAGAGCCAGTGACACCTGGCCGCTCCTTGATCCTTCTGTGTCCCCTCCGCCCTCGAGTCTCTACAGGCTCAACTCTGTTTACTTTTTCTCTTCAGTGTGTCAAAGCTCACAAACAAATGCACTAGAGCGAGAGAGATGGCCCCGCCCAAGCTTAGAAAGAGGTATGAGAACCTACAGTGCACTCCCTAAAGTAAGAAAGGAAAGGAAGTTTCTGTTAAAAGACAGAAGGAAAAATAAGGAAATCACGTTCTCAGGTTACTCCGTGAGCGAAAGATACTTTGTCAATGAACATTTCTTGAACAGTGCCGTGGATTAAATTATGTTCCCTTTCCCAAGTTCACACTGAATGTTAGCCACGGTAATCTGATAGGACACTGTACCTGGAGGCGGGATCAGCTTGGCGGCTGGTCCTGCAGGCTGACATTTTGAGATTGTTTCTTCCATGCCTGTAAAAAAAAAAAAAAAAAAAAAAAAAAAAAAAAAAAAAAAAGCAGTCCTGTAATTTTTATCCGGATTGCATTGCACCTGTACATTGCTTTAGATAGAATGACCATTTAAATGGTATTAATTTTTCAGCCCATAAGTGTTGGGCCTTGGACGAGGTAACTCCATTTAACCTGCCACCTTCAGTCACGTAGCACACAGGTAGAGGGAGTGATTAACAAGTCTCCACCTCCAGAGATTAAAATATTAATGAGTTATCTAAAGGCCGGGAGTGTAGCTAATTAAGTTATCCCCTCCCCTTTTCCCCCTCCCTATAAAAAGTCAGGGGAGCCTGGCTTTTGGGGGGAAGCGCATACCATCTATACCCATTCACCTCATCATGAACAATAAAAGCTTTGGGAAACTCTACGTGTCGCCTGGGCCTGCCGCCTCCGCCAGGTTCCCATCCTTTGGAACCTCAAACAGCCAGAACAGCCACCGCGCCGCCAGCCCGCAATGGCTGTGTGAATGTGGGACCCCGACGCGGGACCCCCTCCCCCCTCCCCCCCTCCCCCCTCCCCCCTCCCCCCTCCCCCCTCCCCCCTCCCCCCTCCCCCCTCCCCCCTCCCCCCCCTCCCCCTCCCCCTCCCCCCTCCCCCTTCCCTCCTCCCCCTCCCCCCCTCCCCCCCCCCTCCCGTGAGTTTTTTTTCCCCCACACAGAAGCATGGGAGTTCTTTCCGGGCTGGTCTTGAACTCAGAAACTCTCCAGCCTCTGCCTCCTGAGTGCTGGGATTAATGACGTGCACCACCGCTGCCCAGCTATTTTGAATGGACTATCCCATTTCGTTCAGCTTGGGTTTTGCTCTCTGAGGTATATTCATATCTTCTTTGAGTTGTCTGAGCAGAGTTTAACTCATTTTTTTAATTCTTTGGAAGTTCTTCCAGGTCATTTCCATTGGGTGCCATTACTGTGGCCTTAGTAATTTGGGGGACAGACATGTTACTGTGGTTTTCCATGTTGCTTTTTGTCCCTGTGCCGAGGCTTGCACATCTGCAGCACTTTGTTGGTTGAGCATTTCTGTTCAAATCCCTGCTGTCGTCTTTAAGGTTTACAACTTTAAGTCATTGAGTGTGTCTTAGTTAGGGTTTTATTGCTGTGAAGGGACACCATGACCAAAGACAACATTTAATTGGAGCTTGCTTAGAGATTCAGAGGTTCAGTCCATTATCATTATGGTAGGATGCATGGCAGTGTCCAGGCAGGCATGGCACTGGAGGAGCTGAGAGTTCTGCCTCTTGTTCTGAAGGCAGCTAGGAGAAGACAGGCTCCCATGTAGTTAGGAGGAGGGTCTCAAAGCCCACTTCCACATTCACACACTTCCTCCAACAAGGCCACATCTCCTAATAGTGCCACTCCCTGGGCCAAGCTTATTCAAACCACCACAGCATGTATTATCAGAGCTCAGAGATGTGTCATGTCCCCATAGCTGGCTGGAGTTACCGGCTGTTGAGAGCCACCCAACACTGGTGCTGGGAACCCAAATCAAGACATCTGCAAGAGTAGCACGTGCTGTAACTGATGAGCCATCTCTCCAACCTCACATTTCTCCTTTCAGTGAGGTGTAATTGGTGTTTAGGAGACGACCAAGCTGTAGGGTGGTTGAAATGTTATTTTCTTTGGTGGGAGTAGTACTAAGGGTTGCGGTTTCATCTTTTGAGACTCCATTGTGGTTCCTCGAGACCACTTTCCAAGGGTCAGTACAAACCTGGTCCTCTCGGTCACTGGATTCTGGCAGGACTCTTCAGTAAGCTCGTTTAATCCTTGCTCTGTCTACCTTTTATATCTGGTGTAGTTTGCCAGAAACCTAAAAATATTCCCCTGAGTCTAGGGCTTTCCCCCTGAGTTTTGAAAATCCAGCTTATATGTACCCTCTGACCCAGCCCTGGGTCCATTACTCTGTCTACCCAGAGTGTACCCCTGCCCCAGCTCTGACCTTCTCTGAATCTATAGCCGCTTTCTGTGCTTTAATATACCTTTACACTTGTCTCTGTTACACTCCTTAAAACCCATTTGTTTTCTTAAGCCAAGCTATATTAATTTATCAGACCAATAGTAGTCTTTAGGGCAGAATTTGGATCAGTAGACTGTTGAGAAATGAAACATAGGGGCTGTAGAAAACTTTCTATATCAAGAGTCATCTCGGGCAGGTGGAAGTGGGCTTGGGTGAACATCCTCACAGAAGCAGGAGGAAGGAGGATGGGATAGGGGATTTCCGGAGGGGAAACCGGGAAAGGGGATAACATTTGAAATGTAAATAAATAAAATATCCAATAAAAGGGGAAAAAAAAAAGAGTCATCTCCTCAAGCATCGTGTCAGAAGCTGTCTCCCAACCTGACTGATAACTCTTGGGAGTTAACAAAGTATCTGACCCACAGACTTCTGGGAAGTTTTGTACTTGTCCTGCTGGTACCAAGTCAAACAGTCCTCTGAAGATAGGAGTGATGATGATTATAGAAAAGACAGAAAGAACACTCAGAGACAAAAGTTAGAAATCAGGAGGGCTTCAGGTCAATACCACACCAGCCTTGAGTTTACTTCTCTTAGCCTTTTTATACTTTACAGTGCCATGGGAAACAAAGTCACAAGCTAGCAGAGACAATGGCTGATACACATAGGACATCTGTTCCCATCCAGACGCCTTCCTGTTCCTTCCACCAAGGTTAACAGAACTTTCAGCCCCTCGCCTTGAGCCTCAAGTGTATCCCCTCTTATCATTTCATGTGTCAGTAGGCCAGGAAATCTGCCAGCAGACCCTGATCTGCCTTGACTCTGCCCAACATGCAGGCTTTCACAGAGGCAGGCAAAAATGGCTCCCAACATCATTTCATCTCAGTAGACAAGGGTAGGACATGGGTAATGTCTGCTTCCATTTTGGGGACGTGATTTTATATTGCCCTTAATTTTGAATTATGGGCAAAGAGGAAACACTGAACAGAGGCAGCGCTTATCTGCTTATCTTGGCTTATGAGCCTCCTTTTTCAATGGGCAGGAGTCTTACACCAATTCAGGAAAGTTTCTCTTCTCATGAAGTCCCTGGAAAACATACAGGATGCAGTGCTGAAGCAGGACTGGAAGGTGCAGAATGAGGCCAGTTCAGCCATTAACAGACCCTGGGGCTCTCCCTCCTTCCATTTACTTTATTAGTCTGATGAATTCAGGGCAGATTAGGGCAGAACAGAGCATCCCATGGGCCCCTAATCAACAGTTGGTTCTTTTCTTTTCTTTTTCTTTCTCACCCTCCACCCCCCCACCCCCCCAAGGTAGTCTTGACTGGCCTGGAACTTACTCAGTAGACCATGCCAGGCTGAACTAGGAGATCCACCTGCCTCTGCCTCCCAAGTACTGGGATTAAAGGTGTGCACCACCACCACCACCACCACCAGGCGAGGAGATAGTGTTCTTGATCTCTCCCAGCACCCAAATGACTGCACAGAAACACCTGTAATTCCAGTTCCAGGATATCTGATGCCCTCTTCTGGCCTCCTCAGGCACTGCACACATGAAGTTTTCAGACAGGGGTAGTCAAAACACTCAAACAGATAAAATATGAATAATTTATTTTTTTGTAATAAAGTTTTAATATAGAAGAAGGGACATATTGGTAACTAATGATTGGCATGATCCAAACAGAATTTTCGTGTCATTGCCTCTGCACAACTGCACTTCTCTTGTTTTCTTTCTTCAAATCTGTCCCTTTAACTTCAGAATACAGTGAGGAGTTTCCCACTGGTCTTCTACAAAGGTGTGCCCAACTTTCTAACTTTTGTTAACACTCTGTGTGCCAGTTATTATGTATTCAGGTTAATTTTTTCCTGCCAAGTGCCTTTGGTTTTATTATCTCCTATGTGTATGTCTATGAGTGTTCTTATTTATTTTTCCAACAGGTTCTCACTGTGTCACACACTGGCTGTCCAAGCACTTACTATTGTAAAGCAGGCTGGCTTTGAACTCAGAGATCTTCCTGCCTCTGCCTCTGGAGCACTGGGATTGAAGGTGTGCCCCACCATGCCTCAGCTACAAAGCTGACATTTAGATTCCCTTCTAACTGAAATTTGCTTACTACGTCTGTCAAATAATTAGGTCAGAGAGAAAAGACTCAAGTGCAGAGACAACTGATTGCTTTTTCTGGCTTCATTATGAACTCCTCAAGCTGGGCAACCTGCATAGACGTACTCTGAGAATGGTATTTACACTACATGTTTATATGGCTCAATCAGACCGAGAGCCATTTAGCTCTTCATACAGGAAATGGTCTAGAATTGTGGTGACTCCTAAGCTAAAACATAAACTGTATCTGTTCCTTATGGCCAACAAATATTTAACACAAAGACATGTTGCTTTATTATAGACTAGCTAATATTAGCATTATGTTTTCACTTAAATGGAGATTATCTTGTAGATTTAGGAATGAAATGGGGGAATAAAGTGAAAATATTTAAGACTATAGAACATGGCTTTGGAACTGAGCTATACTGAATTCTTGGCAGACTCTCTTCCCTTCAGGATTCTCCTTATGATAGCATACCCTCGTTAACTAAACACAAGGTTTGATTATATTTCCCTAGTGTGTGTTCAAATATTCAACTGATTTTATTAAACAAGTGCAAATGACTTTGCTCCTTATGCTGGTACTTTACAGGCCCCAGATGTTAATTGGACCTGGCAGTTCCTTACTCTTGTCATGTCCATTATCCTCCAGCTGTCTTAGGCCAGGTCCCAAGAGAATTCCTGACTATGTTGGTAAAGAAAAGCAATCTTTTTTTTTTTTTAACCCATGTTTTTTTTTTCTATTGATTCTGATAATTATAACCACGTTTTGAAGTTCCCTTGAGACCCAACTACAGTATGATTCCTGTTACTCTCCACAGCTTTCCTGGTGCTATTTTTTCTTGTATGTGGCCTTGGCTGTCTTGGAACTCACACTGTACACCAGGCTGGCTTCAAACTCTTAGGGATCCACCTGCCTCTGCTCCCTGAGGACTGGGATTAAAGACATGAGCCACCACTGCCTGGCCAGGTGCTAATTTTCCAACACAAGTATACAGATTCCCAACCCCAGGGATTAGTTACTTTTCCAAGAACGGTAATGTGTTCAAATAATTTTCAATTAGTCACCCTAATTAACGATGGTAAATAAAGTAAACATCCTTTTTATATTAGAATTCTTAGAATGCATCTACAAATAACAAGATTTAGCAAAAAGGGAGATTCCTTAAAACAGAACCAATATACTATATATTGGTTAATATATAATAATGCGCCAGGTGGTGATGGCACACACCTTTAATCCCAGCACTTGGGAGACAGAGGCAGGCGGATTTCTGAGTTCGAGGCCAGCCTGGTCTACAGAGTGAGTTCCGGGACAGCCAGGACTACACAGAGAAACCCTGTCTCAAATATATATATATTTATATATATAAAATGAGAGATGGCTCAGCAGTTAAGAGCACTGACTGCTGTTCCAGAGGTCCCGAGTTCAATTCCCAGCACCCACATGGTGGCTCACAACCATCTGTAATGGGATCTGATGTCCTCTTCTAGTGTATCTGAAGACAGCTACAGTGTACTCATACATAAAACAAATAAATCTTTTAACAAAATAAAATGTATATTTGCTCGTATGAAAAAATATCAGGATACAAGCTACAGAACACTGCTTCTGTAATGATCCAATTGGGTTAAGAAGTACTACACACAGGTGTGGGGGGGGGGCGCACCTGCAATCCCAACTCTTAGGAGACAGAGGCAGGAAGGTAAGAAGTTCAAATGCATCCTCAAATATATAATGATTTGAGGCCAGCCTTGACTATATTAGATCCTGCCTCAAAAACAACCTCACAAACAAAAAATAGTTATAAGTGAACCAGGCGTGTCTAGTACCTGAGACATGGAACCAGTTGAATCAAGAGTTCAAAGCCAGTCTTTGCTATATAGTGAGTTCAAGACCAGCCTGAGATGCAAGAGATACTGTCTTCAAAAGAGAGAAAAAGATAGATATAAATGTGCCAAAAAAAATATGAAAGAAAATGCCAAAAGTGATTTCCTCTAGAACAGTGGTTCTCAACCTTCCTAATGCTGCAACCCTTTAATACAGTTTCTCTGGTAGTGGTGATTCCCCCCTCCCCCAACCATAAAATTATTTTTGTTGCTACTTCATAACTATAATATTGCTACTGTTAGAATTCACAGTGTAAGTGTCTGCTTTCTGATGGCCTTAGATGACCCCTTTGAAGAAACATCTAACTCTCAAAAAGGTCGCAGCCCACAGTTTGAGAGTCTCTGCTCTAGAGCACAACCAACAGGAGGCAAGTAGCATCGGTTTGACTTTAATATATTTTCTCCTGCTGAAAACTGTTTGTCTACCATAAATACTGATGACTTCCTGTAATAAAACTCACTGACAAACAGTGAGGCTACAGTGTAGAGTCCCTCCCCAACTCCCATATTAAACATACAGCTATAGTCATATTAGTGACCCAGCAATGCCACTTTAGGGTATTTACCCAAAAGAGCTGAAATCAGTTTTTTATAGATATATCTGTTCTTATGTTTCTTGTATAATCTTTTAGCATAGCTATGGGACCAGCCTCAAGTTCATTGACAGATGACAAGAATTTCAAAAATTTGCTATATTCATGGAATGAATGAGAGATGACTAAGCCTTAGCGTTTTTTATTGTTTATTTTGGGGGGACAGGGTTTCTCTGTGTAGCCCTGGCTGTCCTGGAACTCACTCTATAGACCAGGCTGGCCTCAAACTAAGAGATCCACCTGCCTCTGCATGGTGAGATATAATTAAGCTTTTTAAAAAGGAAATGCTTGCTAGGCTATCCTGGTGGTGCAAGCTTTTAATTTCCATATTCAAGAAGGCAGAGGCAGGTAAATCTGAGGGTTAGAGGCCAGCCTGGACTACAGGGGAATTCCAGGCCAGCCAGGGCTCCATAGAGAGACCCTGAATCAAAATTAATTAATTAATTAAAAAGCACTCGTGCACACATATATACACATATACACACATGCACACACACGCATACACATGCATACACACATAAGCGTACACATACACATGCTACACGTACACACTCACATGCACACAATGCCACGTCATGGAACAGGATTACCTTGAGGATATGCTATAAAGAAGGATAGGGGCAGAGTGAGATGGCCGAGGCTGGGGCAGTGGTAAATGAACTGACAAGCAATGAAATGGATATACATTTTAATTTCACAGGATACGTCTTAAGAGATCTGCTACACAGCACATGCATATAGCTGACACCATCGTTACATACACAAAAGACCCATGGAAACCTCATGGTCTTGTAAGACCAAGTTAAATACATAATTAAAAATTTAAAATATTTGTGTGTGTCAGCACATCTGTTATCCGGTGCCTGTGGAAGCAGAAGTGTGTGTCACCTGATTCTGTGGAGTTGGGAGTCACAGGTGAGTGTAAGTTACCTAATATGTCTACTAGAAACAGAATTCAGGTCTTCTGCAAAGGCAGCAGTTGCTCTAACCACTGAGCAAGTATTTCCAAGTCTTTTTTTTTTTTTGGTTTTTCGAGACAGGGTTTCTCTGTCCTGGAACTCACTCGGTAGACCAGGCTGGCCTCGAACTCAGCCAAGTCTTTATTTTTAAAATCTTGACAAAAAAAAAAAAAAAAAAAAAAAAAAAAAAAAAAATGATGCCAGGCATGTTGGTGGATACCTTTAATCCCAGCACTCTGGAAGCAGATCTCTATGAGTTGAGACCAGCCCAGTCTACAGAGCTATTTCCAAACCAGCCAGACACACACAGTGAGACCCTGTCTCAAAAGTGAGTAATAACGAAACGTAGTTGGCTAGCTGGCTTCCAGCTGCCACTTTTGGGATCCACTTCAGACCCAAAGAATTTGTTGATGTCAGACATCAGACCAGGTAAAACTGCACAGACTATGTACTACTCAGTTATACCATCCACATATACTCTCAGATTTAGTAAATGTGGGTTCTCTTTTATTCTATCAAGAAAGAGAAACAGAAGTGTTCTCATGCCTGGGGGAAAAAACAATAGTTTTGCTCTGGGGGTGGTTTAATCTTTGATAGTCAAGTATGTCCCACAGAACAGCCCTCAACCACCTACAGTTTTAGTTAATCACAACCGTGGTCTGAAAATATGAAATGTAATATTCTAAGAATCAATAGTTCCTAAGTTTTATTTTTGATTTTTTGGAATGTTAAGGTCCTTGTACAAGACAGGTGTGCAGTCTACCACAGAACTACACTCCAGACCCATTTCCAAAGGTTTAAGTAGCACACCTTTGTGTGTAGCAAGACAGAATCTTGTACTGTTTTGCTGTCCAACCTAGACTAGGGCTGAGCTGGCCCTCTGTCCTGCATACCCACCCTGTGTACTATCTGTCTGCTCAGGTGGTAGCTATCTTGGTTACTAAGCTGACTGCTTTATCACTCACTGTTTGTGTGTCAGTACCTTTATTTCACTCGAGAATGACCCAAAGCACAGGAATGAAGGTGCACAGAGGTATCATGACACGAGACACGGAAAGACAAATGAACTCTGGTACTGGGAAGCATCCGGCTATACACAAAGACCAGTATATACACAGTAATTAGTACTATCTGCTGTTTCAGGCATCCACTGCAGTTCTTGGGACATAATTAAGCTGTTTGGATAATGTATTACAAAACCCATTTCATCCATGATGCATTAACTGGGTAGAATGAGCATAAGGTAGTTACCATAATGAAATCCTGCTACATTGTATTCTGGGTAGATGTAAAATCTCCAAAGACATAGGATTCTGCCATTGTTCTAATATTTTAGGAGGCCTGTCAAGGTTGTGCTGGGAAATGCCCTACAAAATGAAAGAAATGTGACTATACTTTTCATCACATGCTATTAGGAAACAAACACTACTTGATTACTCCAGGTACAGAGGTAACAATCTGCCCAGAAACAATGCCTCAACCTTTCTTTGTATTCAATGATTAGGAGACATTGCTAAGTTTGAGAAAGGAACAAGAACAAGGAGTAGCTGCAGTAAGATTCTAGGCGAGATGCCAATGGCTTTGCAAACTGGACTGTCTGCACCAAATCCTAAGAGCATGAAAGGGGTCAGTTGTAATGGCACAGGGAATTTCAGCAGATTATAAAACCATGAATGGGTTCTCAAAGTGTGTGAAATGTATCTGTGTAGTATTAAGGGATGAAACATGGTTGCCATGGGCGTGTGACACCCAGGTCTGGGACTAACACCTGGCTCACAGCCTCTAGCACTCCTGACTGGTTGCAGCAGCCAGACTCCATTTCCTAGGACACAGCAGTCAGGCCATTTCTACCCAAGCAGTAGTACTAGAGCATCCTAATGGGTAACCTGTTCAGACTGGCAGGTTTGCATGCAGATGAAGTCTGCTCTCTCTGCACCCCCAAAGCATTCCTGTCTGCTGCTTTTCCCTTTCCTTTGCATCTTTTCCTCAAAACTGTATCTCTTGACTATTCAGTTTTTAAGATCTTCATTTATCAGCTCTTAGGTCGTCTACACTATGTATGGATTTCATAAACAAGGCTGAGGGCTGTTGTTGCCTATCAAAGGAGCTGACTATAGGGTACTCCCAAAACCAAAAGCAAACAAATCCCCCTGAATCTGTCAAAGATCACGTGTTTCTAATAGAGAAGTTGACATCTACTCATTGAGTGTTTAGATTTGATGTCTTGGAACTTTTTGCTTATACTTGGGCATCTTACTATGAAGGGTGGCTTTCTATTTATAGGTTCAGATGGACTAACTTCATGAGATATCATCTCTTACTCCTTTTAGACTGTGCTATTACCAGAGTCTCAATTTGTAGGTCATTTCATAAGACATTCAATCTGTTCATTCTTCAACAGATGTTTTCTACAAAACAGTACCTTTCCCTCAGAAATACTTTCAATGCTGTGATATTGCTGGGCATGGGACACTTCTCATTGGATAACGGCCTGCTACCTGAGGGGTACACTATCTATATTGCTGGGTGTGACAGTTAAACCTCTGGGCACACCTGTGAGAAAGCTGCCAGACTGGGTTAACTGAGGTGGGAAGCTCCCCCACCACCCTCACCCTTCTCCCCAGATACTAAGTAAGGGCAGCACCATTCCATGGGTCCTGAACTGAAAACAAGTGGACCAGCACTCATCTCTGCTTCCTGATGAGGAAGAGCCGTGAGCAGCACTCTTCCCCTCCACACTGTGATGAGCTGCTTTGGTTGGGTGTACTGTCACAGCAATGAGGTAACTAGGAAGTACACAGGGTGTCTTACTATTCCGTTGTTTTCCAGAACAAACATGTTTCTATCATGTACTTTCCAAACCCTGTTCCACTGTTAATTTGTTTCACCTTTTTCTTACCTTTGAGACAGGATTTCTCTGTGTGGCCCTGGGTGTTCTTGAACTCAGAGATCTGTGTGCCCCTGCCTCCTAAGGACTAAAGGAACAGTCCACTGTAAACAATCCAGCTAATAAAATGTGGATAAGAATTTGAGTCTAGAAAAAGTGCCATAAGCACACACAACACAAGGTCCCATCTAAGTACAAGATCTTCTAAGAATTGAAACACAAACACCACTTAGGAATACATTTATTTCAGTAGAGTGATTGCCCAATATAGGCAAGACCCCATGCTGAGTTTTCAGCAAGGTAATTAAATAATTCAATAGTTTTGAATAAGTTATCAATAACTAAATGCATAAGATTGACTTAATATTCAACAATGGGTACTACTGTATCATAGGTAATCATTACATATTAATCTAACAAACTAAGTTCATTTTCTTTCTTTAGAAAAAAATACTCGAGGCGCGGCGCCCACCTCTCCCCCGCCGGGCCCGCCCCTCGCTGGGGCCCAGTCTAAGCAGTCGCTATCGCCAGCTCAGCAGCTCGGACTCACGGACGCGGCTCGCTAGCAGTTCGCCGCACGAAAGCTGACTCGGGCGCCGCCGCCCGCACGCCCGCTGCCCGCCACCCGGTTCATCCATGAGCTCAGATTTCCCACATTATAACTTCAGGATGCCTAATATTGGATTCCAGAATCTGCCTCTCAACATATATATTGTGTTTTTTGGCACTGCTGTGTTTGTCTTCATCCTTAGTTTACTCTTCTGCTGCTACTTGATTAGGCTGACATCAAGCACACAAGGAATTTTATGCCTACAAACAGGTTATATTAAAAGAAAAAGTAAAGGAACTTAATTTACATGAGCTCTGTGCTGTGTGTCTAGAAGACTTCAAGCCTCGAGATGAACTGGGGATTTGCCCATGTAAGCATGCCTTCCATAGAAAGTGCCTTGTTAAGTGGCTGGAAGTCTGAAAAGTGTGTCCCCTGTGCAACATGCCGGTGCTACAGCTGGCCCAGTTGCACAGTAAACAGGACCGCGGTCCCCCTCAGGAGCCCCTCCCTGGGGCAGAGAATATTGTATAGCTTGCTGCAAGGAGCAGACTGTTGCTGCACACATCAGTATGGAGCCAGGAGGAACACAAGCAGACTCCGCTTTGGCTGCTCTCTGCCTGGGGCACCCACTGTCACTTCCTTTGCCTCATGAAGAACTCTTGAGGCAGGCAAGCTGAGACCCTAGGCATCTGGAGCTTGTGACAACCAAAGCACCCTGATATCACCCTATGCCAAAAGGAGTGGATGAGCCTGCGGGTGTGGTTTCAGAAGTTTCCTGAGCATCTCCTATGTCTCCCAGGCACCTCCACATCAAGCAGAAGGGGAGATAAGCACAGGTGTTAGAGACCAGAACTGTGAATGGGGCTTTGATGCCACCACCATCTGTGGACCTGTATGCTGCTGTGCAGACTTGACAGCCTGTTGTTGCCACACGTCCTCTTGGCATCCCGAGTCAAGTGGACCCAGCTGTTCATCAGCTGAAGCACAACTGGCTGCCAGTATTTGGTGAGGCAGCCCCTGTAAGGCTTTTCCGGGTTCTTTTCTTTTAATAGGGCCATCTTGGAACCTGAAGACTTTGGAAACAACAGCAGCAGAACCCCTACCACACGTGCCAGTTCACACTTGCTGTCAAATCTTCCAAGTTGAAGCCATTGGAAGTACTTGGAAAGGCCTGGTTAGGAGCCATCCCTCTTCTGTTTGCCCTCCTCGTCATCAGGAAGATCCAGCAGGAAGGAGCTTAACCCTGGGTCTCTGCTGTCCCTGTGTGACCCAGGGGCCAGGGTGCTGCTCCAGTGTACCACAAGTGTGTGTGATTCCATTATAGCTGCTGGCCTCAGCCCACTGGCTAAGAAGTCTCCCTGGGCCCCTCAGATGGCTCCAAAGAAGAGCTTCTTTCTTAGCAAAGCCAGTCCACACCCACCAGGATGGCCAGGACAGACGCTTCGGCTTCTCTCTGCCTCTCCTCTGCTCTTTTTCTACATAAGAAAAATGTCTTACTGCAGTTTTACATTTATCCCAAATAAGCTCCCTGTAATTCCAAAGCCAGGGAGCCACTTGGAGTTGTAAATAGTTTGAGGAAGCTCCTGCATGGCTGGCCTTCTGTTGGTGTGTACCTCAGTTCTGTAGACTTGAGATCCCTAACTGAAGGTGTTTTTATAGGGAAAATGCATGCTGCTCTTTGGCTCTTTCTGTCCAACTTTTCTAGAGATAACTGCCTCCAATAGGCTTTGTGAAGAGTGTAAATTCGCCGTGTGAAGCACAGACTATTCTTACACAGCTTGTTCTCCCTTCCCTTGTCACAACAGTGCCACTGCAATGCCTCATCAACTGCTCTGCTCTGCTCCATCCCACAGGTGTGAGGAAATTTATTCAGGAAGTACACTCTGGTGTGGAGATGGAGTCAATATTGCTCTGTTCTTGGATTCTACCTAGTCGTAGAATGAGAGGGGACCTGCTTTGCCTCCAGTGGCTGGGATCAGTTGAAAAAAAAAATCCTATTTGTCTAAAAAGTGCTATGGAAGCCAGATTGTGGTGGTATGCATCTCTATCGTCCCAGCTCAGGCAGGCAGGGTCACAAGTTTGAGACCAGACTTGGTTTCATAGTGAGATGCAAAAGGGGGCAGCAGGGGTGGGAATAGGGGCTCTTGGCAGAATCTATTTTTAAAATTACAACTCCACTTGGAAAGGAAAAAAAAAGAAAAAAGAAAAAAATACTCAATGTTGTGGAGACAGAGGTGTGCAGAGGCTGTGTAACCATTATTAGATGTGAAATCTGAGGCAACAGGACTATACTTTTTCAAGAGTACTCTTTAGAGATCAACACACAGCAATAATACTCAGCATGAGCATTCAGTGTGTGCAGGAGACAGAAAACCACCCAACACTGCGCAGTGCCTGCCTATGTGCCAAATGGAGCACTCACTTCACTGCAAAGACAGCTCATGGGAAAGAATGAAAGGAACTCTGGCTGAGTCTAGAACCCTGGACTAAGGTGACTGACACATAAGATAGAGTGGGTACAAACTACAGCTGCTAAAAGAACAAGTCACAGTCCATGAGTTTTATTTCCATTCAGTATTTTTAATTCAGAAAAAGAAAACCCACACTGAATGCAACAAGATACAAAGAACTAGTTCTTTCTTATTCTGCATTCTTTTTCCACTCGCAGATCTGTCTTCATCCAGAAGATCACTGTTAACTTCAAGAGATCCTGGGGGAAAACCAAAATTCATTAATGGGGAAAATGAAAAAAAGAAAAAAAAAAAAGTCAACCAATATTACCATACGAAACAAAACTTTTTTTATTTTTATTATTACCATTTTTCGACTTGGCTTAATCTTAGTTAACAAAGATATTTAATGGTCATAATTCTTTAAAACTATAATCATGGGTTGCATTATAGTATTCTTTAAGAATGCTACTGTAAATAAATGTATTACTTCAAAAGGAAGCAAAAATGAAAATTCTTACACAATAAAATTACTGTACAAGGCCCAAAACAAACATACTTTAATTCTTTAATAACTTTAATTCTCTTACTCATGTCCTCTAGATTAAATTTTCAATAATTACATGCACAACAAATTTTACTTCAGATTAATATTCAAGTTGGTCATTTTTTTCAGCCTTAATTTTTTTTTTTTAACATTTTTATATTGGGACATAACTGTTTAAGCAGGAGAGTATTTTTCAACATTAGGACACCTGGACAAGCAGGTGTCCCACACTACTGTGTTATTATTAGTCATCCTGCTGTCTCTACCTGTCTTTTAGTTTAAAAATCTACAAGGAAAATAAAAGGCCTTCAGAAGAGTTCATCTCTGTGACAGACTGACTCGTTTTCTGAAACAGGAATGGAATGTGCAAAACAGAGGCAGGCTTCATGGTGTGAATGTGTTCTCTTTTCAACAGATATTCTAGAGAGCACAAAGGAGTCTTTGCATCTTTCCTTACTCAGAAGATTCTGTTCTGAGTTATGCATATGCTTGTGTGTGGGTGTGCAGGCATGAATGTAAGTGCTGGTGAATGCCAGAAGCTCAGTCTCTGGAGCTCGAGCTACAGGAGCGTGTGAGCCACCTGTAGGCTCCAAATAGGTTCGGAAAGAACAGGAAGCCAAGTCGACGTGCATGTAAACAACAAGCACGCATGTAAACAAGCACACATGTAAACAACAAGCACACACGTAAACTGCATGTAAGCAGTGAACATGCACAGACGTACATAAAGGTGGTTACCTTATCTTAGCAAGCTTTCTGAAAAGATCCCCCACGCTTACACTGGTTAAGTACAGCTCCCACCGCAGGGTATGTTTCTGCTAACTATAGATGTTAAAGAATGCGTGGTGTAAAATGTAAAGAACACTTTAAAATAAAACGTTAGCTCTGGCTCTGTAATCCTGAGGAATCTTTTCCTAATTTATTTAAATTGTTGTGTTCATTATGCAAGCACATCAAGGAACAACTCTCTCAGAAGCTGGTTCTCTCCTTCCACCATGGGTTCTGGGGATGAAGCTAAAGTTCAGAAAAGTTGCCCAGACTTGCCTGGGACTTAAGAGATGGCTTAGCATGTAAAAAAGCTGAAGTGCAAACCTGACTAACCTGAGCTTGAATTCAAGACTACATTTGATCATGAATCTTTGCAAATGTCACCTATCTCTGGATATCCTACTTGTATCCATGTATATTTGAAAACAATTACTTCTATGTAACAATAAGACACCTAACAAATATGCTTCTGAGAAACATTTCCTGTTTGGGTCAATTGTTTTTACCATTTATCTGTGCTGCTCATAGTGTGCGTGTCTGCACTCATTGGTACAAACCAAAGGATAAGGAGTTTGAGGACAGCCCGGGCTAAAAGACACTGATGTAAAACAAAACATCGTCAGGGAAATGCAAATCAAAATGACCTTGAGACTCCACCTTACATCAGTCAGAATGGTTAAGATCAAATCTCAGGTGACAGCAAATGCTGTCAACGAGGAACATTCCGCCATTGATGGTAGGATTGCAAACTGGTGCAACCACTCTGGAAATCTGGTGGTTCCTCAGAAAATTGGAAATAGATCTACCTGAAGATCAGCTATACCACTCTGGTGCATATACCCAAAAGATGCCCCACCATATCACAGGGACACATGCTCCACTATGTCCTTAGCACCCTTATCTGTGATAGCCAGAAGCTGGAAAGAACTCAGATGTCCCACAATGGAAGAATGGTTACAGAAAATGTGGTTCATTTACACAATGGAATACTATTCAGCTATTAAGAATGAGGACATCATGAGTTTTGTAGGCAAATGGATGGAACTAGAAAATATCCTGAGTGATGTAACCCAGACCCAAAAGGACATGCATGGTATGTTCTCACTAATAAGTGAATATTAGCCAAAAAAAGTACAGAAGACCTAGGATACAATCCACAGAACTCAAGAAGGTTAGCAAGCAGAAGGGCCCAAGTGAACATGCTTCAATCCCACTTGGGAAGGAGAAGAAAATAATCACTGAAGACAGAGGGAAGGAGGAACCTGGGTAGGAGAGGTGTTGGGGAGGAGAAAGTGACGGACATGATCAGGTAAGGAGGGAGGGAAGACGGGAGAAGCCCTGAGGGCCAGCAGAATGAATGGAAATATGTAACCTCTGGGGTGGGAGTGGGAGGTGGGAGGACCCTCTAGAAAGTACTGGAGACTTGGAAGATGAGAGACTCTCAGGACTCAAAGGGAGGGACCTTAGATGAAATGCCCAACAGTGGGGAGAGGGAACTTGTAGAGCCCACTTCCAGTAGAAAGACAGGGCATCAAGTACAGGGATGAGGTGGTTGTCCCAGTCAAAAACTCTGACCCAGAATTGTTCCTGTCTGAAAAAAGAACTGCAGGGACAAAAAACGGAGAAGAGCCTAAAGGAAAGGGGGTCTAGTGACAGGCCTAAATTGGGATCCAGCTCAAGGGGAGGCCCCAAGGCCTGACACTATTACTGATGCTATGGTGTGCTTACAGACAGAAGCCTAGCATGACTGCCCTCTGAAAGGCCCAACAAGCAGCTGAAGGAGTCAGATGCAGATATTTACACCCAACCAATGGACAGAAGCTAGTGATCCCTGTGCTGGAAGAAGCTGAGGAGGAGGGTAACCCTATATGAAGACCAGCAGTCTCAACTAACCTGAACCCCTGAGATCTCTCAGATACTGAGCTACCAACTAGGCAGCATACAGGAGCTGGTCCGAGACCATAGACACATATATACAGCAGAGGACTGCCAGGGTCTGGCCTCAGTGGGAGAAGATGCACCTAACCCTCGAGAGACTTGAGGCTTCAGGGAGTGGGGAGGTGGGGAGGCCTGGTGGGGGTGGAGGAAACATCCTCTTGGAGACAGGGGAAGGAGGAATGGGATGAGGAACTGAATGAAGGGGACTGAGAAAAGGGCAATGACTGGACTGTAAAAAAATAAAACTTTAAAAAACAGAAAAACAAACAAAAACCTGTATGCCTTTAATTCCAGCACTCTGGAGGCAGAGGCAGGTTGATTTCTGTGAGTTCAAGACCAGCCTAGTCTACATAGTGAGTTCCAAAACAGACAAGGCTCTGTAGAGACCTAGCACAAAACAGCCACAACAAAAAGACAAGGAACAGGGCAACACTGATTAAGTAAAAATCTTGAGGCAATGGGGAGAATCAAAGGAAGATAAAAAAGGGTCAGGTAAAGGGTGAAGGGAGAGAGAGAGATAGAAACAGAGACAGGAAGAGAGAGAGAGAGAGAGAGAGAGAGAGAGAGAGAGAGAGGGAGGGAGGGAGGAAGAGAGAGGGAGGGAGGGAGACAGAGACAGAGACAGAGACAGACAGAGACAGACTGATTGACTCACTCTGCCAGACTGGTGAGGGTGCACTGTCAGGAGCACTGAGGTGCCAGGAGACCAGCTCTCCTTACTCCAGCATTCCTACTAAAGGGGAGGGTCTTAATTTCATAAAATAGTTTAAAACTTCATTCAACATAGTTTTGACACCATTAAAGGTCAATGTTTCTATGTATTGGTGGGATTTTAATTTTGCATAATGCTAAATTTTTCAAAGGAAGAATGATAATGCACCAGTAAGGTCAGATTCAACCTGAAGCAGAAAATGACAGGCATCAAGTTTTCCTACCTTACACAGCAGTCAAATCCCCCTCTGGGTTGGAAATACCGTACCTTCAGTAAAGAGGCAGCCTTCCTGGGTCAGCTTTCACTCTGGTGCTCCTCTTGGTACGTCACATGCTATCTCTTCTCCTATGTAGGTTTAATGTCCACAGCCATCAGTCTGAAGACCTCCTTTCTCTGCTGCCACCTACCAGTCTATGTCTCTGCTGCAGCAGAAGGGTATATAGAAAAAGGCCTTGCTTATTGCTCAAATTAAACAAAAGCTTTAGCATTACGTATTTTCACATGTGAATCAACACTTTTATATCTTGCCCATCCCACCCCAATCATCAGTAGAGAAAACCCAATCACAGAAAATCAGATATTGTATGGTCTGTGTTCATGCTAAGCTAGGAAAATTAAAAATGGAAAGGAAGGAGAGGAACAACTGTCCACTCTGCAGTCATCGTCTCAGAGCCATGGTCTGTTCTGCTGTTTCCCTTCCTTATGTAGTCCTACAACTATGGAAAATTTATCTAGGTAGTCTACAACACCTACAAATTTCAAATTCAGAGACTACCCAAAGAACACACAATATAAAGTAGTTAAATTCTAGAAACTAAGGGTATTAGGTGCTTTACCTGCTTGAGATTTCAATGAATGTTCTGGACTGCTTATTGCCCAATGGCTCTGAATACATTAAAGCACGAACACATACGCCACCTACATTTAAAATAGGGTAGCATTTGTATGCCCATATAAGCATTGGGTATTTTTGCAAACGAGTTAATACTCGATAAGTCCCTTAGAAACAACTGACCATGAATGTATTTTCCTTAAACTATTTACAAACACAGCAAAATCTGGGGGAGGGGAAAGAATGACAAATGTGGTTCTAAGAGCTGAGAGTTAACACAGGATGATGTCTTCTGCCTTTAAAACTTGAATATTCCTATTCCCATTCTTTGCCACTGGAGTCTACATTTGAAATGTATTTGACCTTACATACTGAGGAACTATTCCCAAAACTGACTAGCAATAATGGCTTGTTTTTCCACCCTCCCAAATAAATGTATGTACAGACTTGCCAACTTAAAACAAGCAAACACACACTGACAGAAGCACCAAAAGCTGGTCAACAGCAGCACTGCAATGCCATGGCTTCTACATTCTCATTCCTTCCCCCATCTCAAGCCCCACCCTTTTGACCTCTGCATATGGGATGAGCCTGAGCAGGAGAAGCTGGTGATGCAGGACTGCGCCTTTCCCACGGATGCTCCTAGAGGCCTGCTGTGCTTCTGGGAACTGAGGCGCAGGGATGTCTGTCTGACTGAAACCTAAAACAACAACAGTTCACCCCACCCCTCATGTTCCCCAAACCCCAAATAGCAGCCAGGTAAACATACTATAAGGTCCACCTAGTAACTCTGAGTACAATAAACTCTACAGCACGAGTCCTTACAAGTCAGCAGTACTTAACGGGGCAGCAGAATGGAGATGGTTTAAATCAACTCTGCGCACCCTATACTATGCAAACATTGTAATGGTGGCCATTCTCATCCAGAGGACAAGAGTCTCCTGCAGGACTCCTTCTCAGAACACTTCATATATCCCTGTAGGAGTGCAGCTGGGGTTCCTGGACAAGTCAATTTCAGTTCAGTTCAACAGATACTTGTCTAGATGCTAGAGATGTTCCTATCTCATGTGTCAACTGAAGCACAGAATAGGCTAATAATTAACTACAAGCCTCTATTTAGGTGTAGAAAGCGCCAAGGGCTAGGGTTTCTTCTTCATTAACTAGTAGTTTGCTGAATGTTTACACTCTTTGTATAGGACATCATAAGATAGCAGATAAGAAGGTGCTGGCTAATGTCTCTGAAATCCTCTATTATAAAGAGATTACTGCCCCACGTGTAAAATACAAGGACTAGCTTTCAGAGTGAAAACCTTAGAAAGGACAGGAAAGGAGGGAACAGTAGGCAGACAGGGATAGACGAAAGGGGAAGAGATAACTAATGAAAGACTATCAAATTGTACAACTATACTTCTACCCTGGCACTGACTTTGTTTTATGACCCTGGCTAACTAATCTGGCTAACCATGCTGTGCTTCAGAAATAAATCTCTAATGTGTATGCTTTAGAATCTGATCGTCTTTAAGCACATTGATCTCTGTTAGGACTAGTGTATCGAGCTACAGTGATGACTTCTGTATACATTAACTCTGAAATGACTAAAGGCTTTCTATGTGCTTCCCAAGTCCCTTGCACTTCACTATGGCCAAATAGACACTACAGAGTATTTTTAAACCGTATATATAACCTAAAGCCTAATTTACTTTACACAACTCTAGTTTTCCATACCTGTCAACTCCTAATTGATGTCTTTAAACTGTGAGCTCACTGTGTATTCGGAACACCAAGCCCTGAAAAAGCTTAAGCCAGAGTAGCACAATGGAAGAAACAAACAAACCCACAACAAAACAAAGCCAAAAAGTCACACTCGGAAAAACTTAATTATAGACATATATGCAAGGAATGGAGACTCTAAATGGATAAACAAAATCCCCACGTTCTCAGTTCATCCCAACCGATTCAAAGTTTACCCCCAAACTCTTCACATTACTTGCTACCATATTTATGCATTTGTAAAAACCAAGTTATGATAAACTTTTAAAGTGTTACAGAAAGAAAACTTTAAAAAAGTAAAATGTTAGCCTTCTGATAGAAATCGAGGAGAAATTAATTACCTGCCGGCAGGCTGGGCTGGGCATGGTCCGAGCCACTGCACTGAGCACGCACTGAGCAGCTGCGTTACTGGGGGAGGGGAAGTTTAGAAGGGCACTGACCCCAAAGCTCTCAAAACGGCTCACTCATCAGCAGGAAGGGGGAAGAAGGAAAGTATTTTCTCTGAGTATTTTTTGTTTGTTTGTATTTGTATATTTTGGCTCCTGAAAAGGCTGGCAAAGAACAGTAACAGTGCAAAATATTAGAATATTTCTTGAAAAACAATTTCAAAAATGTAAACATTAAGGAAATTTTAAGAACCAATCTTTTGTTAACATAGAAAAACATTTTCCCTAGAGTTAGGCAGCCACCCCAAAGGCATGGCAAAGTACACTGGGATAAAGGAAATAAAATACCAGACACCCCAAAACAAAATGAAAACATTTTAAATCTAATCTGGAAGACTAATTGACTTTAACAGCAGACTTCTGTCCATCACTAAAACATTCCAAGGCGCCTACATCATATTAAGTGAAACTTTTCTTTCTTCTTTTTAAAGAAACAAAAGAAAGCAGTGAACCTGGTTATAAATCCTGCAATATATTACATTTTTTAAAAAATCCTAGCACAACAAAAGTAAATTTTAAATAAAAGCCAACAAACAGACAAACAAACAGCAGCAGAGGTTACCTGTCTGAGCACCTACATGTTCTTAGGAGGGGATCGTGTCTCACCAGCCAAATAGCCCACAAACCTTCTCAAAAACAGCGAACCAGGAGGAAGACATAACACAAGATTTGACTTCACAGTGTCTCTAACACCCCCCGAACCCACACACTGGGGGTTCACTGAGTGAAGAGCATTTGGGTTTCCACTCTTCTCCTTCTTGAAGATGACTGATGGCCAGGGACCTTTTCGAATGCCTCCATTGCTTTTTCTTAAAGTCTGATAAAGTGCTTGATGAAAGCAAGTCTCTTGTTGGATTTTTTTTTCTAACGTTCCAAGTAGTTTCTTATTGATAGCATAGAGAAAGA
The DNA here is from genome assembly GCF_011762505.2 of Arvicanthis niloticus. NCBI lineage: Eukaryota > Metazoa > Chordata > Mammalia > Rodentia > Muridae > Arvicanthis > Arvicanthis niloticus. The sequence continues at coordinate 60,360,498 of NC_047666.1, forward strand.
TTTCAAAGTTCATTGGAGAAAAGCCAGCAGAAATGAACAAAATATCAAAAAAAAATTTACTCAATTAGAAAGTTTAAGTGGCATAGTTCATAATGCATGGATCTATGAGTCCAATTCTCATCATAAGTAACATAAAAACAAAATCAGAATCATTAAAATACAGTTAACAATAACAATTTTAACAGTGTACAAAAAATTTACAGTAATTCGGATTGTTGGCACAATTACACAAATTTGATACATTTTCTCACAGTAGTGATGAAGACTATACAAAATATGAAAATATGTCAACTCTCACTTGTTTCCTTTGAGTTCTTCCAGAATGATTTGTTCTCACTGTTTACCTTAATTTGAGAGAATTCAAGGTGAGCACCCTTCCTACTTTCAGTCTGAGTGTGAGTGTGACACCGAGGGTGGCTAGGGAATAGCTGCACTTAGCACAGTGGCTGCGTGACCAGGACTGAACCTGCGGGGAAAGCTTCTTAGAACACTGCTTGCTTTAGAAAAATGGCTAACTATAATTGTCCTGTTTCTTTATTATCCCACCATAAAAAGTGAAGTTTTCAACAAGTGAAGATGTTCTATTTGTTTTCAAATGCATGAACTTATATACATGTATATCATCATGTATGTGGCAACCAGATGGTCTTAGGATCTGATTACACACTTGTTCATTTATTTGTCTATACCAAATAGTATGTACCCTCCAAAATATGATCATTCAGCAAAGTACCAAGTACTTTTACTCTGTTAATGAATCAGAGGTATGTACGACTCCCAATAATCCTGGGCAAATCAGAACGTGCAGATCAATGAGAGTACCCTAAAGATAATTAGAAACTCCTTATGTGTCTTTTTCTGAGGTGAAATGAGAAGAGTGCACAGATTACAGGTACTATTCTATTTGTCAATAAAACCTTTCACTCCGTTTTAATATTATTTAATTCTATGGGGAAAACCAAGTTTTATTACATTCCTTTTTAAAATGGAAGAACTATACAGTTACGCATGATCAAACCTCTGTTAGAGCTGGATAATGCTGATGTTCTATTATCACCTTGAAGTCTTTAGTGTCCAAGAAATTATGTTACGGTCCATCTGAAGAAAAACAGCACTGGAGAAGCAAGAAAAGCTTGGGAAAAAATTATGTTGATCCCTGAAGCATCTCCACTTCTTAACACATCGTCCAGACTCATCTCTAGACTGTTTACTCCATGACTTAAAGGCTCATATTATATGCAGTTTGGGGCTTTCATCAATTCAAAAAAGGAGCAGAGTTTTCAGCACTGAAGGCGTAGGAGTAGGGCTATATGAGACTCAAGACAAACAGCGGGCCCACCTCCCTCCAGATCTTAAGCATAAAAAAGAAAATGCACAGCCGTAACATTCAATAAAAGCATGTACCCTTGAATAAATCATATGCCAAACAGTCTACAAAAACGAACAACATACATACACACAAAAAAGCCTAAGAAACATCTACTTTCCTATTGTCTTTTAGGGAGTTATCTCTATACTATGGAGGTCTAAGGCAATTCATCTGTTTTAAGTAAAAAACTGCTTCCCATCATGCCATTTTCTAGAATCTATTCTTTCTGTTTGGTGTAAACAAAGAATAAAACATGTACACTTGCATGCAACATATATGCTCCTTTCTAAAATGTGAAAAAATGCAAACACAAAAAGTTAGCATTAAGAAATCTTTTCAGCTTTATACCTAATAACTTTGACTTGCCTCCCCAAAATGTCTTTTATATCCTTTAAATGTCTAACTCATCAAAAGAGGAAAAAAGGAAGGCAGGGAGACTTTTAAATGTGTGTGTGTTTGAGTGGTATCTTATTAACCAAAAAAGTAGCATTTTGTTTACTTTGGCCATTGTTAAAGATGCAGTCATAGAGCAAGGGTGTTACCAGCATGTATTAAAAATGCAACATCAACAGAGCATATCCTTCAAAAAGACTAAAACACTAACAAATACAAGTCAATGCACAAACTTTTAACTAGTGTAACTGTATCTACATTGAGTAAATGTTACTTTGTATACCAGACATTGCAATACTGTTCATTTCCCTTTCATCATGCAAACATGCCAATTTTGTTATTAAAAATCTTTATTGGATTATAATCACATTACCCTCCCACTCAAATTAAGGGAAAAAAAACAAAGACAAACATGAAAATAAGAAATTCCAGTCAGAGCCCCTTAGAGTTCATAAACAACTATTCGCTAAATGCTAGCTAGAAACGGCAGAATTTTCAGATTATTATTTAAAACATTTCTGTATTTTAAGTGGATGTTTTCCTCTTTACAAATCTTGAAACTGAAGTCATGCTACCAAGTATTGGTTCAAAATCATTCTACATAAAAACAAAAGCAAGAGACCATGGGGGAGAAAAAAAACCTTTCATTTTCCTCATGGCCTAAGAGCAGGGTTTTAGTAACTGAAAAGGTTAACATGAGAGCCTGCCATTTCTCTGTGTGTCACCTAGTATTCCTCTGTGAAATCTGTAAATGAATCAGTTAAGTCTTACTTTTAGGGGTCTCATCTGTTTTCCCTTCTTCTAACCAATCTTACTATACCTTTATCTCAACCTTCTCAACCTTCTCCATGAACAGCATTGCAAGTTGGTTAAAGGGGAAGGGGATGGGGTGCAGGGTGACAGTTTTACAAGGGTTTTGTTGTTTAACTATTTACCAGTGGAGTCACTCCACCAGGAGTTTGATTTCATTGGCTAGCAGCTGGTTCATGTTGAACAGCCCCCCTGGGAGCTTGGTGAGCAGCTCTCGCTCGGTGGTGCTTTCGGGGTCGCTATCAACAGAGCTGGAACTTGCGCTCATGTTGTCGACAGCAGCGCTGGCAGGGGGACCAAGCTCCGGCTCACTAGTCTCACTGGCAGTGGATACCACAGAGAGCAGGGACATGCGCCGGGTGAGCCGGCCAGCGGGCAGAAGGGAGGCAGCATAGTCTGCTATGATACCAGCTACATCTAGATTACAAGCCTTATCAAAGGCGATGAAACCTACATTTGCATTGGCCTCGCAGACACAGAAGGAGCCGTCATCTTTCATCAACAGGTCAATGCCACATACATCCATTCCCAGGATATTCGACACCTGGATAGCTAGCTGCTTCCCTTGCTCACTCAATGAGCACATCATCCCCACACCACCTGGAGAGAAGAGGTAGAGAGTTTTAGAAGTAGAATTAACACAATTCTAATTGTAAACTGGTTTTTGTTTTGTCCTATCAAGGCTAGATAGTAATCATGTAGTCCAAACAGCCTCACACTCACCATCCTTTGCCTCAGCCTCCTGAATGCTAGAATTATAGGCATGCACTATCACCACTGGCTTAAAATTAAGTTTTTAATCTTCCAGAACATAAAGAAAAGTGAGGAAGTCTTAGGAAGACATTAAACTGCCCTAAGGGTCTATCCTGCTTATGATAACATAAACCAAATAGTGTCCCTTAGTATCACAAGGGAAGGTTTCCAGAATCTTCTATCACTGCCAGAAATAACAAACCCACAGAAAGAAGGTCACAAGCCCTTAACGGAGTCTGTAGTACTTACAACCTCCTGTATACTTTAAATCAGGTCTAGAGTATAATACCTGCTACAATGGAAACTCCAAAGAGTTGTTAAAATGTTACTGCTTAAGAACAATGACAGTATGTTCAATGCAACATTTGTAGGCTCACCTTTCCAGTTCATAAACTCAATCCAAACGTTCTAACAGTGCCAGGGAAACCATGAGGATCCCAGGAGGCTAAAGCAGAGAATGACTGACTATTTTTTGACTCCTGCTGACTTAGCATAGTGTCTGCCTTTAGGAACCTTTAGGAAGCATACATACAAAGAGCTCTATTCACCTGAGTTCAATCATCTGAACCTCCAGATATGGAAAGTTCTGTTAAAAATTTGCATAAAAATAGTTAGACCATCTGGCTTTTATATAACAAGCGAATCAGGTCTATAGTACAATCCCAGTGGAGCTGGGATTTGAGGTCACCCTGGTCTAGAGTGCGTTCCAGGCCAGCAAAGGCTTTATGGTATGACTGTCTCAAAAATAATTTAATATACACATAAAGAAGAGACAAAGAAGGCTGGAGAGATAGCTCAGCACTTACGAGCACAGAAGAAATAAAGGACAGTGCAGTTTGTGAGAGCAGAGTGTGCTAAAGGGGCAGTCATGAGACTGAGACAGGGGAGAACTCAACATCAGCATAGGCTACAGTGAATTCAAGACCAGCTTCTCAAAATAGAACAAATCCAAACAACAAAAAGAAGTACAATCGATGAAATCAAATATAGGGGATATTTTTAAAGCACAGTTCAAAAAACAAACAACCCCCCCACAAAAAAACAAACAAAACCCCAAAACCTTAAAATCATAAAACAAAGTAGAAAATCTGGGAAACTGTTATCAGAAGTACATAAACCACAGAATGAGAGGGGGGCACTAGAGAGATGGTTCCAGGTTAACAGCACTAGTTGCTCTTACAAAGGACCCAGATTCTATTCCCAGCACCCACATGGTAGCTTACCACTTGTAAATGCATTTTCAGGGGACCCAATGCCCTTTTCAGGCTCCTGAGAGCATATGATACACATCAGGCAAAACAGTTGTATATGTATTTGTACATATAAAAACAAAAAGGAGAAATGTTCTGCCGCTTAAAGAGTAATGGCTTACTAAAACACAAGTTAACCGTGGGGATGGTGGCCACGTGTGGGATGGATCATTGCCTTTAATCCTAGCGATGGATGTGGCCAGGCCCATTAAAGTTAAAAAAAACAAACAAAACAAAACAAACAAAAAAAAAAAACTGTTGCTTTTAAAGGTGACAAAGGGACCAGTGGAAAAGAGGCAAGGAAAGCAAGAATGGCTGGGTATGGGGAATACGATAAGCATACAATGTATAAAAGCATGAAAAAACTTGACCAGAGATGAAAACTTTACGTTATCACAAAATAGAGAGTAAATTCATGACCAGTGAAACCTAACTCTCTAACATGATTTCCATGTGTAAGGCACACTCATTTATATGCCAACACAAAGATGCTGCAGGATCTTTACCTAGGGAACAGTTGCTCTGCATCCTTCCATCTGTGGAACAACGTAACATGGTGCCAACAACACGGCCTCCCACAACAATGACTCGTACATCCCTTCCATGAGACTCTTTAATATACTTCTGGAACAAATATGGAGCTTCATGCCGAATAAGATGGCTTAGATCTGCTAAATGGTGTTTATCTCGTGCCAAGAAAACAGCTTTGCCTAGGGTTTAAAAGAATAAAAATATAAAATACATGCAAGACATGAAACTGAATAGTTGATAAATATACATTCTTGGGTTCCAATATACTCCTTCAAAACCATTTATACTTGTATATTTTTACAGTATTCTTTGCCGACAGTGATTTAGTTATGATTACTGAGATAATGTGAAAAATAGTCAAACTTAATTATTTCCCCCAAACACAAACTCTTACGGTTAACTCTTCACCTTGAGTTTAGAATGTAGAGGACCCACACTGTATTCTTCCAAAGGCTACTCAATTTAGCTCATTCTTTAGCAAAGCCCTTGCCCTGAATTAAATATGCATACCTATTACATACTAACAAACACAGTAACATAGCACTATCATAGATGAATTATTTCTGAATTGTCTAGCCTGCCCCACTGCTTTGTTTATCTTTATGCTAGTAGAAGTAGCTCTTTTCAACATGTGGCTCTAAGCTCTTCCCTGGGGGAACTGACTCTAGGTTCCTTTTTGCTGACTTCTAACACTTAAGTTGTATACAGTGTGCAGCTTTTTTGTTTATTGAGCATTCACCACAAGAGGTCCCAGGTTCTTAGCTATCATATTAAAGAAGCAACATAAACAAACTCCATGGCTTTAAATGAATTTTGAACCATGTGTCCCAGTCAAGGTACTACACATCATATCCTTGCGTTTATTTTATTTTCTGCTTAAAAGTCTACAGTACTTGCTACAGTAACAGGAATCAGGCTGGCTTGGGAATGGCTGCAAATACAATGGCTAGAAATAGACTGCTGCCCCAGGAACAGAGCCTAGCTGTGGGAAATACTGAGAGAAGAAAGGTGCAACAAGTATACCAGCACTGGACTAATCTAATTCTGTATATGGAAAGAATGTCCAACAGTTAGGGTAGGTAGAATGACTACGTGGGATATATAAAAAGCTGACACTTTTGGCATAAACATCTTAAGGTAACAAACCTTAGATCTTTGGTCAACCTACCATATCTCAGTCCAAGTTTCTGAAAAACATGTTATATAATATACTGATAAATATTGGGGGATGACAACCAGACAGTGACCCAGAGAAAAGACCTAGTAAAACAACATTCTTGAAAGAAGGTCAAGAAAAATGTCTTGCTACTGCAGTAGCCCTCTTGAGACAGAGAATAAAAACCTATGAAAATACTATTCCAAGTAGGGATGTTTGGGGCAAGCGTTTGTCAGAGTAAGGGGAAAATGACTGATACAGAACACTGGTACCAAGACTATACACACGGCTGAGCCTGCTCCTGATGATGTATGTGGGCAAGAGCCCTCGGGACTGCTTCTGTGGAAGAGTTTGGAAACATGGGAAGGTATATGCTCGGTATGCCAGCTCCAGAGATGTTACAGCCGACCATGCACAGGAGGTTTCAGATGGCCATGACAGAGTAGAGGCCACAGACATGACATTTAGTAAATAACTATTTGTCCATGTCTTGAGACCTCATGTGATTTGCATTTAAAGGTCAGTGACTAGTTAGTATGATGCAGAAAATTTCAACAAACCCAGCATTTACGATGCAGTATGATTAATTTACTAAAATGTTTTATCAATTCTGCCTTAGACATTCCAGTTTTCCAACTAGACAACCTGTGGGATGGCGACTACTGCTGAAGAGAAACACTAATTGTGGACTGACTTATACACGTTAACACCTCTACTCTAACTTCTAAGCTGGAGCAGCACCTGACCAAATGCAAGTTTTGGAAATCCCCTGTAAGTTTGTGGTCTCATACCTCTTGCTGGTTGGTCTTCAATTGGTCTTCAATTATTCTTCAATTATTCTATTCAAGTCCTTATCCAAAATCCCCCTTGTTAATTTGCAAAAGCAATTTCAAAACTAAGTACCATATCCACAAATCTTACCGACCTCTATGACCCCGTGTATTCTTCACGACCATTGGGAACTCCAGCACTTCCGCTTCATCAATCATTTTAGCAAAGTTTTCGTGGCCACCTGGTTTGAGGAAAAAATTAATTGGCTAATAGCAAAAGTATGTTGGGACCAATTTTAAGCACAGCACAAGGGAGGTAGAAGGTTAAGAGACTGATGGCTAATTTCTGCTTTTCTTGAAGAAATTATGTCTCAACTATCTGTTGAAAACAGCATCTTTGCAGGATAGAGAGATGGCTCAGTAACAGCACTGACTGCTCTTCCAGAAGACCTAGTTAATTCCCAGTGCCCACATGGCAGTTCTCAACTGTTCAAAATTCCAGTTTCAGAGGACCTAATAATCATTTCTGATTTCCACTAGCAGCACTCACCTGGTGCAGACATACAAAGCAACCATACACAAAATAATAAAACTTTAAGAACTGCAGTGTGTGTGTGTGCGGGCGCATGCATGTGAGTAATTGTCTACACCTATATCTGTTTCCCTCTAGTGGTTGCATAAGTTTCAGAGCTTATACTGAGATTCTAATCACTTCTGATATTATGTTTCTGCAGGATGAGAAATCGGGATTTAGTTTCTTCTACTTGTGGCTACCCAGGTTTCCCAGCCTGCAGCAATCTCTTCTCCAAGGCATGTTCTTGGACATTCTTTCTGCAGAGAATCTGATGGATACAGCTAAATGAGTTACCTGAGCCCCAGTTATGCTCCAACATCTATCTGCACATCTGTTTTTGTCCCAGTGCCTCACTGAGTTCTGTTCTGTGTGCAGCACTACGGATTTAACCCACGTTCACACATGCTAAGTAAACATTCTTACCAGGCTTTTATCTGCAACCATCTATTTTTTACTGTAGACAAAATTTCACTAAGTTACCAAAGCTGGCCTTGAACTCATAGTCCAAACTGTGCTTAACATGTGATTTCCCTGCCTCTATCTACCTCCTGAGTAGCTGAGACTACTGGCCTGTACCACTAGGCCCAGTGTGGTTTTATTTTGTTTTTTAAATTAACACTAAAGTGAAATGGTTTTTGTACTTCATCACCTGTCCATAGCAAACATCACAAAAGGCACATTTTGAGTAACACTGCTGTAGATATTACCATGTTAATTTTGTTTGTTTAAGGCTGATGGCCTTCAACTTGCTCTGTAACCAGGCTTTCCTTAAATCTTTCAGCCTCTGCTTCTCTGGTGCTACAGTTATTGGATTTGTACCAAGTCACCCAGTGTTCTACAGAAGTATTGTTTTCTTTTCATTTTTTTCTTTTTTTGAGACAGGGTTTCTTCTCTGTGTAGCTCTGGCCATCCTCTGTAAACCAGGCCGGCCTTGAACTCAGATTTGCCTGCCTCAGCCTTCTGAGTGATGAGATTATTAAATACACTATCATTTTCTATGAAAGCATTTTTCAAGTAATGCTCAGTAGAATGCTTGAAGAATTAATGAGGTTTTAAAAGGAATCCTTGTCTTACTATAAAGAATGGAACCCCACACTCGTGTTGATACTTTTAGTATTTTACTCGTGTTACTGCTTTTAGTATTTACACAAAGTACAGAATTAGTGTGAACCACTTCCAGGCTGATTCCCTAATGCTCTTGGTGGTTTCGTTTGGGAAGGCAAAAACTGTTAATTGTCCCTTTAATGGTGAGGGATTAAAGTCTTAATTTCTGTAAGTTTCAAATTGCTGATATTGCACTGATGTCACGAGCCTTCAAACATATGATTTCTTTCTTATCTCTGTTATGAGTCAGAGGTGTTCCTACAGTGACCATTCACTGGTAAATCTTTAATCCCATCTTTAATAAGGTCATTTTCTTAAACAGTATAAAAATATTAAACTATGAAGAATCCACGGCCTGTGGGGTATTTCTGACCTACTGCTTGATTTTACAATAAAGTTTTATTTGAACACAGAAATACTCATCTGTTTAAGCACTGTAGCTGGCAGCTATCATATTACAAGAGTAGTGTTGACAGTCCCTACAAAGAACTTATGGACTGTAAAACTAAAGATGCTTACTAACTGGACTAAGTTAGTCCAACTGAGTTGTGCTAAACCTTTTAAACTCCATGTCACAAAGCTAACCTTAAAATGTGACTCACAGAGCAGAAGAGATGGTTCACTGGTAAGAACAGAGGCTCAATTCCCAGCTCCCACATGATAGGCTCAAATTGTCTGTAATTCCAGCTCTAGGAAACACAAGGACCTCTTCTGGCTTCTGCGGGCACTGCATGCATGGAGTACAAATGCATACATGGAGGCATTTGCACATATAAATCTTAGAAAAATATACACGATGACTCTTCCTGACCAGGATGCTTCTCTGCCTTGCTATATATTCTGGGCTGGCCTAGAACCCAAAGCTTCCTGCTTTTACCTCTTCATCACAACCATCTTGAACGTTACGTCTATAAGATAAGCTCTTTCTGGTTCAATTGTTTTTTCTATTAGTTAAATATGGAATACTAAACACCTTTTTATGTGTTTCTATATGATCCATACACTAGTCCATGTGTACGTCATAGAAGGATGCTAGGTCTTAGCCTATCACTTATTCCTTATGCCTTATTCCCTGAGACAGTCTTTCTCACTGAACCTGGAGCTATGCTGGTAGCCAGTGATCTTCCTGTCCACCCTGAACAGCACTGTGGCTACAGGATACATGAATACATCCATCTTTCACAAGAGTGCAGGATATCTGGACTCAGGTTCTCATACTGTAAAGTAAGCACTCAGAGTACCTGCAGAGCCATCCCTTTCGGCCCTCAAAAGAATGTTTCTTTTGAAACAGTGCTGAACTCACCGTAAGAAAAAGTATCTGGTAGAGGCACACCATGGCCAGCCAATTCTTGAAATGTCCAGAATTTATTAACACAGTTCAGGATGGCTTGAGGTCGGTTCATCAGTCGGCACCCCATCTTCTCTAGGTGGCGCAAAACAGTGATATCACTATCACTCTGCACCCATGGAGTTGGAACTCTCACTACCACCACCTGTGGGTAGGCAGAGATTAGCTCTCCATTGATCCGCAGACCTGAAACAGAATAGTGAAGCTAACATCACTGGAAGGAGTATTAACAAAAGGATTTGGCAGCTCATCCTGTAATCCACTCATGAGACTGAGACTCAAGGCCAGGACTAGAAAGTGAGATCCTATCTTTTTCTTTGCAAGTTTTTTACTATTTAAACAAACAAACAAAAAACCCCAACGCTGGAGCGATTACCATTCAGGATCTTAAGATATATTATAAAGCCATAGTAATAAAGAGTGTAGTACTAGCAAAAAACAAAACCAATGGAACAAAACCAAAGATCCAAAAACGAGAACACATAAATTCAGCCATTTAATATTTGACAATGATGCCAAAAGGATTTGCTGGAGAAAATAAAGCATCTTCAGTAAATGGTGGTGGGAAAACTGGATGGCTATACTGAAAACAGAATGAAATTAGACCCTATCTATCTATCTATCTATCTATCTATCTATCTATCACCTTATACAAACACTAATTCTAAATGGATCAAAGACTTAAGCCTGAAACCTGAACCCCTGAAACTGCTAGAAGAAAACAGAGAGTATCCTGCAGGATATAGGTGTTTAGGAAAGGACTGTCTAAAGAGTACTCTATTTGCCCAAGAATTGAGATCAAGAACTGACAAGGACTTCATAAAACTTGTTCTCAACTAAAGAAACAATCAACTTTAAAAAATGGATAAAGAAAAAAAAGAATCAACTCTGTGAAGAAGCCCAAAGACTCTTTGAGCTATACATTTCTGTCAATGAAGTAGTAACTAGAATATACAAACAGAACAACAAACAAAACAACAACAAAAAACACAAGTAACACATCTGAAAAGTGGGCCTGGAAACAGTGAACCTGGCCATGGACACACGTGCCTTTAATCACAGCACTCAGGAGGCAGAGGCAGAAGCTCTTGTGAGTTTGAGGGCAGTCTGGTCTACACAGCATTCCAGGACAGTCAGGGTTACACAGAGAGACCCTGTCTCAAAAGAACAATAGCAAAAACAAAATAAGTATGTTTACTGTCCTTATCAATTAGGAAAACGCAAATCAAAACTTTGTTGATTATTTCTTCTTATTCTAGTCAGAATGGCAAAGAACCAACGCTGGAGGGTGGGGAAAGGAAGCCACTATTCACTTCAAAACTGTCCAACTTCTACTCCAATATGCAGAATTTTCATAAAGCTAAACATAAATCTACCATATGACCCACTCCACTCTACTGATACCTGCTCAACTATGTCCCTTGGCTCTATTCGCAACAGTCAGAAAACAGAAATAGCCTGAATGTCCTTCAGCCAACAAATGGATAGTGAAATGTGGTATCTGTACACTGTGGAATGCTGACATGCTATAAACAAAGAAAAATGAAAGCATGAACTTTGTGGGCAAATGGATGGAACTAGAAAATAGACTGAGAGAACACTTCATGTTCACATACGACGGTCCTAGCTCTGACTCTTCAGATGTGACTACATTTCCTAGAGTAACTACAAAAACCAGAAAAGTAAAGGAATCTCTGCCAAGGTGGAGGGTGGGGTAGGGGAGTAATAACGTAGAGACTAGCAGAGTAGAGGTGACTGGATGGGGGATATGGAAAGAGCAGGGAGGGGACTCTAATTAGGAAAGCACAGAGGAGGAAGCAGGAGAAAGAAAGTTAAAATAACAGTAAGGACATCTGGAAAGGCCACACGGACTCACACTATTAATTATCTGAGATAATCAGCCTGCCAGCTCTTCTACCAGGGCAAGCTCTCCAGCACTGTCTGTCTAGCCCACCCAATGCCACCACTGGCAGGAGGAAGAGTCAGCTCAGCTCATACACACTGTGTTTCCCATCAAGGTATGGAACCACTTCTCCCAAGTGCTGGAGCAGGAAAGGGGCTGGGCCAGTTCTCCTGCTTTCAATTTCTCGGGCTGGTTTACCCATGCCTTTGCCATCAGGGCCTGCCCTACTGTGCTGCCCAGGTGAGGTGCAGGGATAGCTCTCCCGCTCTCATGAGCTCATGGTCAGCTCTCTGGACTACCACAAGTGGCACGGGCAAAGGGAGGGAGGAAATCGCCTCCATGTCTGGCACCTCACAGCAGACTGCTGGTATCCTGACACTACTGAACTGGACTGCTGGTATCCTGACACTACTGAACTGGACTGCTGGTATCCTGACACTACTGAACTGGACTGATGGTATCCTGGCAACAAAGACTGGAATCACCCCAATGAACTTCTAAGCAGATTTACATCCCCTTGTCCTATTTACCCTCTTTTCTCTCCTACCTTTGGACAGTGAGCTAGAAGCAGGGCAGCTGCATTTGAGAACCCTTATTAAAGCAGGTTTTTAAAAAATCTAAGCCTACAACCCAGTTATAATTCCCAGCCCCCACTCAATTAACAGGAAATGATCTACATTTTTTCAAAGGAATCTTCCCTATCTTAAATATTTTAGTTACAAATGGGAAACATTAAAAGTTAAGCAAGCAGAAACCAGCTTAAGATCAGCAACAATAAAAGATAATGGCGCCCTGCTTCACGTGCTGTAGGGAGAAGGGCACATGACTTCTGTATTATCCATCCCTGAAGAAATGGCTAAGTAGCAAGAAGCACTAGCTGCTCTTTCCAGAGGACCTACGTTCAACTCCCAACACACACATGGTGGCTCACAACCATCTGTAAGTCCAGTCCCAGGGGATCCAACACTCTCTTCTGGTCTCTGTAGGCACTTTGTGTATGCGTTATACAGACATACATGCAGGCAAAAAACCCAAATATTCAGAAAATAAAAAAGAAATATTTATTTTTATTTAGTGGACTAGAGCACTTACTGTTCTTGTAGAGGACCAGGGTTTAATTCCCAGCACCCATAGGGTGGCTTGCAACATGGCTTCTAATACCCTCTTCTGACCTCTTTTTGCCCCAAGCATGCATATGTTAAATGTACACACACACACACACACACACACATATGCACACAGGCACTCATACAATTTGTTTTTTACAAATTATTTAGACATGTCAAAATTACTATTCTGTATAACTTAACTCTATTTACTCATAAGAAATGAGGTATTTCCAAGAGAGGGACTGAAGAGATGGCTCAGCAATTGTGTGGCTTCTCTTCCAGAGAAGCTGTGTTTGATTCCCAACACTCATATGGCCATTCTGTCTGCAACTCCTATTCCTAGGAATGGAACACCTTCTGGCCTCTTCAGGAACCAGGCATAAAAGTGGCACATACAAAACAGCCAAGCAGAAATAAAAAAATAAAAGAAATCGAGGCATTGTGTGACATACCTATAATCCCAGCACTTGGGAGGCAGGAGTAGGATGATATTGAGCCAGCATGGTCTACAAAGTAAGATCCAGGCCAGCCAGAGCTACACAGAAAGACTCTGTTTCACATAAATACATAAAGGGCCAGATATGCTGGGATACACCTGCAAACCTAGCAGTTATGAAGCAAAGGGAAGGAGGATCAAAAGGTTCAAGGCTAGTTTCATGGAATCCTTTCTTACCTGTGCCTACATACCCCATTTGAGTGGAGACACTGTCTCCTACAGAACTCGGCAACACAGTTCCCTGAAAGTAACACAGATCTTATGTGTAGTGTTCGGATCTACCAGGATACTGCAAAAGAACTGATTCCTGCTTCACCTAAGAAGGTTCCCAGGTAGAAAAGCTAAAGGCACTGTTTCTGAAAGCTACGGGGCTTCAGCAGTTACCTGAAGCAAGTCACTACAGGAACAGAGTAACAACCTTGGCCCTGTGGCTAAACTGCAGGAAATGGAGACACCCAAAACCAGAAAGGAAGTCAAAATACACATAAACCTAAGCAAAACCTACTCAGAAAAGATCCAAGTTCCACAAACTCTCCTCAAGCCAATATAAAGGACTTGAATATGTATTTCTCCAAAATATCATTGCCCTGGAAAAGATACTCAGCCTTCTTTGTCAGTTACCACTGCATCCAATGAGATTTACCTAGAGAGTGATTACTTGATGATCGTATTACTAACTGAAATGATATTCAACACCAATAATCAAAGCCATAATGAGACAGTACTTCATATCCATTAGAATGGCCACTATCAAGTAAGTTGGACTAGGCATGCAATCAGTGGTATGCATTTTTATAGCATGCACAAAGCCCTAAGTTCATTTCCAGAACAGACAAATTGACATAGAATAACATAGTACAAACTGACACAGTACAATACTGGAACCCTGAGCACTGCTGATTTGAATCCAAGTAGATAAAATGAAGAGTAAAACAGTAAATTAGTACTTGGCTTTTAGAAGGAAAGTTTGGTGTGTGTATATTACGAGAGATGGAACTCTGGTGAAATCACGCGGCTAGCCAGGCTGTCACTCACGCTGTGATCACAGCACTCTAAGAGCCAAATTCAAAGCCAGCCTGCACTACAGCTTGAGACCCTTCACCCCCATCCCCCCCCAAAAAAATGCTTAATGGGATAAATCAGACACAAAGGTACAGATACTGTCAGTTTTAACTGCCAGCTAGAAACAACCTAGAATAACCTGGCAAGAGAGTCTCAATGAGGGACTGCCTGTGGGCATGTCTGTGGAGAACTGTCTTAATTACCTTAACCAGTGGGAGAAGACCGCTCACTAAGGGCAACTCCATTCTCTAAGCAGAATTCCTGAGCACAGAAATCAAGCTGAGCACAAGCAAATGAACAGTCGTGCGCTCACTCTACTGGTAACTAGCAATCTGAAGTTCCTCCCTTATCTACAATGCCAGACTCAACAGTAGGCTGGAATAAACCCATTTCTCACCTAAGTTGTAGGTTGGGTTTTGCCGGGGTGTTTCATTATACCAATAGAAGAGTAAAAAATAGTTTGAAGAAATCATCAGAAACAGGGTCAGATGTTACAGAGTGTCAGATTTTAAAACACCATTAGGCTGGGCACAGTGGCTCATACCTCTGATCCCAGCACAAGAGAGGCCAAGACAGGAGATTCACCATAACTTTTAGGTCAATCTGAGTTACAGGAGTTCCAAGTCAGCCTAGATGAGAGTGCAGTAACAGTGACTGGTAGCATTAGACCTTCTATGGGAAAAGCAGACAGGATACAACAGACAGAAACAAACAAAAATGGTACATTCAAAAACCACTAACAAAAAGAGTCTTTGGGAGGAACTTCACTACACTGGACTTAGCTAGAAAATTAATCTCAAAATTTAATTAACACGACAATCATCTAAAAATGAAAGGTATTTTTAAAAAGAGGTTATTCAAAAATTAAAGGGTGGCAACAAGAAATATAATCCATATGTAGCAGATATTGCATGTAACTGAAAATGAAACATAAGTATTTTAAACTATGAATTTTCTTCAAATTAATGTCAGTGTCACTTCAAAGTAGAAAGCTCATAAAAAAAAAAATCAACAAATATCAATAGCACATAAATTACATCTAGGACCACATGTGGTACCCATACCACTAATCTCAGCCCTGAAGGGTAGAAAAGGGAGATCATCAGACATCTGGGGCCACTCTGGGCTGCAATATTCCACATTATAAGCATGCAACATGAAAATCTGCCACTTGTTTGAAAAAAGCTGTTTTCATTATTCTTTCTACCCCGACGGGTCAGTTGATACAAGAGCTTGACCCAAGTATTCAATTTTGAAAACAAGGAACCTTGCTATCAAATGGGGTGGCTTTGAGATGAAGCAGGAGTCTGAAGTCAAAACCACAGTCAGTAAAACTAAGAGATAAGCAGGGAAAATAGAATACTGGCAGCCCAAGGACAGAGCCCCACAGGCCCAACTTGGGTTGGGCCAACTGACTCCAGTTAGTATAACTGCATACATAGTTTGGTTTTGCTCTATAATTAAGTATATACTAAGGAAAAATTTCCAGAGAAAAAGAACTTGAAGAATATTATTTTTAATAATAAAAGAGAAAAACAGTTCTGTGAAAGAAGCTGTCCCATCACCTCCCTACAAGAGGACGGCAGTTAGTACATGATACAGAGCTGAAGAGTTGGCTAAGCAGTGGAGAGCATTTGTTGTTCTTGAGGAAGACCAGGGTTTGATTTTCAGCACCCAAAAATCTTCCCGGGGGATCTAATGCACTCTTCTGACCTCCACAGACAACAGGCATATACCTAGTGTACATACATATATGCAGACAAATCACCCATGCATATAAAGTAATAATCTAAAAAAACTTTTTAAAAGATTTATTTATTTAATGTCTGAGTATACTGTAGCTGTCTTCAGACACACCGGAATAGGGGTCAGATCCCATTACACATAGTTGTGAGCCACCATGTAGTTGCTGGGAATTGAACTCAGGACTTCTGGAAGAGCACCACTGAGCCATCTCTCCAGCTCCAATAATCTAAAAATATTAAAAATTTAAGTATAAAAATGCCTAGACCCACAGGAACTCCACTGATGAAGAATCCTAATCCAGGTGACGTTTACCATATGAATGAACCTAGTTCAGACGCCTCACAGGAATGCACAGAAGCACATCTTTGGGTAATTCTAGATCCTGTGAAGCTCACCATCGTCTGCCAAGTCATGTGGACTAACTATCACACTGAGTGATGTCCAACTCTACCTCCCAAATTTTGGCTCACTAGCAGTCGTTTTTAAAGGTTAGAAAATGAAAGGTGTCAGGCAGGAGAGCACATGCCTTTACTTCCAGTGTTTGAGAGGTAGAGGTAGCCTGGTCTACAGAGTGAGTTCCAGGACAGCCAGAGCTATACAGAGAAAGCCTGTGTTGGGGATGAAAAAATAAAAGAAAAGAAGGAAGAAGGAAAAGAGGAAGATGGAAAGGAGGAAGAGGAAGAAGAGAAGCAGCACCACCAGCAGCAGCCCCCAAAGGCTACCACCAGATTTGTTTATTTATATTTATTTTGTTTGTGGGGACACGTTCTTCATTCCATAGCTGACTGGCTATTATGATCTCCGGCCTTGCTTCTACTGGCATGAACCACCATGCCAGTTATCTTTTGAATACATGTGAAACATTAGAAATGCATGTACCACCTGCTGAGGCAGATCATAAGATACTCTACCATCTGATAGGCTATTTTAATTAATGCTGCAGATATTATCTAAAGGGAAAAAAAATCACACCAATAATTCTCATTAGTTAAAGGAACTTTCCTTAAGAAAAGTTATTTAAATTTTGTAGATAAATTTTGATTGATTTACTGTTGGCCTTTTTAAAGACAGAGTTTCTCTGTGTAGCCCTTGCTGTCCTAGAACTCTCTATACACCTACTGACTTGAACTCCTCCTGACACCTCCTGCTCTTTCATACTTTTAGGAACTGTTAGAACTCCTATATCTTCTATAAACAGACTTGCAATGTGAGGGGTAGTACTTATGATGGGGGCTATTATGACATCACTTGTTCTCATTACTCCAGAAACAGATTCACCACAGAAGAGCGTGTGTACAGTCTTACCCAGATTTCCTTGCTCCACTGTCAGCACCACCTCATCCATCACTACAGCCCTGAAGTCCAATTCCTCTTCACAACATTTGGCCTTCAAGGCTCGTAAGATCTCTTTCTGTGGGTAGTCTTCCCTGATGCGACGATCTGTCAAGAACCACAGCTTACCAGCCCCTGAGCTACACATCTCGGTCTGATTGTTCTTCCTTTCCTGGATTACTTGTTGTAAACTTTTATCTAGAAGGAAAAGAAAATACACATGAGATTGGTGAAATCATCTAGGTTTTTGGATTTCACAGATGAATTCTGTAGTTTTATGCTAACTAAACACACAAGTGGAGAGGAGTATTTCCAGCTAATCTGACTACTTGAAGGTTAAACATAGGAGGATCAGGAACTTAGTGTCATACATGGCTGCATAGAGAATCTAAAGCCAACCTCAGTAATCCTGTTTCAAACAAATGCCTTCTCTCTGCTGGTATACCAGTAAAAATATGGACATCTTCTCAGAAAATAAGATTTCTCCATTTCCCCCGGGGAAGCTAGCAATACAGCAGGTCACACAGCACAAACTTTCAGTACAATTTCCCTGTATTATTATTATTATTATTATTATTATTATTATTATTATTATTATTATTATTATATTATTATTATTATTATTATATAATTTTGTCTCCAAATTATACTTAATCTGATTGTCTATTTTTACGGTTTCACCCTTCCCTTAAAATTCTAATTCTTATGGGCTGTAAAGATGGTTAAACTTAAGTTTAATGGCAGCAGTATACACTGGCTCAGTCATCTGTAACCCCAGTTCCATTCAGCACCCTCCTATGACTTGGTGTTACATGTGGCATAACTGTAGTTCCATTCAGCACCCTCCTGTGACTTGGTGTCACATGTGGCATAACTGCAGTTCCATTCAGCACCCTCCTGTGACTTGGTTTCACATGTGGCAACAGGCAAGCATATATTGCAAAACTGTACATGCAGAAAGCTCATATACTTAATGAACCTAAAAACATTTTTAGCAACAAAAATCTAATTCCCAGCTGAGTATGGTGGTGCACACCTGTAGTCCCAGCACTCAGGAAGCAGAGACAGGTGGATCTCTGAGTTTAGGACAACCAGAGAGAAACCCCGTGTTAGAGAAAAAAAGTCACTTCCCTTCCTGGTATGAAATGGATTGTATAAATCGTTGACAATATCCTACTTCCCCATCATTACATAACCCATTAAGTTTTTTATTTTATTTTTATCTATAGTTTTATATTTAAACTTTTCAATAATAATAACTTACAAACAATAAAAAACGTGTATTACTACATAAGCAAAAAACAGCACCTTAGGTAGTAATAAAGAAAGAAGACTTTGATAATGACAAAGAGAGCTCCACATAATGCAAGCAAACACCCATCCCCATCACTGCTTGAGACACTATTCAGGGAAATCACTTTCTTACACTGTGTTTTGTTTGTGTCCCTTTAAATAGAGTATTTGAAACATATTTTACTAGAGTGCAAAAAATGAGGATGTCTTTGCAACAGAATGCCATTTCTCTGAGTCTGAATCAAACAGTTGAAAATGTCTTCCTGAAAAGCAAAGCTTATCACTCACAGTTTGATAAAGAAGGGAACGTGTTAAAAGCCTTTTTTAGATAAGCAGATCTCTGTGAGCTTGAGGCCAGGCTGCTCTACAAAATGAGACCTTGTCTCTCCCACTCCAAAATAATAATAATAATAATAATAATAATAATAATAATAATAATAATAATAATAAAAAATAAAACCCTAAAAACCTCCCAGAACTGTCCCTTGCCCACGGCATCCAGGATGTGAGGGAGGCTAGCTACTCACATCCCTCCCCCCTCCCATCCAGAGCACACCAAAGTATACTGATGTTCAAGGCCTTTAAAGTAGGAAGCATTTCCACATAACCTGCACATATTCTCTTGTATACTTTAAAATGACAATACTTATACTGTTCAAAGAGCAGGAACAAAGCCTATACATGTTCACTACAACATTCTTGGTTGAGACCACTGACGCAGAGCAGGTGAGCAGGATTTATGGCTGTTCAAGTATCATGCCAGATGGCATGGAATACCACCAAGAAACAACGGTCAAGACTAGAAGGAAGCAAAGGCAAGGCAGATCAGCAGCTTCCTGAGCAGCAGACAGAACTAGTCCTTCAGTAGACCCTTCCCACTTTCCTAGATATCACCTGAGGGGGACTTTTTCCACAGACCCACATGGTAAGCCAACAGTATAGACCCTCAGTATTTTGGCTTGCTAAGCCTACCACTGAAACGTCTCCTGATGATAACTCTCCTACATCACAGCCATTTCTATCACAAGGTAACCAATGGTTTTAAGTCAGAGGCTAATCTCTGCTACATACAGTAAAACTTAACTCAAAGCTAAGAAGACATCCAGCCAATGCCCTATCATCCCCAATTTTGGAAAAATGTAAATCATGATGATTGTGTAGTTTAAGATACTTAAATCTCATTAGAAAATAACTATAATAGAAGTAAAAAAAAATGTTATTTTTCCTATAATGGGATATCCTATAGAGCCTACAAACTTATGTTCCTTTTTCCTTGAACAGAAGGGGATTTTTGTAGGTGGCGTTTTTTTGTGGGGTTTTTTTTTTTTTTTTTTTTTTTTTTTTTTTTGGTTTTTGTTTTTGAGACAAGTATCTGGCACCACTGGGATGATGCATGCTCAGCTCTCTGACCAGAAGAGCAATAGGTGTACTTGTGGAGGGTATACAATACAACATTCCTGGACAGTTATACAGCTAGAGGTGACTAGTGCCTGATTTCCAAGTCCTATAGCCCATCTTGGGTCCTAGGCAAGGAAAGGCCAATTTCTATCTTACATGCTCAAGACTATGATGCCATGCACATGGAGTATTTGGAAGATTTACTGTCTTATGACAGATGTCTTTACCTGCTAAAGCCATCTCACTGGCCCTAGTATTTACTATCTTAAATTAAGAGATCCCCCGTGTAAAATGAAATGGTTACTTTTCCTACAGGTATAAGGTAAACAGAATGTTAGCAAATGTCTACAGGAATATAGTAGTGTTGCCACCACCCCCTCCCAGTCCCTTTTTAACAGAATCTCACTAAATAGACCAGGCCAGACTTCAATTAGCAATCCTTCCAGCTCTATCTCCAAAATGCTGTATGAGTGTGCAATACTGTGATTTTTGAGTGTGCAATACTGTGAGTATGAGTGTGCACCACCACAGCCTGCTCACTTCCTCCTATATTGTAAAATCAGGTCAAGTAATCCTAGCCCTTTTTA
Source organism: Arvicanthis niloticus (assembly GCF_011762505.2). Taxonomy (NCBI): domain Eukaryota; kingdom Metazoa; phylum Chordata; class Mammalia; order Rodentia; family Muridae; genus Arvicanthis; species Arvicanthis niloticus. The sequence continues at coordinate 60,381,482 of NC_047666.1, forward strand.
TTTCTTCCAAATTATCAAGGAAAGCAATGTATAAATATTGAATTATAAATTCTAGTGAGAAGTAGGTTTTGATTTAATGTGTATGAGTGTCTATCTGCCTGTTTATTATTTACACCAGGTTGATACCTGGTGCCTATGGAGGTTAAGAAGCAAACAACCTGGAAATGAAATTATAGATATTGTGAGCTACCATGTGGGAGATGGAAATCAAACCTGGGTCATCTGCAAGAGTAGCAAGTGCTCTGAATGACTGAGTCATCTACATGTTTGACAATTTTTCCTTTGCAAAGTTCAGCATTAGTATGCCAATGAAGCAAACAAGGGGGCTGGAGAGATGACTCAGTGGTTAACAACACCCTCTGCTCTTACAGGTCCTGAGTTCAATGCCGGGCAGTGGTGGCGCACTCCCAGCACTTGGGAGGCAGAGGCAGGCGGATTTCTGAGTTCAAGGCCAGCCTTGTATACAGAGTGAGTTCTAGGACAGCCAGAGATACACAGAGAAACCCTGTCTCAAAAACCCAAAAAGAAGAAGAAAAAAAAAAAAGCACACAAGGCTCAAAAATGAAGTTCTTTTAATAATAGGAAAAGTTGTTTTCAGTGTTTAAGACTTCTTAGATCATTTTTATAAAAGAGTCTCAAAATGTAGCTCAAACTGGCCTTGATCTTAATGTACCCCAACCCTGCTCCCACCCCCACTAGCAGTGCTGGAAATGTCAAATGTCACCATACCCAGCTATACATTCTTTAAACTATGACTTTATTTTCTCAAATTTCTAATTTCCATACTACAGTAAAGCTAAAAACGGTTACTTTTTTCACCTTTCAAATAATTTTGAAAGCATTCTAGTTCCTATTTCCAATTTCCTTAATAAAAATATTCTCAAAATTCAAAATCCTTGAACTTTATGAATACTTAGCATTTTCAATGAGCTATAACTATCCACTGCAGAATGATGCATAACATCGAAAAATAAAAGTAAATGAAAAATTGATTCTCTCTCTCTCTCTCTCTCTCTCCTTTCTGAGTATGTGGTTAAAAAATAGCAAGGAGGGGGAAATGGCAATGTTAATATGGAACAGAATTTGTATATTAAAATGTGTAATAAATTCTAATACCATTTAAACAATCTAGAAATGGCTACAGGTTGTGTTGAAATGGACAGGAGTTGGATTTGTAGAAACTGATAACCTATCTGCTGATTTTTAGGCACGCCTACAAGGCTCCTTTGTCCCTCACAGCTCTCCTGCTCATAAACCTCAGGGTTTCATTCAAAACCCACTTTCTACTACCTAGAAATGCTATTTTCACCCAGATTTCAGCTATTGTTGAAACATGGACCTAAGTATCTTGTTACAATTATGAGCTCATCACTAAATTTCAAATCACACTGAGACGAAGTCACTGGTTTCCCTAACTAAATGCCATCCTCTCTTGCCTCACTGAGCTTACAATTCACATCTGCTTTAGCACCTATATCCCCCCCACATGATCATTAAACTTTTTAGACCAGTTTAGCGAGGCTACAGTGCCCATCTGTTGGATCATATACTGGTCTGTATGTTCAAGGTATTTTGTAGAAGAAATCAAGAGCTACAATCTACTGAGTTTAAGTATGATGTGTAATGCCTCCATTGTCCAATCAACTGAAGACCCTGCTCAAATACAAAACTCTGCCAAGTCTCAGGTCTCACAGGAAAAAGTCAAAATTCCCAACGCCCGTTAAGCTGATTAGTGTGCTTCAAGGCAGCAATTTCCAACTCGTGTGTTTATGAACTGTTAGCTAGCTTGACAGATTTAGATTTATTAGCCTCACAATTATGTAACTCATCCATTCATACATCTACTCTGTATTTCTGGCCAACAGCAGCTGATAAATATCTGGTTTTTTGTTTTGTTTTGTTTTGTTTTTGTTTTTTTCAAGACAGGGTTTCTCTGTGTAGCCCTGGCTGTCCTGGAACTCACTCTGTAGACCAGGCTGGCCTCAAACTCAGAAATCTGCCTGCCTCTGCCTCCCAAGTGCTGGGATTAAAGGCGTGCGCCACCACCGCCCGGTGGCTGATATATATCCTAATAGTGGTACTCAATTTAGAAATGTATTTTTTGCTTCTTTTTTGCCTTCGTTGCTACTTCTGAAAAGGCACATAAACACACAATGTTTTATTTCTGTATTATCTCAATTTCACTGGTCTCTTCACTCATCATACACCCAGGGTACTATAAAATACCTCTCCCCTTTGCACCACCTCATTGCCGGTCTATTCTCTGTATTTCCTGTTACTTGAAAGTCTACACTTAGACCTGATATAGCTGTTTGCCCTTTTTCTTCCTTCCTCTAGCAGTCGCTACTATACTAACGAGGCCCTGTCTACTACTACACCTGTACTCTAGCACTATCATATTATCTTCTGGGGAGATCATTTATTGGGAAGGATACTTCTATGACAGGGCACTAATACAGAGGTTAAAGGACAACTTAACCTAGTCAGTTCTCTCCACCATGTGGGTTCTGAGGATCAAACTCAGGTTGCTAGACTTGGCAGCAAGCACCTTTACCTGCTAATCTATCATGCCAACCATGTTTTTTTGCTGCTGATTGCTTTTTGAAACAAGGTCATACCATGTAAGCCTGACGGGCCTGAACCCTGCTATGTGAACCTGGCTGGGATTAAAGGTATGTGGCACCATACCAGGCTCCTATACTTGTTATATAAATCAGATGGTCTAACATCAGATGGTATGCAGAAGTTCTTTAATATACTTAGCTCTCTGTGTCTGCAAGTTCTATCTAGTGAATCTAGGGACTCAGTCCTCAGGACAGAAATCATTAAAAAATAAAATAAAATAAAAATACAGGGCTGGTGATACAAGTCAGCAGCCACCTGTCCAGCAGGTTCAAGTTCCTATAAATTAGGATCTATCTTCCAGTGCTCTAATAATCATTTTTATATGTAGGGAAAACTTCAAAATAGGCTTAAGATACAACTTTCCAAGGATTCCAATAGAACAAGTTGCACAAACAGAATTATATGGAAATTAAAATGCAGTACCAGCAAAGGAAACATTTAAAGTGAAGACAGCCCTACAGAATGGAAGAAAGTCTTTGTCAATTATACCTCAGATGATTGTTACCTAGACTATAAGAACTGCTAACGTTTGTTTAAAACACACACACACACACACACACACACACACACACACACACACACACACAGAGCTAAAGACATGGCTCAGCTGGGTCCTGCACCTCACCTGGGCAGCAGGGAATAGATGGCCCTGATTATGGTGAGCCTGCCCAAGAGTATTTAAGTGTGAGAGCCAGCAGGCTGACCATCTCAAATACCTCTTAGGCCCAGATCCAGGGATTTGAGCTAGCCCACTCCCAACATCTAACCCATAGATGAACTACTGGAGTGCATGAAGGGGCCAGGCCTACAGATCCAAAACTACAGGATCTCCATGACAAAGGGCAACAACAGGATCTGACAGGAGATTCCAGTATTGATAGAGTAGAAGTCAGACCAAAGACTCATCGAAATGAATATTTGCAAGCAAACTGATGTGGATAAAAGGGAACACCGTGGGACACACTGACACACTACAGGTTCCACAATGAGATTTTTTTTCACAACTTTTGTTTGTTGTGTGGTGGGTTGCAAGGGTAGAGGGCCGGTATGGGGTGGGGATGAGTGGGATTGGGCTGCATGATGTGAAATTCACAAGGAACCAATACAATTTAAAAAGAGGAGATAGCTCAACATGCACTGTTCTTGCAGAGGTCATGGGTTAAGTTCCCACTACCCACATGGTGGCTCATAACCACTCATAATTCTGATCTGATGCCTTCTGCCAGCATCCAGATACGTATGGTGTAATATCTATACAGGCAGACACTTATACATATATTACAAATATTTTTTAAAAACATTACAAACAATAAATAAGCTAATGAGAGACCCTGTCTCAAACAAAGGAGGAGAAAAAAGAGGAACTGAGGACAATCCTCAAAAAGAAACAAAAATGGCCAATATATTGTGAGTCGTTGGGAAATACAATGATTTTACCTCCTCAGTCAGGAGGTTATCAAGTAAAGAAACAACAAATAATGCTGATAAAGAGAAACGGCTATTTGCTTCTGTACAGCAATTGCTAAAATTAGTATGGAGATTTTCAAAAACAAACAAGAAAGAAAACAAAAAAATTGCACTACATGACCTAGCCTATACCACTTCTGGGTAAGTAACTAAAGAACTCATGCCAGAGGCATCTGCATATCCATGCTTATAACTATACTATTCACAAGAGCTAAGTGGAACTAGTCAAGATGAATAGATAATGAAATGTGACAACACACACACACAGACACACAATAGAATTTTATTCAGTTTTAAAGAAAAACGGCATTTATAGAAAAAAAAGAGCTGGAAATTAGACTATTATATAAAACAAACCCAGATTTAAAAAAAAAGACAAATATTGTTCTCTCATATGCACATCCTAGGTTTTAATTTTTATATGTGTGTACATATGGGAGGAGTCATAAAACTATAAAGACCATGATAGGGGAAGAGGAAATCTTAAGGGAAGGGAGGGCAATAAATGTGTGTGAGATAGGAGGAGGTGGGGCTAAGGAGAAAGGCACATAACAGGGGAAGTGAGTAGTAGGGACAATTTGGCCAAATTCTGTATAAAATGTCTTGAGGGTCTAGAGAGATGGCTCAGTGGGTAAGAGCACTCTTTCAGAGGACCTGGGTTCAATTCCCAGCACCCACACAACAGCTCCTAACTATAACTCCAGTTCAGAATCTGGCACCTTCGCACAGATGTAAGTACAGACAAAACATCAATACACAAATAACAAACAACAATGATAAAAGATTTCTTAAATGCCATATGAAGCCCATTACTTTGGACTGCTTGGTTCTTCCTTCAGTTCTATTTATGTAAGGTGTGTAAGTAAGTATATGTGTCATGGGCCCATGTGGTGGTCAGAGGACAACTTTTAGAAGTAGGTTCTCGAGGAGTGAGGGGAAAACTTCTATTAGGATGTAAAGCAAATAAGTAACTGAAAAGTTAGCCTCTCCTTCCACCATGTAAGACCCAGAGGTTGAGCTCAGGCTGTCCCACTCGGTGGCAAATACTTTTGCTAACTGAGTGTCTCTGGCCTATAATCTAATCTAAAAAACTAAGAAAAAAAATTTGGACAAGAGATATAGCTCAGCTTTGAATGCTTACCCAGCATGTCCCTAGGTTCAAACTCCATCTACCCATAAACCAGGTGCACACCTGTAGTCCAGGGGCTCAGGATGTGGAAGCACAAAGTTCAAGGTTATCCTGAGGCTACATGAAGCCTGAGGTCAAACTCGGACAATGAGACCCTATCTGAAAAGTCAATAAATAAGTGGGGGAAGCCAAGGGAAATGGCTCTGTGGTAAAGGTGTTTGCTCTGCAAGCACAAGTATCTGAGTTCAGATCCCTAGTACCCTTATAAAAGCTGGGTATAGCAGTCTATAAACCCAGTACCAGAAGGAACTGATGGGCAGATAATGGCCAGCTAGCCTAGATACTTGGAGGAGAGATTACCCGAATGCACACGCACGCACAAAGGTAAAAAACAAAAGGAAGATACCTAGATTTCATATAAACATACAGACAAGCACACAGACAGATAAGCCATACAGCACACAGTGTTTTCATGTTAATTGTGTTTTGAAGTGGCTATTATAAGAATTTCTCATGCCAGTGTAGCAAGTCTTACACCTTTAGTCCTTCAAGGCCAACAGAATTACACAGGACAGCCTGAGCTACCACAGTAAACACCCAGACTAAAATAAAAAACAAAACAAAAACAAATGGGGCCAGAAGCAACAGCTCAGCAGGTAAAAATGCAGTACAAGCCTCAGTCTGACAACCTGAACTCAATCCCCAACCTGAGCTGGATCCAGGAACCCTGAGTGAAAGGAAAAACTCCAAGTTGTCCCAACTTCCATACTCACACTACAAGCAGCATGTATCGGACACCAAGGATGCCTCTAACACCTGGTTTGACTGTCTCCCCTTCCCATTTCAGGCTTGGCATACAATAATTAAATGCATTTGATTATCAGGTTCTGGGGATGAACTTTAGCTTTCTGCTAATCAAACACCAAACAACTTAACCTATCTCCAGCTCTAAGGAATATTTGTTGTTGTTGTTTTGATTATATCTGAAGTATAAAAGATAAAAATTATATATTGAATAGTCAATATATATACTGGATAGTCTACTTATTTGCATTTCAGATATTTATTCCCTTTCTCCATTTCCCCCACCCCAGAAAATCCCTATCCCGTCCCTCTTCCCGCTGCTTCTATGAGGGTGTGCCCCCACCCATCCACCCACTCCCCCCCAACCTCAAATTCCCCCACCCTGGGGCATCCGCCTTCTCCTCCACTGCATATACTGCTGGAGCCATGGGTCCCTCCATGCGTGTTCCCAGGCTGGCGGCATAGACCCTGGGAGCTCTGGTTGTTTGGTATTGTCGCTCTTCAGCTCCTAAGGAATGTTTTTGCACATACTATTTCAACTCATCCATCAGTAGTATAATAGTTATCACAGATTAAGAAACTTCATTAAAAGAGCTAAAGACAGAGCCAGGTGATAAAGGGCATGGGTTGAAAGTCCAGCACACTAGGAAGAGAGAGATGGAGACTCCCCACCCCATCAAAAATACCTTTGCAGCAGATCTCCAGAGAGTTTACGGCCCTCAGTGTCAAGAGTCTGTCCTAATCACACCATGTGCCTAGTAATTTACTTGATAATACAATTTTATCTTTTACACTTCAGATGTAGTCAAATCAAGCTTTTCTCCCTAATTCAACAGATCCTAATGTCTACAAATCCTTCCAACCCAGAGAAAATACAATTTAGAATTCACATAAAATTAGACTGATCATGTATCACAGACATAACTTTGGGTATGTATTTCCAATGGTCAAGTATTTCCATTGCACCTAACCTGACACAGGTGTTGGGTACAATCTCCAGCCCCACCTCCCAAACGCAGATCTAAATCTCTGTTGAAAAGAAAAGGGGACTTAATAGTATAGAGATGAAATAGAAAATATTAATAGAAAACACTCTGCCTCCCTGAATGCTGAGATTAAAGGTGTGCCACCAGCCTTCTTTGTAATTCTTAATAAAGTAGCTAAAGCTGTGTAGGAAGAAAAATCTCTCAAACCATCACACCATACTCAGTCATCCCCTCCACCTGCAAATGGTCACCAACAAATTATCACATCCTCCAACTTAGGGAATTCATACATATCCTCACTTCTAGGATCACAGCTTCCAAGTCCTGAGTGACAACTCAACCTCATACACTTCAAGGCAGACAGACAATATTTAAAAGGACTTTAGCAGTGACAGGAATCTTATCACCACTGTCTCCTGATATAAGTATACGTCATCACAAAAACAGACTAAACAAAACCCTCAAATTTTTCATGTCCTGTCCATTCATGCCCTTTATCTAAAAGATATCTCTTCTCATGACACTAAAAAAAGTATTTATCTTATTTTATATGACCATTTTCCTACCCAAATTCAACATGGTTCCTCAAGCAAAAGACAAAAAAAAAAAAGTTTTACCATATAGAAAAACCACAAAAGGCAACTGAGATGTGGCAAAAGCAACACTTGTAAACACAGACAAGTACCTGCTCTTTTTGTACAAGATCAAGACAGATGTGAAACATGGATGTAGGTAAAAGGATGAAAAAAAAACTTTCACTTACAGTTGTTCACAAAGCATTTTCCAGACATTAACTCATTTATGCTACATATGATACAGATGAAAAAAAGAAGGGCATGTATTACTACAAGAACCTATCCAAGATGCTACAATAAAGCCAGGAATAAAGGTTTTCTGGTTTCAGCATTTTTGAAAGTGCATTCAGCAAACTGCTCCTTCCTGATCATTCTTCCACCCTCTATTGTCCCTATTCTTCCCTTACACCCCCTCCCTAAAAACCAGATTTCTCTTCACATTTTACTATACACAAAAATTCTATCAATGAAAATTTGGGGACTAGAGAGATGGCTCAGTGGTTAAGAGCACTGACTGCTCTTCCAGAGGTCCTAAGTTCAACTCCCAGCAACCACATGGTGCCTCATAACCATCTGTAATGGTGATCTGATACCCTCTTCTGGTGTGTCTGAAGACAGTGACAGAGTACTCACATACATAAAATAAATCTTTAAAAAAGGAAGGAAAGAAGGAAGGGAGGGGGAAGGAAGGAAGGAGAGAGAGAAAGAGAGAGAGAGAGAGAATTGGATGAAGGAAAAACTCACTTGGGGTTCTATACCAAAAAAATGGTTATATATACCAAATATAATGCTAGTTTACAATTTAATCAACAAAACCATTTCTCTGACATAGTACTGACTTCACCTGACAGTAAGGTTGTTTAGCAGACAGATCTAAAGGGTCAGACTGCCATGTAAACAAAAGGCTATATACTCTGTAGGCTTTCTTGAAGCTAGATTTAGTACTACTCTGGCTGAATTCTTGGTTGAACGAGTTGAAGTAGTACTGTAACTTCTCTAAGTCATCCTTCTAGCACATATTCATCCTCTAGCCCTTCCTCCACCATGCAATCAGAATATGGGCACTGTGACAATAGTACAGGCAGTCCACTGAAGGAGAGGTCAACCCTGACAAACCACAGCTGTGTCAGAGCTTGACCCTGACAGCTGTGTAAAGCCAGGGCCCAGGAGCCTCTAGGAAAGTAGATCTCAACCTGTAGGTCATGCTCCCTTTGTGAGTTCAAAGAGCCTCTCACAGGGGTCACCTAAGATCACCAGAAAACACGGATTTAAATTCTAATAACTGTAGCAAAATTACAGTTATGAAGTAGCAACAAAAATAAATTTTATGGTTGGGGTTACCAACATAAAGTATTAAAGGATTAAAATATTAAAGGATTGCAGCTTTAGGAAGGTTGAGAACCAGTACTCTAGGACCTTATAAGAAATAAATATACTCTTATCTCGCCAACAATGGTATCCGGGAATTCTTGTTACAGGCCACTGTAACTTTCCTGTTTTACACTGCCCATGTCCAACATTACAGAAAGTTATCTCCTTGGCCATTTGTGCTACACGTCAGCAACAAGACCACTGTTTTTCTTTATGTTGGCATTTTATTTTGCATGGCATCTAAGCATTCCTATATTCAAACAAAAAATACTACTAAACCTCAGTGTGGTGCCTCATACCTTTAATCCCAGCAGAGCTTGAGACCAGCCTGGTCTACACAGTGAATTCCAAGACACCCAGGGCTATATAGAGACCCTCTCTCAAAAAAGAGAATCAAAAACAAAATTCTACTAGAATAAAAAGAGCAAACTATTGTATCCCCAAAATTAATCACACCACCAAATAAAACAAAACAACAAACAAACAAAAAAACCAAGTGGCTAGAATAAAGGATTCAATTAACTAAGTCACATCAGAATTTCAGTATCTAATATCTTATACCTGATATCAAACTAAACACAAAGAACTAGACATAGTGCTAGCATGTACAAAGACAAAAAAACCAAAAACAAAACAAAAAAAACCCACCCCAAAACCTGTCACTGAGTGGGCCAGCAAAAGGCTTGGCAAGTGAAACCACTTGCCATCTGATGATTCAACTTCCTGCCCTGCAGCCCAGGATGGAAAGAGTGCCAACCAAAAGTTGTTTTCAGACCTACAGCCTGTGCATAAACACATAAACTTAAGTAAATCGTTTTTTAAATACCGTAAGTTTGACATCACTAAGGGAAATGCAAGCCAAAATTATAGTGAAGCACTGTGTATGGTAACTGACAACACACCTGGATTCCCATCGAAAGGGGAAGAAATGAGTTTGAGGCCAGGTTAGGCTACAAAGATCCCAACTCAAAAATTAAAGCCAGACTCCAAATAGGTCTCTGTACACCGACACTCACAGCCCTGGCCATTCTGGAATTACTCTGCAGATCAGGCTGGGTTCAAACTCAGAGCTGCTTGCCTGTCTCCTGAGATTAAAGGTGTGTGCCACCACCACTGCCACCACCCGCCAACACCAGCAGCAGCACCAGCCAGCAGCAGCTCAAATTGTTCAGTTTTTAAAAGAAAATAAATTTGGGGGCTCAGTATTTAAGAGCACCTAGAGTTCTCAGTCCAGTTCAAGGTGATCTGGCACACTCTTCTGGCCTCCATGGGGAACCACACACATATGCAGTACACATACATATATGTAGGTAAGACACTCATAAATAAAATATAAACATTTACTAAGTCTTTATAAAAAATGAAACTTTGGGGGCTGGAGAGATGGCTCAGAGGTTAAGAGCACTGACTGCTCTTCCAGAAGTTCTGAGTTCAATTCCCAGCAACCACATGATGGCTCACAACCATTTGTAATGGGATCTGATGCTCTCTTCTGCTGTGTCTGACAGCTACGGTGTACTCATATACATAAATAATTCTTTAAAAAAAAGAAAGAAACTTTGATAAATGCTTCAAGTTGAATGAACACTGAGGACATGTTAAATCAAATATGACAATTACAGTAAAACAAAGTTTGGTTTTACTTGGATGAAGTACCTATACTAGTTAAAATCATGAGATAAAATATAGAATGGTAATTATAGGGCTAAATTATGAGAGATTTTCATCAAATGAACAGAAGTACAGTTTTGCAGGTAAGATCTTGAAAATAGATACTTCTAAGTTAGTGAAAATGGCGGTGCTTATTGTAATACATGAAAATTAGGAAAAAAAATAAAAACCCTAAGTGAATTGCAAGGTTTTACATACTTCTAACACTAATCAGAAAAACATTACCCTTTACTTAAACTGTATGAATCTTTAGTTATTAAATTATCAGCCTTTGGTCTATCATCTACAGCCAACTATAAATGAACTCTAAAATCAAAACAAAAAATCCTGTTTACTTAATAAGATTGTTACAAAGTATCTCTACAAGATGGTACAAAGTTTAAAAAAAAGTTTGAGTAGCTCAAAGTTCCTCACATTTAAGTCAAAATGCCAAACCTCCCCAAATTTCCTTCCCAGACATTCCTGGCTTTGATAAAGGAATCTGAAAGCTACTCACTTACTGGAGCCCAACAGTATGAGTACTGTTGGGAAAATTTACCTAAGATTCCAAAATGTAGTTTTCTGATAAAATACAAAAACTGAAACACTACCCAAAATAGGAGAGCAAAGCAGTATGAGACAAGTGGCCTTATATTACAAAGCAATTTTATGTTTTTGTTTCAGACTTTATGTCTAAGTATTAAGAGCATGAACCAGCTAAGTAGTATCAGAAGGATGTTAAAGGTACAGAACCATTTAGGTGATGAGTACATTTTTAAATTTTTGTCATAATTCATGACATACTGACATTTTGTGGGAAAGGGTATAAAATTAATCCAGCACATAAACATAAGGCTGTTTACTAGCTTATCAACTGAGTTGGTATATGAGAATTTGATACTTTATAGACATTGCTGGGAAATCTGGAAGAGTAAAAAGTACCATGAGTTGGTACATCAGCTGGGTTGTGGTGGCAGAGGCAGGGTGATCTCTGAGTTTGAGGACAGCCTGGTCTACAGAGTGAATTCCAGGACAGCCAGGGCTACACAGAGAAACCCTGTCTCGAAAAAAAACAAAAACAAACAAAAACAAACAAAAAAAAACAACTAGTACTGTGATCAATGAAACTGGACTGCAAACTCTGAAGACAGAATCACGTCTGTTTTACTCTCTGCTGTTAGCCCCAATGGTTGACACAAAACACAGTGTATATCAGACTGACAAAGGATAAGACTAAGAGCTGGCTATGAGTTGGGGTGCTTGTTGTTCTTGACAAGACCAGAGTTTGGATCCCAGTGTTCATGTGGGAAGTGGATCAGAACTACCTGTAACTCCAGCTCCAGTTCTGACACCCTCTTCAGGTCTCCGAGAGCACCCACACACACTTGCTGCACCCCACACAACATAAACAGATAAAACTGAAAAGAAGTGTTTTGAGTTAGCTGTGTCAAACACAAATTAAATACCAGATAAATGTGTGTCCCATAAAATTTAAATGTAACTAACCATCTTTGATGGTTATTCTTCATTGTCACTTTGGAAATTCATCAATGAGGATGTCCCAAAAAGGTTCATCTGAACAGGAAGGACTACCCTGAATACAGACAACATGAGTGTTTTCTGTAGGTGATTTGAGTCAAAAGAACAAAGTAAGCTACCAGCACTCATCGCATACTGCTTCCTGACCACACCTCCGTCCCCCCTCCCACACACACACACAGTCTCCTTGCCTCCCCACCATGAAGGACTGTATCCCCTAGAGCAGTGGTTCTCAAGCTATGGGTTGTGATCACTTTAGGAGTTACAACAGATATTTACATTGCGATTCACAACAGTAGCAGAACTGCAGTTATGAAGTAACAATGAAATGATTTTATGGTTGGAGGGGTCACCACAACATGAGGAACTTTATTAACGGGTTCCAGTATTAGTAAGGTGGAGAACCACTGCCCTAGAACTATAAGCCAAATTAAATCCTTCCCTTAACTTGCTTCATGTCAGGTCATCTTAATAAAACGTTGGTAGTTAAATTGCCAATGTTCCTTCTTTATTTTCCCAATGTTTCATAATGAAGGGGAGCAGCAGTGATAGTCTGACTGACGTACACAAAGCACCAGGTACATCTTTAGCACTGGAAGGGCAGAGAGAGTAGCTGGCATAGCAATTCTTTATTCAAATGCAGCCTGTTCCACACAATGAGTGAAGCCAGGGTTGTCGTGACAACCTGATGTCACTGTCCATTATCACCTCTCTGATCCTGAAAGTTTTAACAGTTAAAGTTGGAAGAACAAAAACAAAACTTTAGTAAAAAGGAGAGAGCACATACATGGGGGTTCCATGCACTCCAGCCTCAGAGGGAATAGGGGTAACTAGATTATAGCTTTTATGTCCAAGGCAATTTGGAGAAAGGGAAAATACTGGAAAACATTAAAAACAACAGCCTGGCACTTGTTACTATGAAGCCAGAAAGTTCTCTCTACAAACCTAAACTGCACAAATACATATAGCACATGGATCTAAAATATATATATATATTATGTACAGATATTTTGGAGGTTCCATATTATTTCTCAACAATCTTAATATGACAAGCAAGAAAATTCCAAGAGAAGACAGTTTCTCTAAACTCGGTACTTAACCTTACTCAGCTTCTCTTGGAACAACTGTATGTCAGCACAGCTAACATTTTCTCCCTCACAGTTTTGACTGTTTATGATTTGAGATTATAGAATACTGTGAACTCCTCTGCCCCAAGTCTCACTAGGAATCCACGTTAACGTGCTCACAGCGACCTACTATAAAACCCATCCTGTTTTTTCTCACTCTTCACAGTTTTTCCTCCACCCACTTTTCTCTTAGTTTATGTGCTGTGAGAAAAGCTACTCCTGCTTCTGAGTGAAGAACCTGTTCCTTGTCCTTAGTCCCTGCCTCAATGTTCAGGGCCCAGCAGTTCAATGGCCAAAGAGGAAATGGGGGGCAGGGGAAGATGACTTTGTATTGTCACTCCAATCCCCATGCAACTACTGAAGTGTATATTCAATAGGGACTCAAATTCTTTTTCCCATAAAACTGTCCAGTATAAACTAACAGAAGCCAGATGGTAGCTGGTAGGCAACAGGCAACAGGCTAATGTAGGTACCGTGATCCTTACTCGATTTGGAAAGGAAGGGGGCCCAGGCAGTGGTTCTTGACTGGGTGGAGGGCTACAAGGCTGGACCAGCTCTTAGCTGTTTTGTCAGAATCGGACAAAACACATAGGCTCCCTAACACATGGACTCCAGTACCTAAAGAAACTACCAACAAACAGAAGGAAACAGGGAGATGGAAATAAAGTTTGCCAAACTAACAACTAAGAAGCAACTACACAAGGAACTACTAGGAAAGATCAACAATGGTTTGGTTTAACTACTCCAATCTCCATGACTGAAATTTCCTTGTTTTCTTCCAAGCATCTTAAAAAAAAAAAAAAAAAAGTCAGTTGTTTTAAAACAACAGAAGAAATAACGTACCCGTTATGAAGAACAGATTTAAATGGTATTTAAATCTTCATGGTTATGGTTAATGATTTAAGAATGTCCAAAAAGAAAAAAAGCCAAGCAACAAAAAACCCTCCATATTCAACTGATATACTTTCCACCTCGATTTGGAACTTAACCCAACTTCAGAGACACTGGGAAAACTGTAGGCAATTGTTGGGAAAATAACATTGAAAGAATTTACATTCAAGGTACATACAACTCGGTTAGAATAAAAACCTCATTGATTAACACTCCGTCACACAGAGTACACAGAATACAGGGATTACAAACCTGGGATAAGAAACATTAATAGGACTGAAGTTGTTCTCTATCTGGATGTGTGTGTATGTGGGGGGGGTGGTCTACTCTAGTCAAACATTCAATTATTTGGTAACCTCCTTCCTTCTTGTTCCAAAGGTTGTAAAATAAAAAAAAAAAAAAAAAAAAAAAAAAATGGAAATAGCCGATCGCTACTCTAAATTTTACTCCTGGCGGGGGTGAGGGGGTGGGGGTGGAGGGACGTAGTAACAGCAGGGTGAGGCTCGCAGCATCCTCCTGCCTCGGTCACATCAAATTCTTCAGAGGAAACAAGGACAGTGGCGACAACCACACCCCTGAGGACAGCCGTGCAGCCGGCAGGTTTGACTCTAAGCAGCATTCCCAGGCTTACCACACCCCCTCGGCGCCACGGGAAACCAGACTAATGTCACGCCGCGATCGCCGCCTCACGCCCCCTCCCGCACGCAGCCGACTCTCAGCTTCCGCCGACTGTGGTACCCAGGGACCACCGGCCTCCGGCGCCCGCCCCCGCACAGCGCCGCGTCCGCTCCCGCCGCCGAGCTCGGCTCCAGGTCCGCGGCAGAAGCCTCCGGCTCGAGGGCGCGCCCCCGGCCCACTCCCCCGCCGTCGCCGCCGCCGCCGCGGGCGGCCTGCCGCTCACCTGGCCGCCGGCTCCTCCCTCGCCTGCCCGGCCGGCCGCCGCCTAGGAGCAAGCGCGGGCCGCGGGAAGTCCGCTGAGGAGGGGGAGGGGGCGGGATGCCGGGAGCCGCCTCCTTTCTCCTCGCCGCCGGCTCCCGCAGCCAGGCCGCGCGTCCTCACCCACTCGCCCACTTTCTCACAGCCTCGCGGTCGGTCGGCCGGCCTCTCCCTCCCTCCCTCCCTCCCTCCCCCCCCCAAGCCCGCACTCCCGTTCCTACACACTCGCTCACGCCCGGCCGCCGCTCGCTCCCTCACTCGCCTGTCGCTCGGCCGCGCGCGCGCGCGCGCGCGAGACCCCGCTCACTCACTCACACACACACACACACACACACACACACACAGCGCACGACGCCGGCGAGGCCGCCCCGCGTCCCCCAGACCGAGGCGCCGCGCGCCCCCCGCCCGAGCTGAGGACCCGCGCGGCCCCGCCCCCAAGCGCCGCACTCGCGGGCGGGGGGCGGCGGGGGGCGGCGGGGGGCGGGGCCGCGAGCGCGCTCGGCCGACTGACACCTGCGAGGAGACCGCCCCGCGGCCGGAGGGGAAGCCACGGGGCGCGCGCCCGCGAGGGGAGGCACGCGGGCGCTCCAAGGACGCGCCTCGCCCCCCGCCCCCCTGCCAAACCGTCCTCTCGGAGCCGGAGAAAACGGGTGGGGGGCGAGGTTTGTTCCGCTCGGCACCGCGAGAGTAGGCCCTGCCGTTGTGCGCCCTCCCGCCGGCGCAGCCCCTCCTTGGGCTGCGGCCGTGAGCGCTTTGATGCCCGCCGACCCCTCCGAGCCTCCC
Organism: Arvicanthis niloticus; assembly: GCF_011762505.2. Classification (NCBI taxonomy): domain Eukaryota; kingdom Metazoa; phylum Chordata; class Mammalia; order Rodentia; family Muridae; genus Arvicanthis; species Arvicanthis niloticus. The sequence goes on from NC_047666.1 coordinate 60,397,365, forward strand.
GCGCGAGGTCTGGCCGGGGGTGACTCGTGCCGCCCGCAGTGGGGCTAGCAGCCCTCCTTCCCTGGCGTCCGCCCTCACCACAAGGCAGAGATTTGGGGGACAAAGATGATGGTAACTGTAATAGTCCCGATCTGCGAACGCACGGGAGACAATACCTCTCTGTGAGGAAAGGCGCGATTACTGCAGTCTCCGCCGAGCTTGACACGCTAAGGGAGGCTGAGGCAGGAGGATCACAGGCGACCGACCCTATGCCACAAAAGAAAATAAGCGACGTAATAAATTCTATGGGTTGGGCAGGTTCAAAGATAGACGAGGAAGTTAGAGCTAGCTCGGAGAGCTGATGTCAGAATAAACATAATATTTAGGGGCATTTCCTACATCCTGAAACCTTCTAATAAATGGTCCAAAGAAGAGGCGAAACATTTGACCACACTCCACTGCTTAACTCCCTTCTCTACACCATGAATGAAACCAAGGGTGACGAGTAACGTCTTTCTTTACACTGATCAGTCCTAAATAACTTCTGTCATCAGAGGTCCCAGATACAATTTAAGCACTTTGTACCCCGTGTCAAGTCACTTCAGCCAACAATTCCTTTCTATGCCTCTCGTTTTGTCATTTTTGCGGCGGGGAGGAGGGGAGGAGGAGTATAGTCATTGCTGCTGATTTCAGATACTGAATCCTGAAGACCAGCAGCACAGGTGGTTCTCAGCCTGTGGGTCACCACCCTTTCATAGCGGTCACCTAAGACCACCGGGGGAAAAAAGATATTCACGTTATGATTCATGATAGTAGCAAAATTACAGTTATGAAGTAACGGGGGGGCGGGGCGGTCTACAATATCAGGAACGGTGTTAAAGGGTCGCAGCGTTAGGAAGGTTGAGAACCACTGGTCTAGAGGGTGGGTGAAATTGCTCAGAGGATACGGCACCCGTACACCTCTGTCAGCCAGAAGACCACTTCCCATAAGTATGATCTAGCTCTGTCTCCCCATGTGTGTATACAGAGATTATATAAATTTTAAGAGCTGTGCCATAACCTAGGGTGGGAACCGCGGGGCATTGGATGCCTGTTCCTGCTACCTGCGTGATCATCTGAAGAAAATTCGCCTCCCTGGTGACTTTGAAAAGAAGTTACCTGCAGTATTAGTCAAGGTTCTCTAGAGTTATAGAATTTACAAAAGCCTCTATATATTAAGGGAATTTATTGTGATGACTTACAGTCTGTAGTCCAAGTAACCCAAAAACGGGCAGCTGTGAATGAGTCCCACAAGGCTGTTCCCACGAGGTTGTTTAAGCTGGTCTCCTGGTCTCCTGTAGAAGGTTCCGACAGATGTGCTGGCAAAAAGAGTTCATCTTCCTTCTTCCCACGTCCTTATATGGGCCTCCAGCAGAAGGTGTGGCCCAGATTAAAGGTGTGTACTGCCATACCTGGATCTGGGACTTGCTTTGTTCCATGCTGATCTCCTTGTATCAATCTTCTGGGATTAAAGGTGTGTGTACTACCTTATCTTTTCATGACCACTATACCTCAAGATCTCCAAGTATCTCAAGATCTGATTCAGAAGCCTGAGTCTTCCAGCCTCAAGATCTGGATCACAGGAGAGCCTTCCAATTCTGGATTGTAGTTCATTCTGGCCATGACAACCAGGAATAGCCACCACACCTACTTTATTTAGAATTGTCATAAGGAACTAGTAAGCACAGCAGTTCCTCGATATCCATGGTAACTGGAGCTAGGACACTCTTAGGGATATTCAAGTTGCATATATAAAATGGTAGGTAACCCTTGCATAGAACCTACACACTTCCTAAACCATCTCCAGATGATGTCATACCGAACACAACGAATATACAAACGACAAGAGTAAACACTGAACAAGTTCCCAATTAAATGGTTTTTAATCCACAGTTGGTTAAGACCACCAAAGAAGTCTGACTATACACAGCACTCCCCGATACAGAGCACCTGCTAATTATGAGTGGCTATGCTATTCTTTGATACACCATTGAGGGCAACCTCAGCTAACTTTTGTGAAGAGGGTTTGATGCTCTTCACAAAGTACACGTTAAGAGGAGCCAATGTGAGGTATGATATACTGCCTTAAGAAACGGGGAAGGAGCTACTCTGAGTGTCAGCCCCTGGCACATAAAGCATGTTCCACCAAAGATTATGCCTTCTCAAAGGCATTTTAAACACTTGATCACAAACACATGCATGCCATACACACACACACACACACACACACACACACACACACACACGGGGGGGGGGGGTGGCAGAGGCAGAAGTTGCACAGAGCTTGTTCTTTCTGTTGTAACAGAATCCAACTGATAGTAACCGTATACTTTCCAGAAAAAGTAGGTTGTGCAGGTGAAACTGTAGGCATTCTATCAACTCACTGGCCATCTGCAATTTTCTTTTTTTTTTTTTTTTTTTTTGTTTTGTTTTGGTTTTTTTGTTTTTTTTGAGACAGGGTTTCTCTGTGTAGCCCTGGCTGTCCTGGAACTCACTCTGTAGACCAGGCTGGCCTCGAACTCAGAAATCCGCCTGCCTCTGCCTCCCAAGTGCTGGGATTAAAGGCGTGCGCCACCACCGCCCGGCCATCTGCAATTTTCAAATGCTACCTATCATCCACCATACTTCCCTCGCTGCACCATCTGAATGCATACAATGTATGTTAATGGAAGGGACAAAAAGAAGTAGTGTTTTAAGAAAACAAAGCCAATGCATGGCCTTTTGTCTTAATTTTTAGTGTTTCTGTGTTTAGCATTAAAATAGAACCGAAGTACACATTAGGGACCTGGAAAAGACTACAAAATAAAGCAAAGACCATCCCCAGGCTTAGTTCTAAAGGAGAATACCAAAATTCTGGTCTAAATCCTTTGAAACTTTTCCCTGGTCATATCTGAACACCAAAATACATTATTTTATGTTCACACAAAAAAAAAATCCTTTGAGGGTTGAACAAGCATAGCCCTTAAGATTAATGTAATATAAGCTGGTACCCAACTTTACAACAGTCAGCTCTCAAACTGGATTCCTAGAGCTTCTTAGTGGAATTTTAGACATTACCCTGACTCGGGTTTATCTAAGGATACTGCTCATTTTAAACTGTGATTAAATGCTAGATTAACACATAATGTTTAACTTTATTTATTATTTTATTTTGGTTTTTTGAGACAGGGTTTCTCTGTGTATCTCTGGCTGTCCTAGAACTGTCTGTAGACAAGGCTGGCCTTGAACTCAGAAATCCGACTGCCTCTGCCTCCCAAGGCCTTTAATCCCACTGGAATTAAAGGCATGCTCCACCACTGCCCAGCTCATTTAATTTTGATTGACTGTGTTGCTGGTGAAATCTCCACCTTCCCTGTCTGTGAACCAAATGCTAAGAATGGCCATATACGAAGACTTGCTTCATGGTTGGTATATTTAGACAGTTCTCATCTCAGATCTCTTTTAAAATATACTTCAGTATAAGTATTTTGGCTTGACTTAATTATATCCCCACTGGTTTGGTTTTGTTTTTTTAACGATTACTTTATTTGTGTGGGTATTTTGCCTACATGTGTACTACCTAAGTCCCAGTGGGATTTCAGATAGTTGTGAGCCAAAATGTGGGTGCTGGGAATCGAACTTAGGTTCTCTAGAGGAACAGTCAGTGAGGAGCAGTGGGTCACCAGCCTACCTGGTGAGTGAACATTGCTCTGAAGGTTGTAGGGTGAGCTGAATCCCCTGGAAAGTCGGTACTATGCAGGTTATACTATACACCCTTGGAGTGAGATAATCTTATTTGACACCCCAGCTTTACTTACTAACTGTCTGGGACTGTTGCTTAACATCCATAAACCTCTTTTTTGTTTGTTTTTTTGTTTTGTTTTGTTTTGTTTTTTTGGCATCAATAAGATAAAAATCTTATTAGTGCCACTTTATTTAATTATGGTTAATGAAGTTACCCAGACTTCATGCACTTTAACATAACTCAAACATAATAAGAACTCAATAAATATTACCCAGTATTCAAGCTGATACCAAAATAGTGGAGTAGCAATCAAAAAGAAATATGTTTAGATACGTGTGACAGTAATACAAATAATTAAATTTGAATGTATGCCCTGGGCTGTGACACCATTAGTAAGTTTGGAAGTGCTTGGTCAAAGGAAACATGAACTTTGAGTACACCTCAAAACTATTACCCATAGAATTGGATCTCTCTGATTATCTCTTCATTATCAAATAAGATTTATCTGCCCAGACCCAACCAACTCTTATTACTCTTTGTTTTTATTGTCGTTGCTTTTTGTTTGAGACTTAGTCTAACTACTAAATAACCTAGTCTGACCCGGAACTCAAAATCTTCTTGCTTCAGCCTCCAGAGTACTGAAATTACAGGGATGCCTCAAAACACGGGCCTCTTTGTTGTTTTGTTGTCTTGAGGGAAATGCGGTCTTACACAGCCTAGGCTGGCTTCGAACTCCCTGTGAAGAGTAAGGATTACAGGCATGGACCACCACACTCACCCAGGTCCTGGTAACTGCAGGTTCTACTTCTCTGCATTGTGTATATTGATATGAACCGGTGCGTGTGTGTGTGCGCACACGCACACACACCAATCCACACAGCAATCGACGGTAAAATTATGGGTTTTCTTTTCTTTTTGTATTTTTTTTCTAGCTTGTAAAACAAGGGAAAAATCTTAAGTGCCCCGTAGGCGCCATCTGTTGCAAATCTTCTGCTTCTGAGGTTCAGGACAAGGAAACACAGGCTGGGATTTGATTAAAAACGAAGGGCTCAAAATAGCAAACGAGGGCTGCAAAGTAGCATACATTCTGAGTCCTAGGATGGCTACCAGCACCTAAGTGTTTTCTTTATGTCACATCTAACTGCAAAAGTCACGTGGCTAGAGAAAAAATGCTGAGCGCCTTCTGTCAGAGCTTCCATTGGCAAACAAGGAGTTGCTGAATCCCCTTCTCTCCACGACTTCCTCTGCCAGAGTCAGCCGGCTAGAACCAGCCAGGCAGACTTCGCAGTTAGAATAGCTAAACACTGGTCAAGCCTTGCCCCGCCCACACCCCCGCCTTCTTTCCCATTTCTGCACGTTAAACTGTGCACCTCTTTTCTAACTATGCTAATGGTCAGAGCGGACACAAAGGGAGGTGGGTCGGGAGAAGAAAGAGAGCTCCCTTGGTCGCAGAATCACAGAATGATAAAGTTGAAAGAATGGAAATCTTAGTGAGGTGATCTCTCCTCCCTTTCTTTAATTGCATCTGTCTGTGAGATTCCCCCCGCCCCCCAAGAGGAAATCACCTGGATGCTTGCTTAAATCGCGGGTTGTGTGTGGTCCCTACCTCCGACCCTAATCTGCTGCAGCTCTTCTAAAACTACTCCTAATTCTGCATTTTAATAATAATAATAATAATAATAATAATAATAATAATAATAACCAAGCCAGGTGATTAGTTCGCACAGAAGAAGTTGCTAAAGAGATCGAGGTAACCATTTGCAAAATGCTACTTTTCGAAAGCACTCAACATTTACTGCAGCTTCCAGCAACCGTATAAGGTTGAGTAAATATTGCTAGCCCCTCCCACAGGAGAAAGGTGAGCCATGAGATTAAATCACTGGTGATAATTTCCTGTCCTCCTGATTGCTCATGCTCATCCGGGGTATTTTCTAGTATACCAATTTTGGAAGACTTGAGGGAAACAATAGGATCAAGAAATTTGAAAAGGCAACGTGCTCTCTCCTAATAAGAGATAATGCCAAATAAATCGGGGATGGGGAGAAGAAAGAAAACGATGCTTCACTTGGTGCAAGAAAACAGGGCTGACTTGGTAGACAGTTCACCAGTGGACCCAGAAACGATTACATTCAAACCACTCAACAGCTGTAGCACATCTGTCGCCCATGTACATACTCCCCAGCAGCAGGCAATGATAAGGAACATACGCAGATTAATCAAGAGTCCTATAAGGACTGGTGACACCGTAATTGTACTAGTCTACTTCACGTTTGTGTGTGTGTTTGTGTGTGTGTGTGTGTGCGCGAAAAAAAAAAAAAAAAAAAAATGAGAGAACACTGCTGGCTGAAGTTCATGTTCCTGTCTTTCATTTAAAGAAAGTTTGTCCAAATTCTTCCTTCCAGGGTCTCACTATGTAGATCTGCCTCTTCCTCCCAAGGATTGGGATTGAAGGTGTGCCCAAATTCTCACTACTGCTCTATTTCTCCGTTTTAAAAAAAAAAATCATTTCTACTTTACTATCTTCAAAAAAAAAAATCATTGAGCTATTTATTTTCACATCTTCTTTTAGATCAACTCCAGATCTGTTGACTACCTCTTAGCTTCTCTTCTCTTTCAGTTGGAGTTTTATCCTAAACAGGCAAATGTAAAGCCAGACAGATAATGAGGTAAAGGGGAAATTGAGGCTTGGTGAGAGTTCAAGGTCACCCTCAGCTACCTACTGACTTTGAGGCTAACCTAAACTATGAGATTCCCTGTGTCAAACAAACAAAGCAAGTGTGCATTAAGTGGAGAAAACCGAAATAGGATTAACCACTGACGGGCAAGCCACACACCTGTAATCTCAGGATTCAGGAAACCCAGGTTCAAGGCTCAGCGATTAAGAGCACTGACTGTTGGTCCGGAAAATTCAGGGTTCATTTCCCAATGCCAACATAGAGACTTAAAATTGTCTGTGGATCCATTGAGGGGCTCATTCAGAGGGTGCCAGGTACACATGTGGTACACAAACATTCAGGCAGTGCAGATAGCACACATGTGAAATAAAAATAAATCTTTAATAAAAGATTATTGGAGGGGAGCCGAGGGAGGAACAGTATTCCTTGTATACAGGGAATACTGAGATGGTGGCAAATGCCCACGAAATCTCAGTCCTCAGGATGGGGAGGCTGGAAGAGCAGGATCATCTTAAGTTTATTTGAAGCTAGCCTGAGACACATGAGACTGTGTCCAGAAGAAAAGAAAATGGGTAGAAATGCCAAAACTGCTAGGAAACTTCTGTCTCCAAAACTTTTCTAAACAGCTGGGCACACAAGATACCGGCTCACTTAATAGTAAATGCAGACTTCGGCTTGTCACAGCTTGTCAAGAGGACCTGGAGTGCATAGAGATCCCTGTCCCTAGTGTCACAATAAGCCTATTTTAGGACGTGGAATCGTCTAAGATTTTTATATACATTAAGCCCTTTAGGTCTCAACAACCCTCCTGGGTTTGAGTATCTTTTTGCAAATAAACAATTTAAGGCACAAAGATGTTGAGTATCTTGTCTAAGGCCACACAGCTGGTAAGTGGCAAAGCCAAGCTTGCTATAGTTTATTCCAGTTCTTTTTACCATCAATTCAAAGATTGCAAACTTGATGCTTTCAGGGTTTTTCTGCTTCTTTTAAATTTAACTGTGTTATTAAGCTTAATGGCATTTAAAAATGTGAAAGATAGTTGTATGCGTTCAAATTTTTTAAAAGAGAAAAGAATTCATTAGCAGCATCACCTATAAAAATTCAGCAAAAATTAGTAAGTGCATGATTCTTCAGATATGTACAGGTTCTGTTTTGATGGATGATAAAATAAACCCATTTAAGTCATAAGGAGATTTGCTTGCGTTTATCAGTATGGTTTTTCTTTTCAGGCATGAAAAGTAAAACTTCTTATTTGGAGACCATAAAATATTTCAAGGTGTCAGGGGACCTGCTGACACGTGGGGAACAAAAGGGGTTAAGCAGAAAAGCCAGTTGAATAGAAAAACCAGGATTTAGTGTCTAACAGACTGGCTGAAAGTAGGTCAGTGTCCTTGACAGTCACAGCTGGTGAAGAATGATGTCACGGGGTAAGTGGGGGGAAGGGTGGAATTTGAGGTGGGGAAATGGAGACACTCTGCACGTGAGACCTGAGACATCTTGCTGGGAGGAGGGGATGTGCAGGACAGTTTTAAGTCAGCCTTTGGTAGAAGTAGTTGAAGCAGAATTTCCTCTTCTGCCTCCCAGGCCTGTTCCCTGCCTCTGCATTCAGTCTGCTGGAGACAAAGACACCATAAAAGCAATGGGAGAAAGACAAACCGGCAAAAAGCTGAGTTGTGGTGGGAGAAAAAAAAAAGGAAAGAGCTTAGGAAACGGTGGCAGAATGAGAGAAGAGGCAGATGAAGGAACAGAGCAAAATCCAGCTTCAGGGTGCGACTGTAGTGATCTCTAGTGTCTAGATTGGAGTGATCTCTAGTGATCAATAGGTTTAAAATGGCAGGGAAATGGAGAGGAAGTGCTGGGAATGGAAAGACACCACAGAAGTTGAAATTCAATACTAAGGATTTAGTTAGCAGCTATCTGGGCAGGGTGAAGCTCGCCTTTATTTTCAGCACCTGAGAAGGAGAGGCAGATGCATCTGAGTTCGAGGCTAGATTGGACCACTTGGCTCGTTTCAGGCCAGCCAGGGCTACACAGTGAAACACAGTCTACAAAAAAGGTAGCCCAACACAACTTAGGACCCCTCTCTTCTACCCTCGCCAGGCGAAAAGTAACCCTGTGGTTACTGTTCAGTGTTAGACTACCTACATCCCCTTCCAGGTGTTGAATTTAAATAAAGTGCCAATAATAGCAATGCCACTTCCTGGACTGTGGAGGCATTTCAGTTATCTCTGCTCTTGAAATAAGCCGTATGCTTCACACATTACCCATCACCAAAACAATTCTCTATGCTGTTCCATGAGTCATAGATCAAAATCAACACCCTTCCACCTTGTCCAATCACCCTCCCATATCACCACCAGCAACAAAGACTTTAATCCCCCAAAACCTGTATATTAGCCTGGATGTGGTGGTGCCCACCTTTAACCCCAGCATTTAGGAGGCAGAGGCAGGTGGATCTTTTTTGAGTTAGAGGCCAGCCGGGTCTCCAGGAATGTTACTCAGAGAAATCCTGTCTTGAAAGACAACCCAACCGATCAAACAAACAAACAACCACTTATTCTTTTCAGAATAATTAAGATTTAAACCCCTGGTATAACCAAGATATACACATAGCAGCCACATTTCAAGCTAAAACATGGCAAGAAAGAAATGAGGGAGATGAATCCCCCAGCCTCCAAGCTAGAAAAACTGGAGCTGTCCTGCACCAGTATCAAGTGTGCAAAGCTTTTCATTCCTCTCCCCCTCAGAAATGTCTCCCCTTCCTAAGGACGGGACTTGTTATTTATCTTCTGCTTTCTCGCTCCCCTTTCTAAGTCTCCTTTCCTTCTTTCTCTTCTTGTGCCAGCTTCTGTTTCCACCTCATGTCGCCCCTGTATTTTCTTCTAAATTCTGACTTTTGTTGTGTCTTGGCTTAATCTGTTAGCCGGCCACTACTAAACTTTCTCGGAGAGCTGGAACCAGTAACAGCGCATTTGGCAAAAAGCCAGTTACACATACCACACAACCACAAACAAGCACTCAGACTGCAAAATCTTTTCAACAATTCATTCCTTCCCCCCCCCTCCCCCCCCGGTCAGCAGTTCACACAGACCCAAGATCGGAAAGAAACAACGCACACATTCGAATACACGTTGCCTACACAAGGCCTCTGCAGTCAGCTCACAAAGGCACAATGTCTGCAGAAGGGTCTTTGCGGGCTGCAAACACAGGCTTCTCCACCCCTTCCTTAAGCCGTCCTGACTGGCTCTTTCTTCCAGACACCTCCTCCCCTCTCGCCGCCTGCCAGCGACTCTGCTTCCCCTTCGCGTACTTCCAAGTTCTAACTGCCTGCCATCCATCAATAGCCCGACAAATACTCAAGCAAGGCAAGAGTTTCTCGAAGTCCCTTCTGCCCGGACCAGGAACCTAATCTAGCGAAAGGACAATTCCAAACAGAATCAGCTCTGGCTTATTTCTTCAGCTTTTAATTTATTAAAGAGCTTGGGGGTGGGGTGGGGGCCGAGGGGAGCAGAAGGAAGAAAACATGCACTGGGAAAGATAGAAGCAGAATTCTGAGGGAGAGAGCGCCCTGATAGAAAGTTCACAGTATTGAGATTATTTGGGAAAAACCAGAAAAACAGTTGGGTCCAGTGACCAGCCTGGTGCAGGCCAGTAATCCCAGTTACTCGGGAGGCCGGGGTGAAAGGAACAATCACTCAAGGCTTGTCTGAATTACAGAGTGAGGTCAAAGTCAACCTGGGCAAGTTAGTGTAAACCTCCATCTCAAAATTTTAAGACACACAAAAGGAGGGTGTAGTCCTTTCCGTAGAAAAGGTTATTTAGCACGGAGGAGACCCTGAGTTCAGTCTCCAGCACTGAACCAAGATGCACACCTGTAAAAAGGTAGAGGGAAAGGAATCAAAAATTCAAGGTCCTCTTCAGCTTATGGCAGGCCAGGCTGGGCTACAAAAGACCCTGTCTCCAGAGGAGAGGGGAGCGGGTGACATGGTTCAGTGATAGAACATTTGCCTCGCAGACACAAGGCCCTGAATTCTATCTCCAGTAAGGTGTGAGGGTGGGCTAGAGATGGTTGGGGGTTAGGACCACTTCCTGCTCTTGCAGAGAACCTGAGTTCAGTACCCAGCACCTGAGTTTAGTACCTAACATTCACGTTATCCATTTACACAAACACCTACATAAAAATCAAATAATTCTGGAGGAAGACAGATACCACTTCTGTACATAAGGTGGTGCTCATGAGCTATGGATTTAAAAAAAAAAAAAAAAGGCAAGGCAGGCGTAAAAATTAAGGAGAAACAAAAAGAGTAGAACATGTGAAAGATTATAAATGTTCTCCTGAGATTTTTCTCTGTGAGGCTAATAGGAGAATTAGTAAGGAAGAAAAAAATCCTCTAATACGATTATGTATTTTGAAATTTCCTAAAAAGACAAACTAGATAATCATCGCAAGTACCTGCCTCAAGGGAGATTGAAACCACTAATCTAAAGGTGTTTACTGATGCGTGGCAGGAAGGTACATTTGGTCTCAGATAAAGATGATTTCTCAGACACTACAGTACTTGAGACACAGTCTCAAAAATTACCTATTTATCTGAAATTCATTTAACTGATCGTATTGTATTTATCTGGCAAGATCTGTGTTTACCATGTCCTTGGGGGATTCAGACATCTGCGCAAGTCTGAGAAACCATGCTGTCAGTAGGGAAGCCTGCACTCCTGAGCAGTAGAGCAGACTCTACATCCTGCTAAATTAAGATCCTTCATTTGCATGAGGTGTGCTGGCATAGGACCAGAATCCCTGCACAGGGAGAAATCCCAGAACATGGAAGGTGGAGACAGGAGGTTCAGAAGTCGTCTTTGGCTAACCACATTGAAGGCCAAGCTAGGCTACATGAGACCCTGTCTCACAGCAATAACAAGGTTGAGTGCTGGTGAGGGTAAGGGCTTGTGCCTCAAAGCCTGGGGACCCAAGTTCAGTCTCTGGAACTCACGTGGAAAAGAAATAAGTCCCATAACTTACTCATTGGATTTCCGTACTCTTTCAGACACAAACAAATGTTTAAACAAAGATAAAAGGTTTATAAACAAAATGAAAAGGAAAGAGAAAGGAGAAAGAAGAAAGAAAAAGGAAGATGGAAGATTCATCGTATACTAGGCAACTTTGATGAACTGAACTTCTATAACTGATTCTCCACAAGTCCTCTATGCAATCTTGCTAAGTCTGCATTGGATTCAGTACTGCATTCTATATTCATCTTCTTAATCATCTGTCACTCTTTCTTCTTGTTGCAAGATGCCAGATTTGTACAAAAGCTAAACACAGCTGAACATGGTAGTGCTCATCTTTTTTCTTCCCCAGACAGGGTTTCTCTGGACCCATCCTGGCTGTCCTGGAATTCCATCCATAAACCAGGCTGGCCTCAAACTCGGAGATCCTCTGGCCTTGGCCATCCAGATTGTTGAAATTAAAGACTCGCAGGACCCCCCACACAGCACGAGGGAGGCAGAGGCAGGAGGATCTCTGAGTTTGAGGCCAGCCTCTTCTATATAGTGAGTTCTAGGACATCGAGAGCTACACAGAAAAACCCTGTCTCAAAGGAAGCAAGAGGACAGGGAAGAGAAGAGGGAAAGAAAAGGAAAGAAAAGAAAAGATTAGATTCTAGGCTATAGAAATGCCTGTTGAGGCCGGGCGGTGGTGGCGCACACCTTTAATCCCAGCACTTGGGAGGCAGAGGCAGGCGGATTTCTGAGTTCAAGTTCGAGGACAGCCTGTCTACAGAGTGAGTTCCAGGACAGCCAGGGCTACACAGAGAAACCCTGTCTCAAAAAACCAAAAAAAAAAAAAAAAAAAAAAAAAAAAAAAAAAAAAAAAAAAAAAAAAAAAAAAAAAAAAAAAGCCTGTTGATTTGGAGAGGACTGTCTGCTCTTCCAGAGCACCAGGGTTTCATTCCCAGAACCTAAATGGTGAATCACCATCATCTGTTGCTCCAGTTCCAGGGGATCCAACCTTTACTGACTGTCTTGCCATCTAGGCTGGCTTCACTCATGTAGTTGAGAATTACCCTTAAAGTCCTGCTTTCTGTCTGATATTATAGCATCCTCCTGGTACACCTAGTCTCACACAGAATACCTAACATCAGATATGCAATGTTCTATTTTTCACACCAATTT